>NC_135708.1:325391-650783 GCF_964276395.1 Gasterosteus aculeatus | reverse complement strand
TGGTCCTTTTCACAGAGTCTACTGACGATACTTTGTCCAAACCTCTGCATGGAGTCCAGTGACCACGTCAGCTGGTCCATAGAGCACTGAGTTTATTCTAATCACATGTTCAGTCCCAGTCATCTGTCTCCAGAAACCTGCAGCTGTCTCCAGATGTGACCTCTGCTGATCCTGATGTGGAGGAACTAGCTCACATTGTGTTTACATCTGAGGATGTTTACAGTTAATGATTCACACTTAAACACACACAGACCAGTTAGATGAAGATAATGAGTTCTGTCATGATGGATCGTCATGGAAACAACACTTTAAACAATGAACAAACATTTATGTAATTCATGACTGAGGATCAGAACAGTTCTTCATCTGTTTAAGAACTTACTCTGGGTCATAAGAACGGCGTCCATCTTTGAAGTTAATCCCTTGACCCATAGACCGATCACTCTTCATGGACAAACATCTGGGTTCAGGAGACTTTCCTCTCTGCTGATGTGAACTGAAAGAAACACTGAGATTACATCATCACATCATCATCTAATCATGAAGCATCAGCTCACATGGTGTCCGTCCTCACAGAGACCAAAAAAAGGTAAAGGTCCATGACATGAGGTCTGGATGTGGACCACATGGCTCCCTGTAGTGGTTTAGGTCTACTGGTCCTGCTGGTCCCACTGACAATCAACAGCTCAGTCTTTCAGCTCACTGTTTTCTTCACCAGTGAGTTTGGTTTAGTCCCAACAAGTCTCACCAAGTCCTCCATAGAGCTCTCCCTCCCTCACTGGACACTGCTGAAGGGCCCTGGAGCCAGAAACCCAGAACCTCCACCAGAAAGTCTGGTAGAAACACCTCATCATCAGCCTGAGACCCTCACCTTGCATCAACAGAGGGACCAACATCTTTGAATGTTTGAGGACGATCCATAGACCGGTTACTCTTCATGGACACACAGCTGGGTCCAGGTCCAGGTCCTGGTCTCTGATGGGTCCTGGTCACACATGTAGAAGCAGAGTCAGTGATTCAGAGACGTTGGGACATGGAGACGAGTGGAGGACAGTTGGAGATGGTCCTCTCACCTCTGAGCTTTGGTCTGGCTGTCATGTTCCCCACACAGAGGGGCTTCAGAGGGAGGGACTCCGTCCTCTGGGTCCTCAGCCTGATTCATAGCAGAGTCCATACCTTCACACCTTCACACCAACCTGCTGGCAGAGCTCACACGTTATTGACAAACCAACAATTTGGGTTTTTCCTATGAAGCCAAATGGAAGCGCAGCAGCTAAACCAGAAGTGCACATTTTCACAGTAAAAGTCCTGGAATGGAAGGTTTGTAGGGTATAAATGCGTCAGTGATCCAGTGTATAGCAGGGTAGCATATGAAGAAACGTTAGTGAATATAAATGGATCTCGGTTATTACTGATGTTTTTGTAGCCCAATTCAGTCCAAAGGTTTGGACACTTTCTCATTGAATCGAATGAGTAAACGTGTCCAAACGTTTGACTGTTCATCTCATTTAAGAACCAATCGGTGTGGTTGAGGTTTGGGCTTTGGGCCGTTTTACAACACGAATGCGTTGATGTGAACTATTCCATTGTAGCCCAGGCTGCATGTTTAGGCTCATTGTCCTCTTGTCCTCTATTTGGCTCCGTCCATCTTCCCCTCATTCATTGTCTCCTAGTCCTGCTTGTCAGTTCGGGTGGACTTCCTCCTCTTGGCAGGTTTGTGGCTGTTTAATCCTTCATGGACTTGAAAGCTAAAGAAGTTCTGCAGGTGTTGAGGAGCAGGGGGTGTCAGACCCAACTGCTCTGTGGAGGAACCGAACATGTTGAGGGAAAGAGGATGTTACGCTCAGCTAGTGTGGAGACACTCGTGGTGCTCTACAAGTATTTGTAGCTGTAAAACATTTGCCATATGAAACTCATAAAGGTGGATTTGACTTTGTTACCTTGAAGCTAAAGGAGGGGAATGATTCTGCTTTCATAGAAGCACAAGCACTCACTACCTGGAAGGGGATCGGATCATTGAAGCCTCTATTAAGGCCACCACAGTGTTCTCAGGATAAATGGACCTTTGACTGCTGATGAGAGGAAACTAATCAAAAGTACGCTGTGCATCCGCCCACAGCTCCAGAGGTCCCTCTGAGGTCACAGGTCACATGGCAGCAAAGAAGGAAAGAGAACCAATCCTTCTCTTTTCTGCTCTCGTCTCGTGACATTTGGGAAAATGTGTCAAATGTTCTAGAGTCCAAATGTCTGAAGGCCGTAAAGTCACACGAGTCATTTTCTATAGACCAACATTATATCTTCTCATCTTGGACCTTTGAGCTCTTTGGTCTACAGCTTGATTTAGGATGGAAGTGTGACAAACAAAGAAACGTCTCTATTCTTATTTATTGATCCATGAACAACACGTGTTCACTCCTCCACGACATCAACATACATGATGTTTACAACTAAGCATGAATATCAAATGAAGGAAACACATTGAAACATTCAATGCATCTGTCCCAGAAACAACAACCGTTCAATATGATTCAATCTGTGGTTTGAATCAGTGGTTCTCAACTGGTGGGTCGCAGACCCCTTTTTAATGGCCTGGGAATTGGCGTTTTCCCCTTTGCCTGGGAAAATAAAAATTATAATTAAAAAGAAAATTGGGGAGACTTTGGGTTTTTGGGATAATTAAACCTCCTACTTAGTTTTCTAATTAAACATGGCGAAACGGAAGTACGACACCGACTACGTTAGATGTGGGTTTTCTTATATTGAGGACAAAACGGCAAAAACCTCAGCGCGTTCTGTGCAGCGAGGTTCTGGCACAAGAAGCATGAAGCCGTCCAAACTGAAGCGGCATTTGGAAAGTAAGCGCTCTTCTCACAAAGAGACCTGTGGAGCCCTTTAAACGGATTAAATCTGTCTCTGCAGCGGAAGGGGAACAACATTCATCAACAGCAGGACAAAATCAATGCTTTCAGAAAAAAGATCTCTGTGTGGGCAAGTCATGCTTCCAGAAGCCGACTCGACGTGTTCCCCAATGCCTGTCATGAGGGACAGCAGCTGGACACGGCAGACAAGAACGTACTGGAGAAACAATCACGGCGCATCTGAATAAACTTCTGGAGCCGTTTAACGAATACTTTCCCCAGAAACAGAGGGACGACCACTGGATACGTGACCCGCTTGGAATCCACATAGAAAGTGTCACGTTGCCAAGCAACGGAGAGTCAGCTGATGGAGCGGTCATGTGACCGTACGCGGAGGTGAGCCCCTCCCAGTTGTGGTGCAGCAGCGTGATCAGCGAGTGTCCTTCCCTCGCCACTCGAGCAGTCAAAGTGCTGCTACCCTTCAGCACTGCCTGTCTCTGTGAGTGCGTCTCAGCTCTGGTTCAGCTGGAGACTAAACACAGGAAGAGACTGGACATCGAGCTTGACCTCAGACTGGCCTTGTCCACTAGAACTCCAGACTTTGAGACTCTTGCCAAGAGCAAAAAACATGCCCAGTTCTCCCAGTAGAAATTCCTCCAGACTCAAGTCAGTTTTCACCTCAGGTTGAAGTGAGTGCTGCTTAATTTCTGTAAAGCACAAAGTTTTTCAGGATTTACCTCCTGATGAGGTAATCACAAGAAACGTTCATTTTCTATATCTGAATCCTTTTGAATTGCACTTTTTATTTAATTTATTTTGCATTTGTGCAAAAGCTGCTCCTCAAGACACAGTGTTTGTCGTATCTGTTAAAGTCATTTGAGTCTTTTTTGTTTGAAATGGCTGAAGATTCTTAATTGTTGTATGTTGTAATACCTCGTGTCCTTAAGATGCACTTTGGGGTTTTAGCTCATTTAGTGTAAAGGGAATAGTTCCCTCTCTAGCGTCGCTACCAGCTGGCTGTTTTCTCATTAAACTTGTTTTTGTGTGGTCATACGTGTTCTGTCTCCACACGCTCTCAGGTTCAAACTGCACCATATTTTCATTAAATACATCTGAGAAGTGAAGGATGTCCCTCGATTTGGGTCGGTTGTCATTGAGGGGTGATGGTGGGTCCCGGAGCCACCAGACCAGCTGAGAACCACTGCTTTAAATAGTCGTATTCTGCCCCCTAGTGGTGGAGATGTGAACACGTTTACTCTCCTTAAAGTGTCTCTGAGCACTGAAGCAACACAACAATACTGGAAATAAATATCAGAGCCAACAGCAACGAGTCTGCCACCACAAACTGTGTTATTACCTACAGTAATAAATGTGTTGTTACTATATTAATAACTATATTGCATCAAACAGCGCGCAGATGAATGAGTATCTGTGTACATGGATGAATGTAAATGTGTCTGCGTGTAGTCAACTGCTGTTGTTAACACACGATGACGTTTCATATTCATTCTTCTAATGTTACTCTGCTATATTATAGATATTGTTGCGTCACAGACGGATTTCTATCGTACAAACGTTCTATTGCGTTTTACTGTTAAAATGTGCGCACTTCCGGTTTAGCGGCTGCGCTTAGGTTTCGTTTTGAAAGGAACAAACAAAAAGGGATTTACAGACAAACAGATCGGTCGTTTTTTCGTGTTTGGATTTGGACAGAAAAGGACATTTACTCTTTTGGTTTAAAGCGAAAAAACTAAAATAAAACGGTGTTATTTCCGTATTTTCGTTTTATTTCCGTATTTTTCGTCTAAACGGTAAAGGAACTTTGCAAAGGTTGACGGCCCGTTAACACACAAACACACAGTAAACACACGCTGTGTGTCACGGGACATACTCACACGATGTGACACTTTAAGACGTTAAAGTGAAGCTTGGTGACTTTCTACGCGTCTCCCTCACGTCTTCTTCCGGTTTGTGCTGCTGTGCTCTCGCCTCCCGCAACACGCGCAGTTCTTGCGGAGGCGCTGGAAGGACAATGTGGGAAGTACTTTTCTGAGGCTGACTCCCGGCGCAGGGACAAGGCTTGGAGACAGTTTCCATCCAGAGACAACGCAGCAGACGGCACACGCCTGACAGTGACAGAGGAGGATCAGCTCATCCAACTATCCACTGACCGTACGTTCAGAAACATTTACCAAACCAAACCACACAGTTCTGGATCTCTGGCCACAAAGACTTTCCACAACCAGAAGCAATGATGAGCCTTTTGCCCTTTGCAACAACTTATCTTTGCCAAAGTGGATTTTCCTCCCTCACCTACCTGACAAACCAATCCAATCTAATAGTGATGAGATGTCGACTAATTCATGATTGACAGACTATGCAGACACCCCCCCCAGAGAAAACAACAACAAGTCAAGAGTCAGAATCTCCCGCAGTGGAGGGAGGAGAAAAGCTGGAAGGAGAAGGCGTCCAATCACAGATGAATACTGGCGAGGCGCAGTAGAAGGAAACAAAGGGCCCCTTGCAGCAGACTCATAACACACTGTGTGATACGCGGCGTAACGCAGTGTGTGTTCATCTGCAGCTACACTTTGGGCTCCGACGTCTTGGTCCAGGGTAACGGATCAGACTGAAGAGCTTTTGTGGGAAGAAATGCGTAAATATGAGCCGTCATTGGCGGACTATGAGGACGCCGGATGGCCTCTGATTCATGGAGGGAGATCTCCACCAACGAGGGAACAAAGTCGTGGAGGAAAATACGGGACAAATGTGTCCTTGATGAAAAGCAGCAGTGTGGATGCACGGGGCAATAAAGTCTATGATCAATAAATAAAGCCACCAGCGACTTCCACACACAAAGACGTGACTCTCCAGGTCGTCTTCAACAAAACACGTGACTCCACCTGTTGTTCTGGAGGTGAATCGCTCTGCAACACACGCAGGACTTTACAACCAGGAAGTGAAACCAGCGCGTCGACGCAGACGCAGAAACACGCGGCGGCCTTTAGCCTGGGGGGGAACAACTGTTCAGGCTAGAATGCAGATGTTTGTTTACTCTGTCTCTTTTGTTTCTGCTTGTTGGACTGTGTGTGTTTATTGTTGGTTTTTCTTTCATGTTTTGTGTTCTGGCTCCTTTGTAAAAGTGGAATAAAGGATTCTTTAAATCTCTCTCTGAGTGACGGCGCGTGGAGCTGAGAGCGATACCGTTTTTCCGTGTAAATACTTCTACAAGTCAATGTGTGGAACGTGTGGACTTGTTTTTTAGAGTTTGGTGTTCGTGCAGTACGCGTTTTGCAGCCGATCGGCTTGCGCTGGTCGGCGTGCTAAACGGCACCATGGACCTGACCCGACTGACGCGGAAGCACGCCCTTAAAGTTCCGCCGGGTGTCCCGTGCTCAGTGGAGGACTGCAGCCTGGCCGTGGGGGAGATGGTCGGTCACGGCAGCGTAAAGTCCGCCGCCCGCATGAACAACGCGGTGGTGATGTTCATGGACAGCGTGGACAAAGCCAACATGGTGGTGGAGAAGGAGATCGTGGTGAATGAGACCTTCGTGGATTTGTCTCCACAGGGCTTTGCATCCACAGCCCAGAGCTGAATGAAGAAACAATGGTGGCGTCCCGTGGAGCCACAGGGGAATTCTGATGGCAAAATACTTCATTAGCAAAAAGTGGTGTGTGATGTCTGACTACTGGTGAATATGGTTTATTACCAGAAGAACTGGTGTCACCATGACGACATCGACCACAAAAATACCTCAATGAGAGAAAAGGCAGACGGGCTGAAACGTTGAGCCAGTGGATAAAGGCCTTACTCTCTACTGGCCAGCAGGGGGCGACTCCTCTGGAGAAAACGACTACTTTTCAGTGGCAGCTTCACTGAGTTACAGACTTTAATACACGAACAAGAATACACTTTAGCAGCACACACACAGCGCAAAGGAGAGGCCATCGTATAACACGCTACAGGGAGTCTACATGCTGCAGGAATGCATGACGGGATTTGAAGACGCATCTCCGGGGAAACAAGTGGACTACTTGGCAGACTCCAAGACCACGTGAGGAACATGCAGCGGCCCATGGATTGGAACTGGCAGTCAGATGCTCTCAGAGAAGTGGCTTCAGGAAGCGGCGGCTGAGCTCAACGTGCAGATATTGAAGGCTGGACCATATCTTCTCCATCAGATGGGTCTCCAGGAGCCAGAATACTGTAAACGCTGGATGAAGAGATTTCCCTGGTCTGGAACTGCACCAGCTGCAGAGAAGAGACACCACACTTGGTCCAACGAAGCGCTTATGTTGGACAGCCAGGTACAGCGCTGGTTGGACATTTAACACTTTCAATACTCCACTTTGTGAGGAGATAAACTCCACCCTGTTATCAAATGTGTGCTTGTGCTTTGTGTGTTTTTGTTGGTGACTTAAGTGTGATATTTGGTGCAGAATGAAAGCTTCAAGTTGCACCTGAAGTAGCGAGCTCAGTAGTTTGTGTTGTTGTGAGACGGCTCTGCGTGAAGGTTAATAAGGTTAATAAAGCAACTTATTCATTACTCATTTCTTTATTTACTCACTTCCTTCTTCAACATGCTGCACCACCAATGTTTCCTCTGTGCTATTGACACAGCAACAGGGCTGTAGAATAAATACACATATTATGGAGGAAATAGTACAAAAGTCAATAGTACAGCATCTTTAAAAAGGATCAGAGTATTTCATGTCAAAAGAAATAATACAGCGTGTTGAAAGCATCTTTATTTGATGGCCTGTTTAAACATGTACAGTTGTTTCCAATAAAAGTCATTTATTAACATTAGAGCCAAACAATTCTATTTCTGTTAAAGTAACACATGGAGTAAATGTTGTAAATGACATTATAGGGAATAAAAACACAAGTAACGCATATTCAATATTTCCTTGAGAGGTTTGCTGAACCATTAAAAAGCTTCTTGTTCAAAACAAACCTGATTATGTGAAATTAGATTTGATTTCACTCAACAGATTTAGAAAGATTTGAAGTTAAAATGGGCTCAAAAAGAATTACACATTCATATTTGCCTTCTTCACCTTGTTTTTATTATTGCTGATGAAGCGCACACACACATAAGGACACATTTGTCTCATATGGGGGGACAGATGAAAGAACGTCTTATAAAATGTCTTCTTGAACACATAAAGATGAAGATTAAAGCCTAATTAGGAGCCAACATCTAAATGATCATCTATTGATTGAAGGAGCACAGCAGCATTAAGCTGAGCTCTTTCACACTTCCATCTGAGTCCCAGAGAGCTGTGGACCCCCCAGAGTCCAGACCAGCTCAGGTACCCCTCACCTGCTCCACCTGCATCTACACCCACATGAACCACCATCAGCTGTACAGACTGAACTATGTGGTGAGCAGAGAGGAAGGTTCTCCACCAGGAGGAGACTCTCCCTCCTGAAGAGGACACAGAGACACTGAGGAACCATAAGACCTGAACCTGAACCCAGGATAAAGAGGTTCAGTGAATGTGGTGCTGAAGGTGTGGAGGTGGATCAGTGTGTCAGAGGAGACTCTGTAGAAGGACAGAGAGCCAGCAGGACAGTCCACATACACTGCTACTCTACCAGAGGAGGAGGAGGAGGAGGAGGAGGAGGAGGAGGAGGTGATGCGTGTTCTTGTCTCATTGTGAAGGACAGAGTAACCTTCATCAGAGCAGATCAGACTCCAGGACTGATCATTGTGTCCAAACACACAGTCTCTACTGTCTCCTTTCCTCCTGATTCCTCTGTAACTCACTGATACATCAACTCCTCGTCTCCACTCGACCTCCCAGTAACAGCGACCAGTCAGACCAGTTCTACACAGCAGCTGATGAAAGAAGTCAAATCTGTCTGGATGATCAGGATGTGACTGATCCTCCTCCACACATGTCACCTTCCTGTTGTTGTCAGACAGTTTGAGGTGTTTGTGTACTGTGTTTGTGTCGATTGTGAGTTCACAGGAATCTGATGAGAGAACAAGACACAATACAGCTGCAGTTATTAATCATGTGTTCATCTACTGACACGTTGATGATGACATCACAGAGGTGAATGAGTGATGTCACAGTGTGAAGATGGTTGAATCTTCATGAATCAAAGCACACTTACACTTCCTCAGACCTGGTGTCAACCATCGGACTCCATCAGGCTCCACCCTGAAAGGAGGAGGGGGGTCAGAGCAGCATGGAGACATGGACATTACATCACTCTCACACACAGCTTTGTCCTTCATGTCCACATGGAGCACCTCTTCTTCTTCTACCACTACTTACAGACGACCACAGACTGTCAGTCAGGCGTCACACAGCGACGAGGTGCTGGAATATATTCATGAAGAAGATGAATGGATAACAAATAAGAAATGGACCTGTCACTGTACTTTCACCAGATGTGAATTCAAACGGGAGAAATGACGTCATGCTACAGATCAAGCTTCATGGGACGTGAACCGTCCCGTCACCGTTAGTGACAGATCGAGACAACACAACGTTGTTTGGTTTCTTTTCTTTCCCTCCAATTCCCAAGTTTCAGTCTTAATCTCGCTGGACGAACTCAAGACTCGCGCTCCACTACGTCCCGCTTCCTTTTCCCTTTTGTTCTGTTGAACACATGAAGGACGGCAGCGGATGATTTTCCTGAGACCATCTATCTAAAACTTCCACTTCATGTCACAAATATATGCAAACTAGCAACCCAAGTTGAAGGGGCCAGGAGGGGGCGCCACTTCCCCCGTCCTGAGGGCAGAACAGACGTGTAGCAGAAAAGAAGTTTTCCCAAGTTTCAGTCTTAATCTCGCTGGACGAACTCAAGACTCGCGCTCCACTACGTCCCGCTTCCTTTTCCCTTTTGATTTCATTCCTGTTGACTCCAGAGGACCGGAGAGACAGCTGCTCTCTGACCCCCCGCCGCCTCTGTTCCCAACGAGAAGTTCGGACCCCACGGCCGAAATCGCCTTCATCCACTGAGTTTCCCTACGCGGAGCTCAACTGTCCTCAGTCAGCTGGAAGCTGATGACCAACGCCCATCAAACAGTAAGACTGGTTTTCTGGGCAGACTAATTTAGCGTGTTGATATGAACTTGATGTTTATTTGATTCGTTCAGTCATAACGTGGTACGATAGAGTCCGGATCAACGAATCCGCTACCTTTGATTTATGTTTGAATGTGTACCTGCAAATGTCGTAATGTCCCCTGTTGATCTGATGCTGTGATACGTTTGCTGTAAGAGAGTGAAAGCGCCGACTGTGTTACGCTGTTGAATGATGTCTCATGGTCAGAATAGTTCCTTATTTTCTTTTCTTTTCCCGGGTCTCCGCCGTGACATCTTCACTCTCAAGGAGTGAAGATCAATTATGAGACTTGATTTATAGTATTGGTTATTGGTCCCTGTTAGCTCAGGGTGGTGCCCCGTTATTTATTCATTCTGGAAGGATGCCCAGACATATATCTGTTATCAGAAAGTAGTTTTCAATGGGGGGGCGAGAGTGTGGCAGAGCACCCCCCTACAGAAAATACACCACAACAGACGACAGGATGATTTCTATGACTGCCTGCGAAGACCGCGAGCAAATGGTGGCTAATAGAGGCCGTAAGAGCAGGAGAGAACAGCCGTACCCTCTTACAGACTGTGATGTCACGAGAGGCTCGGTCTTGGAAGGGAGCTACGTTCACCGGAGATGGCTGTAACTACTATGGCTCCACCTGCTGGTGGAGGTAGGAACTCCACCCCGAAACTCAGAGCATTCCCCTCACACCTGGAACCCACCAGGGTGTGACGACCTGGAGGCCTCCATGAGGGCGGAAGACACACCGCTGAGGGAGGAGAGACGAGCTGCAGATTGGGCCCGCGGCAGAAGAGCAGACCAAGACAGAAGGATTCCCGAATGCAGGAGAGACCGAGAGGACGGTGTTCTCTCTTTAAAGAAGTGGATTTCCGTTTCCCCTCCAAAGACAAGACATTAGTTAAGTTTTACCGGCGAAGATCGACCGAAGCCCGCATCTGGCCGAGAACGGTCATAATACCCGGATGTGACTCGCCCCGCCCATTTTCCCGGGCATGCATCGAAGCAGGCTCGTCTGTTCTTGTGAGAGACATATATCCCAGAATGCATTTCACCTCAGCAAGCTGCGATGGCAGATGAGAAAACGCACAACTGTAAGTCGTCTTTTATTAAATACCACTTTTGTTAATTAACGGAATGTGATGTGAACACTTTTTAAGGATACAAGTTAGCGGTTTAAGCAACAAATGTGTGGTCAACATTCAGCCTATTTAAAAAAAATGTCTCCAAATCTAACGGAGCCGTTATAACGTAACCTCTCGCGCACCGGGCGGTCAGCGCTCATTCCAGCCGCCTATTCTCGAGAATCATCTTCTAATGTGATGCTGGTATTAAAGTAGCAGTTAAACGTGACACATACAATTCGTTTTGCTTTGTATGACGTCTACTGTTAGTTTATTTTTCGGTCATTTAACGTTAGTTAAATATGTTAAAGTACGGAGTTTAGATTCATAGCAGCATGTTTAAATTGAACTTCATGGTCTTTATATCTTAGACCAAATTGTTTGGCTGTCTATCCATATTGTGCAGGCTTGTAATAATGGGTGTCATTGTGCATTTGAACTAATATGACCGTGATATCTTCAATAAGGGACAACTGAGGAAACCCAAGCCCTCATAGAGTGGCGTGCGGGCAACGAAAGCCTGTTCACAGGCCAACGAAACTCCAGCAAGACTGGATGGGAGTGAGTATTGAGCTTCTATCAGTGTGTAATTATGAGGAGGGCCAGGGTCTTGGGCCATCTCCATCTGAAATATTGATGGGGACATCATTCTTCATCACAGCATATTTAGTAACAGGATGTTTGTTCTGTAATAAACAAATGCAACAACTGTATTAATATTGTTAAATTGGTTATTCAGTTCGTAATATTAAAGAAATGCTGCATTTTACGATTATGCTTTGACTATTTCATATAGTTAATAAAAACGTTTCCATGGATTCCATAATGAATGAGGTCTTGCTGCGTTTTGCAGTAACGCATAATGATGTTTATGCCTCTGTCCATCTGAATACCAACCTCTTAATGTTTGAATACCAAGACGACCATTAGGTGTGTATGCTTTAGTAGGCTAATCGATGGTCAGATGCTGTTACTGTATCAAACCTCCTCTGTACCTGGTGGTTTATTAGTCCTGGATTAAGCTAACCTTGATACACATATCAACTGCCCTATCATTAATAACATCTGTAGGTTTCGTATGTAGAAGGTATCTTTTCTGTAATGTGCCTTTGAGGGCATTGCTCCAAACAATCTGTATTACAACCACCTTGCAGTATCAGCCACAACAGTCAAACAGCAGAGAAAACCACAGCTGACATTAATATAAATGATTACATATCATCAATGCTTTATACTGAATTAAACTTACAGAGAAAGCGAGACATGCTATTATGGCACGTCTCCTCGCCATCCTTCGCCTCATCTTGGATTTTCGCTTGCGTACGTTTCTCCTGAGTTGGGCAGCCTCCTCTTCAGCTTCTATATACAGTTTGCCGACCGCAACAGCAATATGTATCGGATCCATGTAGTTACTACTCAAATTAATTAATTATTAAATATAATAATACCAATATGTTTTTATTGTGCTCTTCGTTGCCAGCTACTCAGTCAGAATACTTTTGCAATTTCAACAAACACCTTCCACAACCGTTAACACGCTGCTGGCTTTTTATACATTTCCACTTGCGTGCGTAAACAAAGACCGCCTACTGTGGTGACGTCATCAAGTCAGCTGCTGTTCCAATTGCGGAAATGTCCGTTCTCCGTTCTCCCGTACCCGTGAGTCAGGACTCCCGAGTCTGTCTCCCGAGTCTATTCTCGCGGGAACGCGAGTCCGTTCTCGCCGTCTTAGGTATTGAGAAACGGCCTGTGTTTAACGTTCCCGTCTTCCTCGGTGGTTTGATTTAACGGTCTCACTTCCGCCCCGCTGCTCTCGCTCGCCCCCTAGTGTGATAACCGGCACTCCGCTTGTTGTTGCGCGTAACCGCACCGCCGTTCCTTCCTTGCACCCCCCTCGCCTCCCATCCTCTCTCTCTCTCTCTCACCCCCTCTGTGCTCACACACACACACACACACACACACACACACACACACACACTCTGGTTTTGATTGCTTGTTTAGTGAGTAGGTTTAAAATAAGTGTTATGGGGATCGTTGGTTGCAGTTATAGGTGATCTTGATCGGTGTTCCTGTGAGTTAATAAACCCTGTTATACTTTAAAGAACCGTTTTCCTGTGTTTACTTGTGCATTTATATGGTGACCGTTGACATACATCGCCAGTGCTCGAACTTAACTCCTTCTAACATCTTCACTCTCAAGGAGTGAAGATCAAATATGAGACTTGATTTATAGTATTGGTTATTGATCCCTGTTAGCTCAGGGTGGTGCCCCGTTATTTATTCATTCTGAGAAGTATCTTAGTGATTATTAATAATTCTATTAATGTCCATAAGTTAGTTCCTCATTTGCTAGTAATCTAATACGACCCCCTAGCCGCTCCCAACACTTCTCATCCAACCACAATCACATTTACTCCATCCGGATGGCAACATTTATCTGGATAGGGTGTTTTTGGTATGTTCTGTTCATTTCTCCTCTACAGACTGATGGTCTGTGGCTGCAGCCTCTTCATACCTGAGAGTCTCCAGTCTCCAGTGAGGGTCCTCCAGTCCAACAGACAGCAGCTTCACTCCTGAGTCTCCTGGATGATTGTAGCTCAGGTCCAGCTCTCTCAGATGGGAGGGGTTGGAGCTCAGAGCTGAGGCCAGAGAAGCACAGCCTTCCTCTGTGATCAGACAGCCTGACAGCCTGCAGACACACAGAATAAGACACATGTCACATGATCTGAGGGAGCTGTGAGGGCTGGAAGGTCACTGCAGTACTGAGATACTATCAGGTACAGAGGGGTCACATTAATATGGTTACTGACTGGTTTCCAGTTACAACTAAACACCCACTAATGTACATCAACAACCTGATACCATTACTACTAACTCTATAATGTCAAATATTTACATTATATTGAATATAAACACATTTTATGGAAAGAGTTGGAAAATACATATTTGATTTAAATCATGCAAGCAGAAAGAATCTTATGGATGTAAATAAAGACACCAAGTGGACTTTAATTGAATCCTGACCTGAGAGTCTCCAGTTCACAGTGTGGACTCTTTAATCCAGCAGAAAGCAGCGTCACTCCTGAATCCTGCAGGTTGTTGTTACTCAGATCCAGCTCTCTCAGACTAGAGGACTGGGAGCTGAGAACTGAGGACAGAGCGTCACAGCTTCTCTCTGAGAGGTTACAGCCACTCAGTCTGAAGAGACAACAATCAACAAGAAAAATAACATTGATGTTAAAATTAAATCCTATTTCATATAAAATCAGTTAAGTGTTTATACAAGTACTAGTGTAGAATAGACTATTAAAACAGGAAAGTGATTAAAAAGGATCTTTATTTGCTAGTTTAATGTCAGTTACCATCTACACCTTAAATGAGCAACCATCAAACTCCAAGCAGATTGTCACCGAAGCGCCAGAAATCCAAGTTTCAGTCTCTTTTACACCTCTGCTTTTCCCATTTTCCTCAATGAACCATATTAAAATAACATCACGCAGCATGAATAAGAGGATTAATAGGACGACCCTGTGATGATTTATCGTGAGCCAACATTGTGTTTTAATTCCCTCCGTATCAAATGTGTTGGTTCCACAAGGATCCGATGATGTGATGGAAACATAAACAGATTGTTGTCCATAGTTTAGTCTCTTAGCTTATGGCTCCATAGATAAGGTTCATCTTCTGGTGGAAAAAGGTTTTTATGAAGTCGGAAATCCTGATGAACAATGATGATGTTTATGCTGTGGAGTAATTGACTTTGAAATTAATATAAAAATATTTATGATGCGGCACATTAGTTATGTGAAACATTAATTGATGAAGCACAAACAATTTAAACGGACAGATTAATAAAACAATAAGGCTCTCGCTGGAAACGGCTGCTCTTGTCCGCCTGTCGTTGGTCAACAAACGCGGCGCCCTCTTGTAGTATTAAAGTAAATACACCGTATTGTCCGCACTCCAAGGGGCAGTTAAAAGGCTTTAATTTCCTCACAAACGACAGTGCCTTATAATCCGGAGCGCCTTATATATATGGATCAATTGGTTAATCGGTTGATCCATACTGGTTGTACACGGCGCTCAAGGCGCTTTGCCAAACACGCCAAAGCTCGTCTACGACGGCGAGATGCTGAGCGGCGCTCAAGCGCGTGAGATATGGAGCTGCTTTCAGGGGGCGTCGGAGAAACAAAGCTGTCGTTCTCACCGAGCACTTTATGAGATTAAAGAGCGAGAGACGGCGCCCTTTTCTCTACAGTAGCTGAACCATCTTAACGGGGCAAATAAGTTATTCTAAAAGCAGCCGAAGATTTAAGGCGTGGATGGCGAGGGGGGCAGCGGGAGCGGACGCACCTCGCAGCATCGATCGGACCCTGAATGCACTTTCTATCCCCTTTCTTCAGTGCGGAAATAGGCTTCTATAGTTGTGTGAATGCATCACTCCAGCCAATCCAAAGACGGGGTTTGTAACCAATCAGGTGTAGAGACCATGGTGACTGGCTCCGCCCCCTTACTGTCAGAAAGAACAACAGCGAGCGCGAGCAGAGACTAACCTTGCGAGCGAGGAAGTTCACGCTCCGCGAGAGAGCAAATATCTCACGCGAGACAGACTTTTGACTGCGGATGTCTGATTTACTCGAGCGCATCGACCTGATTTGCGCTCTCGAATTTTGTGTCAGTCGATGACTTGCCGCCATAAACTGCAGTATCTTATGCGCCTTATTGTGCGGAAAACACGGCACATGAGCTCCGGAGAAAATGGTATACAAAACATACATTGTCGGTTAAAACATTTACGTTTGGTTAAATTATTAAGGTCATTTAATCATTATGTTTTGATCAGAGTTGTAATTAAAGGTTTAGGTGGCCCGCAAAAGATTTTCAAATTGGGTCACGGCATTCTGGAGGTTGGGAAGCGCTGGTTTAAGACATTCAGACAAACTAAATTAATTTGACCTCAGAGTCTCCAGTTCACAGTGTGGACTCTTCAATCCAGCAGACAGCAGCTTCACTCTTGAATCCTGCAGGTGGTTGTTACTCAGATCCAGCTCTCTCAGACTAGAGGACTGGGAGCTGAGAACTGAGGACAGAGCGTCACAGCTTCTCTCTGAGAGGTTAAAGCCACTCAGTCTGAAGAGAAGGATGAAGAAGAAGCAGTAAGTATAAAAGATGGCAGCATATTTAAGTTCTGATGTATGAATTTACTCTCTCTGTACTTACAGAACTTTTTTGGAGGCTTTGACCACTGGCAGCAGCCTCAGAAGAGCCTCCTCTGAAGCAAAGTATTTCTTCAGGTCAAAGACCTCCAGATCTTCTTCTGATGACAGTAAGATGAAGACCAGAGCTGACCACTGAGCAGGAGACAGTTCTTCTGTGGAGAGACGTCCTGAACTAAGGAACCATTGGATCTCCTTCACTAGAGAAGCATCATTCAGTTCATTCAGACAGTGAAACAGATTGATGCTTTTCTCTGGAGACACATTCTCACTGATCTTCTCCTTGATGTACTGGACTGTCTCCTGATTGGTCTGTGAGCGACTTCCTGTCTGTGTCAGCAGACCTCGTAGGAGACTCTGATTGGTCTCTAGGGAAAGACCCAGGAGGAAGCGGAGGAACAAGTCCAGGTGTCCATTAGGACTCTGTAAGGCCTTGTCCACAGCACTCTGGTAGAGACGCATTGGTTCAGGTTCGTCTTTAGAGACTTTAGACACCGCCGAGGTTGTTTGTTCTTCTGACAGCAGATTGACACCAGAGCTGAAGAAGGTCAGATGGACATGAAGACCAGCCAGAAACTCCTGAACACTCAGATGGACAAAGCAGAACACGTTGTCCTGGTACAGTCCTCTCTCCTCTCTAAAGATCTGAGTGAACACTCCTGAGTACACTGAGGCTGCTCTGATATCGATGCCACACTCTGTCAGGTCGGATTCATAGAAGATTAGGTTTCCTTTCTGCAGCTGATCAAAGGCCAGTTTTCCCAGAGACTCGATCATCTTCCTGCTCTCTGGACTCCACACTGGATCCGTCTCAGCTCCTCCACCGTACTTGACCTTCTTCACTTTGGACTGAACCACCAGGAAGTGGATGTACATCTCAGTCAGGGTCTTGGGCAGCTCTCCTCCCTCTCTGGTCTTCAACACCTCCTCCAGAACTGTAGCAGTGATCCAGCAGAAGACTGGGATGTGGCACATGATGTGGAGGCTTCGTGAGGTCTTGATGTGAGAGATGATCTTGCTGGCCTGCTCCTCATCTCTGAACCTCTTCCTGAAGTACTCCTCCTTCTGGGGGTCAGTGAACCCTCTGACCTCTGTCACCATGCCAACACACTCAGGAGGGATCTGATTGGCTGCTGCAGGTCGTGTGGTTATCCAGAGGCGAGCAGAGGGAAGCAGCTTCCCCCTGATGAGGTTTGTGAGGAGCACATCCACTGAGGAGATCTCTGTGACATCAGTCAGGATCTCATTGTTGTGGAAGTCCAGAGGAAGACGACACTCATCCAGACCGTCAAAGATGAACACGACCTGAAACTCTTCAAACCTGCAGATTCCTGCTGCTCTGGTTTCACTGAAGAAGTGATGAACAAGTCCCACCAAGCTGAACTTCTTCTCTTTCAGCACATTCAGCTCTCTGAAGGTGAATGGAAATGTGAACTGTATGTCCTGGTGGTCTTTGTCTTCAGCCCAGTCCAGAGTGAACTTCTGTGTTAAGACGGTTTTCCCAATGCCAGCCACTCCCTTAGTCATCACGGTTCTGATTGGTTCCTCTCCTCCAGTTGAGGCTTTGAGGAGGTATTCTTGTCTGATGGTTGTTTCTGGTCTGGCTGGTTTCCTGGATGCTGTTTCAATCTGTCTGACCTCATGTTCTTCATTGACCTCTGCAGTCCCTCCCTCTGTGATGTAGAGCTCTGTGTAGATCTCATTCAGAAGGGTTGGGTTTCCTGCTTTAGCGATCCCCTCAAACACACACTGGAACTTCTTCTTCAGGTTGGATTTGAGTTCACGCTGACAAACTGCACCAGGAAGTCCTGAATGAAGACAACAAAGAAGATCCATGAGTCACAGAATAGATTTAAACATGTCCTTTCCTCAGAGAATGACTATGAATATATTCTGTCCGTCTCTGGAGACATTAGTGAAGGTCTCATTTATCAGCATGGTAAGTCTGTAGAGAAATCCTCTTACTGCTCTGCAGACGCTCAGCCAGCTCCTCCTGCTTCATTCTCCTCAGGAAGTGCACTGAGATCTTCACAAAGGCCTCTCTGCTCCTCCTCTGCTCTTCATCTAGCACCTCCTCATCCTCTTTCTCTAAGCATTCTGGGTAATCTAAACTCATAAACTTCTGGATCTTCTTCAGCTCGTTCTTCACAAATGTGAGGATGTTCTCCTCCAGCAGCTGGAAAAGAACATTCTATGAATGACACCAACTAGAACATGGAAGCCACCATCAGGTCCATGTTGGACAGGCGGACAATCCACTGGTCTACAAAGTGCAGCATGGAGATGATGGTGAACTGAGAGATGTTAAAGTAGTTCATGTACACACCATGAAGATGGCGTCCAGGTGTGTTTGATGCTGCTGGGCAGACGGACCTGTGGGAACCTCTGAGCTCTCCTGGTCCTCTCTGTGGAGGAACATGAACCATCAGCTCACATGGTGTTTGGACCATCAACACCAATACAACATTAGTTAATGATATTGGCTTCTGTCATGATTGATCATGATGAAAACCAGATGCTAAAGACTGTCGATGATGACGGACAGTTTATTAGTTGAGTGACAGTTAGTCATCAGTTTCATCTGGTTTTAGTTCTTACTGTGGGTCATAACAACGTCTGCAGATCTCTGCATCTGGTCCAAAGTCCTATGGAACTACTCCAAACCTCTTTAAAACGTCCCCTGACCTCTAGAAGTCTCCTTAGACCTTCTGAAACTAGTCTTTGGACCTTTTCACAGAGTCTACTGACGATACTTTGTCCAAACCTCTGCATGGAGTCCAGAGACCACGTCAGCTGGTCCACAGAGCAATGAGTTTATTCTAATCACATGCTCAGTCCCAGTCATCTGTCTCCAGAAACCTGCAGCTGTCTCCAGATGTGACCTTTGCTGATCCTGATGTGGAGGAACCAGCTCACATTGTGTTTACATCGGAGGATGTTTACAGTTATTGATTCACACTTAAACACACACAGACCAGTTAGATGATGGGTGTCTAACTCAAGGCCCGAGGGCCAAATCTGGTCTGCTGGGGGGTCCAGTGCAGCCCGCTGGATGACTTTACTATTGTGAGAATTACAGAAAGACACAAATAGCTTTTCTATAAAAGTAGCTGCTATTCCTAATCAGTCCACTGGGGGTCGCACTCTGTGAGTGAGCGCATGTGTTAGACCAGGGGGACCAGGGGCCTCATTTATAAAAGCTTGCGTAGGATTTGCTCCAGAAGTGTCGTACGGATGAAACGTAGGACGTGCGGACGCACAGAAATATTCAGACTTATAAAACGTCCTACGCAGTTTTCCCTTAATAAATCACAATCACTTCTAAATGCAGCGCAGCTTTTGCGGCTTCATGTCACGCCCATAGTTGCCCTTATATAGTCTGTGGAACGCCCACAAATTAATATTCATCGATTGGGAAATCATGACAAACACTGAGAGGAAAACGAAGAAACGTAACTTCACTCAGTGTGAAGTGGAAATGATCATTGGGAGGTGGGAAGGAGAAGTAAGATGCTCTTTGGAGGACACAGTGTGGACATCACTGATGCCAACAAGGCACCTGAGGGGCAAAAGGTTGCAGAGCAACGCTGCAGCCTCACAACCTCGGATCCAAATAAAGAAAAACTGGTCTGACATCAAAGTGGATGCAAAAAAGCGTTTAGCTCGCCATCGCCAAGGTGTGTCTGCCCGGGTGGGAAAGGGACACCGGAGCTGTCCCCTCCTGATGAGAGACTGGCGGCAGTGATTGGGGATCGGGGACAGGGTCTGGGCCAACATCGGCGTCAGGGAGTCGAGGCGCGTTTGGAAGCTGTGCCACATCATGTAGCACAGCACATGCAGCACGATGTTTCACACCTTTTCAGGAGTAAACAACAACCTCCCTCCAGTGCAGTCGAGGCAGCGCCATCTGCCCTTAAACAGGCCGATGGTGCGCTGCACTACAGCGCCAATCCTTCCATGTGCCACGTCTTCTAAGAGCGAAGATCAGCCATCAGCGTCATTACGCATTGTGACGGCATCATGGCGTTTTATTACCGTCCATCTGATTGCATCTGACAAGCAACAGCTGTGTTTAGAGGATGAATTTAATAACATGCCGATATTATTGCAGAACATATTTCACTTTTATTATATAACCAGATGTGACCTCTGCTGATCCTGATGTGGAGGAACTAGCTCACATTGTGTTTACATCTGAGGATGTTTACAGTTAATGATTCACACTTAAACACACACAGACCAGTTAGATGAAGATAATGAGTTCTGTCATGATGGATCGTCATGGAAACAACACGTTAAACAATGAACAAACATTTATGTAATTCATGACTGAGGATCAGAACAGTTCTTCATCTGTTTAAGAACTTACTCTGTGTCATAAGAACGGCGTCCATCTTTGAAGTCAATCACAGCATCTTTAGACCGATCACTCTTCATGGACAAACATCTGGGTTCAGGAGACTTTCCTCTCTGCTGATGTGAACTGAAAGAAACACTGAGATTACATCATCACATCACCATCTAATCATGAAGCATCAGCTCACATGGTGTCCGTCCTCACAGAGACCAAAACAAGGTAAAGGTCCATGACGTGAGGTCTGGATGTGGACCACATGACTCCCTATAGTGGTTTAGGTCTACTGGTCCTGCTGGTCCCACTGAGAATCAACAGCTCAGTCTTTCAGCTCACTGTTTTCTTCACCAGTCAGTTTGGTTTAGTCCCAACAGGTCTCACCAAGTCCTCCATGGAGCTCTCCCTCCCTCACTGAACACTGCTGAAGGGCCCTGGAGCAAGAAACCCAGAACCTCCACCAGAGAGTCTGGTAGAAACACCTCATCATCAGCCTGAGACCCTCACCTTGCATCAACAGAGGGACCAACGTCTTTGAAGTCTAGAGGAGGATCCATAGACTGGTTACTCTTCATGGACACACAGCTGGGTCCAGGTCCAGGTCCAGGTCCTGGTCTCTGATGGGTCCTGGTCACACACATAGAAGCAGAGTCAGTGAGTCAGAGACGTTGGGACATGGAGACGAGTGGAGGACAGTTGGAGATGGTCCTCTCACCTCTGAGCTTTGGTCTGGCTGTCATGTTCCCCACACAGAGGGGCTTCAGAGGGAGGGACTCCGTCCTCTGGGTCCTCAGCCTGATTCATAGCAGAGTCCACACCTTCACACCTTCACACCAACCTGCTGGGAGAGCTCACACATTATTATCTTCATCAGGACAAACACACAGAGCTCATTCACCTCAACACTAAAACTCTCATGGGACACTTTGTGTTGTTGTCTTGAGACAACGTGTCAAGAGACGTCATTTTAAATTCTCATCCTATAAATGTCGTGTTTCTTTTAAGCGCTTTCCTTTGGCAGGAGGCAGCGGTCCATCAGGACGTTATTTATGTTAAATCACCATATAGGCTACTAAAACTCAGCATGCAGAATGACAACACGAAAAAGTTACGAAAGTGAGTGTCAACAGGAAACGCAGCAAAATCTGGACACATGTCAATGACATTGATCCATCTAATGCAGAATGTAGAGTCTGCAAGACTAAAATCTCTATCTTCTCCAAAACAGGGCAGATAATGTCAGAGAGAAGAAACAGGATCAGCCCCTCAAAGCGGAGCCACTTGGTCTCAATGTAAATCTTCGCTGAAGGACAAAACTCTGCATGCTGATTTTTTTTCTTTTTGTTTTACACATTTTAATTTATATGTTGTTGTGTGATTCTGTAAGCTTCTGTATGTTGTTTCACTTTAAATTTGTTAAGTATTAAAAAGTTTAAAATAATTAAAATTTAGTTAAGTTCTTTTGTAAATAGTTAAATGTTTGTTTTTGCACTAATTTATTTTTTTATCACTCTGTAGAATGTATAAATAAAAGTGTATTTATATAAAAACATTTGATAGTGTTTTTTTTACATTAGTAATTCATATTGCGCATAATTTTACATTATTGTTGGTAATAAATTAATTTAAGCACCAAAAAATCAGAAGAGCCATTTGGGAGCCGAAAGAGCCGGTTCTCTAAAAAGAGGCGTAATTCCCATCACTACCGGGTAAAAGAGGACGTCTGCTTTGTCTCTGACTTCTGGCCCTGATCTGCTTAGAGGGCGGGGCGTCACGTGAGGGGCGTGTCCTCAACTGTGTTGCTTTCAGGAAACGTCGGCACTGTGAGAACTATGAATCCACACTTTCTATCCACCATATTCACATTTCAACTTTGATAAACACGACCTTTTTAAACAGATGTGAGGAAAGAGAAGAACGTTTAATCTCACAGAACCAAAACACGTGATGGTGGGCTCGACATGTGGACGTAAAACCGGACCAGAACCGGTACCGGAAACCATTATTTAGGGTATATATCATGATAAAATACATCAACGCATTATCTTTTTTTTATTCGGCAGAGTCCTGACTACAATAAGCTGGAATCCACATTAAAATACTCCAAACACACCTTTAGCTGGTGGGGAAGAGTCACATATGACGTGCAGGTTTGTCCACAACCTTTGGACCGAGTGGGACATTTTGTCGGTGCTTGAAGCTCGCGGACGTTGGAGCCAAAGAACAGCAGCGAATCGGTGGATTATGAATCATTGAGTGAGACAAAGCCTGCAGAGTTACTGTGAAACACACAGCGAGCCAGCAAAGACACACACACACACACACACACACACACACACACACACACACACACACACACACACACACACACACACACACACGTCTTACCTCTGCCGCTTCTCACGGGAATTATGGATTTAATCTGCTGTTTCTGCAGTGAGGAAAGTCCCCGAGCCGCTTCACTTCCTGCTTTATGTGTGAGACGTGAAACCGCCTCTTTCTCATGAAGAGTGGAAGTTATGTTGACTTCTTGAGGTGTGCGCATGCGCAGGCTCCCTGGTCGTTTGGTGCAGTGACGTCATGAACCCTGTCGGTGTCTTCTTGTCAAAGCGACCAGCGACCTTATCTGGTTTCACTGGAGACTTTTGTGGCGTCTGACGTGAAAGCTCGTGTTGTTCTGCAGTTTCTGTCCTCAGAGTCTCACAGGAAGTCCGCATCTGGCCGAGAACGGTCATACTACCCGGATGTGACTCGCCAAATATCCCAGAATGCATTTCACCTCAGCAACAGGCAGCGACGCCAGAGGGAAATAATACAACGTTATATTTAATCCACGTGATGTGACTTTGGGACTTTTCAGGCAGCGAGTCAGTTGTTTGAGCGACTCGTCTGTAGTCAGTTTGTCCACATTGAGAACTATGACCTCCAGCAGGTGGGAGATGTGACGCGCGGCTCCAGACGGACCGTCTACCAGCTTACTGGTGCGTCTTCATTCAGCCGCACACACGTTCTCCCTCGCGCCGCCTTTAACGCCACAATTTCACGGTCATTTGTTGATCACGCGCCATATTCATTCATATATATATATTATGTAAATCATTTAAAACAAGCACGAGGTGTCGGTGAATAATACAGGTTATAGTTGAAGCACAATTATACTGTATATTAAAATCTAATGAAAAATGTTTAAAGTGCTTCACTGCTGCCAAAGTAAAACATTTTACCCAAATGACACATTTCAAAGTGCTTCCCTGAGCTGAGAGCTAACATCTCATGTCTTACTGCAGCTCCCCCCTTGCTGTCTGGGTTCAATGTGTCGGCTATTAACAGACTCATGAACCTGCTACTGGCTCGGGCGGCCAAAACTGCTCAAACACGACATAAAAACACATATTCAAATATATTTAAATATCTGGTTGAGCATCAGACACGTCAAAAACTGGACAAATGGAAACAACGGGACACAACTACTTGTAAAGGTCATTTAAGTTGAAACATATTACCTACACAAAAATAAGTAAATGAACTGAAGACCGCAGATCTCTCACAAACGCGCTGATCAAGAGTCGTGATTCTTGTCCCTCATGCGTCAGGCTTCATTCAGTGATTGAAACTGAAGGTTTCACAGTACCGACATCGAACGCTCCGAGCGAGCTGTGCCGTAATGGTAGTGGTCTACTCCTCCTGCTGGACCGACCACATAGATACCCCAACAACTGTGTTTGCCAAGCCAGCTCAAGCATCGCTGACTTGAACCTGGCAGAATGGGAGTTTGGAAAGGCTGTGGTGACCTATGTGGGAAAGTCGCCCTGTGACGGCAGGTGCTCTCCTGTCCTACCCGGCACCCTCCACCACACGGGGACTCCGGCGGTTTCTAGGACTGGTCGGGTATTACCGACATGTTTCTGTGCTAGTAGCACCTCTCACTCGTCTGTGGGGTGCAAAGCAACGTCTTGCATGGACGTCTGACTGTCAACATGCCAGAACCTCCCCTCTGCAGCGCTCCGGTACTGACTTCACCAAACCCCTCAAGATCCAGGTGGACGCAAGTGCTGCTGGAGCTGATGGCATCAGCCATCCAGTCTCGTACCACTCGGTCAAGTTCACAATATTCTAATTTGAGATGTAGAATTTGGGGTTTTCATGAGCTGTATGCCATAATCATCCAAAATCATATCAAATAAAGGCTTGAAATATCCCACTTTGCTTGTAATACGTCTATATATTAGTTTCACCTTTTAAGTTGAATTACTGAAAGCAATGAGCTTTGATATTCAAATTTTTCAAGTTTCACCTGTATTTGTCAAGAATAACCAAAACGTGACAAAGCACAAAATACAAGACAACAGATTGAAAAATGAATGGAATAAAAGATCGTCAGGAGACAGGTGATGACTTGAATAAATCTCGGTTTTATTTGTAAAAAGGTCCCTGGTCCTTTAACGTAGATGAATAAACGCAACCCAATCAACCACCTGTCCCCCCAACGGTCAACGTCCTCTAACGTTTGTGGTGCCGTCAAATCAACCTGCTCCAGGTCGCACCAGGTGTACGGGTGACACCCATTACGACAGACCCCTCCCCCCTTTACTTGGTCCAACCCGATGATGTCACCGCTGACACCCTCCCCTGTATAAACGGAACGGACTCCCGACTCACGGGACCAGGAGAACGGTCATTGCCACAAGAGCAGCCGACTCGATGGCGTCGCCACGTCAGCTTGACTGAGCCCAGAGGCCGGCGCAGCCCCCCCTCTGTGGGTCAGGCACGCTGATGATGCCCCCGGTACCTCCTGCTGTCCTACAGAGAAGGTCCTCTTCAGGTGAACACTCCCAACAACAACGGACGCCACAGATTCTTTATTTAGATTCATAGGACAATATTCAATTGGGTTTACGATAAATAACCATTTATGGCAGTTTGGGTTCGTGGATTAGGGTAATAAATGGTTCTGGTTTAGCCAGATGATCTTCACACATGAACAGAACCTGTAGCAGGACACACGAGGACAAGGACTCCTCGTCTCTGATTGGACTCTAACTGAAGGTCTTATTGGGTCTCTCGCACGCGGCCTGAGAGCAGCGATGTGTCACCACCACCAGGTCCAAAACCACAGGAAGCGCTGCGTTGACCCGGGGCGGGTCCTCCTGCATGGTTCCTGGTTAGATGTCGCCTTACACGCGGTCCACGAGGGCTCGAGGTGCTAGGAGACGAGCAGCCGGAGCAGCCGGGCCACCACCACCACGTTGAGGCTGTTTCCCAGAACTCTGTACTGCTGCTTGGTGCTGATCTGCTGCGGGAAGGCTGCAGAAGAACCAGAAGATCCAATTCACCTGGAGGAGAACCGCTTCCCTGCTTCTGCACATCAGTCATCCCGCCTTTAGTCCCGCCTACTTTCCTATTCTCCACCTTCACCATCAGAAGCATTAAACTCTCTGCTGAACAACACGACTCCTTTAGGGTCACACACACACACATACCCCCATCTACATATACACACACACACACACACACACACACACACACACACACAAGCTCTGAGGGAAGCCCATGAGGGGGGCTGAAGTAACGCAGCTTGAGCTTCAGCAGCTGCTAGAGTTTGTCGTCTTCAGACATCTGGTCCAGACCTGCAAACACGCTCTCCATCTGGAGGACGCACAGCAGAAGAGCTTCTGCTCCAATCAGTGCCGTGATGTGCACCAGGCCTGTGATGCTGGACCTGGCGGTGGGACGATGTGCTAATCGGACACTGGTTTGATCTCAAATGATGTCAAATGATGTCACCCAGGAGGTCGTGAAGCACGTTCTCACCATGAAGCAAGCACACACCTTCTTTCCTTCATCTACGCCCAATACCCTCCATGACAAACCTACCTCCGTCTCCACGCAGCACTGCAGCACTGAGCCCGTCCCCTCCACGTAGCGGCCGTAGCTACGGAGAGAAGACATGACACCATCACTAAGGACTCGTCCTCACAGCGTCCTCCAACGGTAGTCCAAACAACAACCCGACTGTGGGGTAAAGGGTGTCCTTACCCTTTAGTGAAGCACACGGACCTCCTGCAGGTGGGCTGAACGATGTCCAGCAGCAGGGAATATCTCAGCAGGGTGCCGGGGGGCAGGAGGTAGTGCTCCATGTTCACGTCCCCTGGCGGTTCCAGGAAGCCCCGGAACCTGGTCCTGGTTCTGACTGGTCTTCCTCTGGGCCTTCCTCTCGGTCTCTTGCTTATAGAGGACATGACCCCCCTGCGTGTCCTCGTCTGGCCGGCCCGTAGCTGCACTGGGAGGACTCGAGACGACGGTGTGCTGGTGAGGAGAAGCACCAGCAGGATGTGGGAAGGCCTCTGGAATCTGAGACCACATGAACACCACCAGTCCTGTGAGGTCCTGACCTCCAAACACTTAGGGACGCACAGGCTGAGGGGACGCGTAGGCTGAGGGGACGCGCAGGCTGAGGGGACGCGCAGATGAGGGGACGCGTAGGCTGAGGGGACGCGCAGGCTGAGGGGACGCGCAGATGAGGGGACGCGCAGATGAGGGGACGCGCAGATTGAGGGGACGCGCAGGCCAGATGAGGGGACGCGCAGGCCGAGGGGACGCGCAGGCTAGATGAGGGGACGCGCAGGCTAGATGAGGGGACGCGCAGGCTGAGGGGACGCGCAGGCCGAGGGGACGCGCAGGCCGAGGGGACGCGCAGATGAGGGGACGCGCAGATGAGGGGACGTGCAGATGAGGGGACGCGCAGGCCGAGGGGACGCGCAGGCCGAGGGGACGCACAGGCCGAGGGGACGCACAGGCTAGATGAGGGGACGCGCAGGCCGAGGGGACGCGCAGGCCGAGGGGACGCGCAGGCCGAGGGGACGCGCAGGCCGAGGGGACGCGCAGGCCGAGGGGACGCGCGGATGAGGGGTCGCGCAGGCCGAGGGGACGCGCAGGCTGAGGGGACGTGGCTTCTGCCCAACTTCTCCACGCTGTTCTCCCCCTGGTTACCTGGCAGAGGACACCTCGAAGCCCTTCACATTCTCCAGCAGGATGAAGCGGGGTCGCCGGCACAGCCTGGAGAGGAGGGGGGGGTTACGGACTCAGAGGATCGCATACATCCTCCCTGCGCACAAACACTACTGAAGACTTATGACGCCGCCTCACATTGCTAACTGAAGAGCTTTAATAAAGACCGGATGAAAGCGGTTTATTTTGGGTGCACACAAGGTGACCTGCTCCACCTGTTCCATAGGGTGAAATAAATGATGTTCTATGCAAAGGTCAATGAGGTACTTTCACCCAAAGACGTCGTCTTCTGTTCTTTAAATAGCTTCCGTTCAGGCTGAAATCAGGGCTTCATGTTTCATGTGCAGACTAAACACCTGGGCAGGAGGTGGAGGATGTGCAGGAAGCTCTTGGTTCTGGAGTCGGCGATGTCCTACTGAAGTCCGACCCTAAAGAACACAAACAAAGTCATTCACCTTTGAGTGCTTGTCGGGGTCAGGGGTCAGGGGTTGTGGGGGCAACAGTTGCATCAGGGACCCCAAAGTCAAAGAGACGTCCCTGTAACTGGGCTTTATACATCTCCATCTGCTCTGTTGCTTACAGTACATCAGTGTTGGTCGCTTCCAACGGATTGTCTAAATGTTTGAGTCGTGGTGACGCTGTAATTCACACCTCAATAAGTTCCCTAATAAGAGGAAGATAAACACGTCAGCCGCTCTCTGGAGGAAGATAAACACGTCAGCCGCTCTCTGGAGGAAGATAAACACGTCAGCCGCTCTCTAGAGGTTTTTACCAGCATAGGAGAGCAGCCACAGCGTATGAGAGCAGATTAGGAAAGGCAGCCAGAGTTTATGTGTTTGTTGGCTTGTTTTGTAAGCAAAATGAATACGGAACCAAAGGAAAGTCTGCTCTGACAATCCGCTCTCCTGCTGCGTCAAAGAAACTAACCAGTGGTGCATCAGTGGCCCTTTGACACAAATGTTCATTCATCCCAAGGACAAATGGCCACTACACATGCCCTGCATGGTATCTATAGTCATAAGCATCCGGTAGTGATGAATGTGATCAATGTTAAAAGCTGCCAGAATTAGCTTCATTTGTGGGATGGTTGGACTTAGAGAGAGGTCAAAGAGCTCAGACGTCTGAAGGGAAGTCAGAGTGCAGCCACTGCTGCTTCACCAACAACAGCAACATCACTGCGTAAGACAGCCGTCTACCTTGGTCCTGTCCAACCTTGCAAAAAACAAGAATTTAAAAAATGGCCTCAAGACGTTTTATTCCGCCCCCATGAGGCTGACCTTTCCAACTGACCAAACCTTTCATTGATAATGTCTTTGACCAATGGTCAAAATAAAATACAATCACTTCAAATGAGTCCTTTAGCAGACTCCCCCTGCCAGCCGGCTCCTGGCTAATATCCAGTCACAGGACAACTCGGGCGCCCCCGAGAACAGGAGGTCGGTGCCCACGTCTTCTCAGAGACCTGGCCGGTTAGTTAAATATATTAAATATGGTTATTGCTGTGCACTGACTGTCTCAGACTCGTTTGGTCTGCAGAACATTTGAAAGCTGCTTGTTTTAAACCTCATAGCAAACCTCACCTCAGTGACTCCACCACTTGCTACAAGTCTGTTGAGTTGTGTGGAAGTAAGCGTACAACGGTCACACTGGAAGTGGTACACATGAAATGGGCTCAGACCATGTCGTACGTGGATTTGAATGGAAATGTCCCTTCTACGCCGACACTTGTGGATACCCAACCTAACCTATGTAAAATTGTACCCTGTTGTTCGGTTAGACAAAACAAGGTACTCTGCTTGTGTCAAGTTATTCTTCATGACAATAGAGATGTGATAAACTGTCTCTGCTCTGACCCGACTGAGCGGTATTGATAGTTAGAGAGGGAGGGGGGGGCCAGGCCCTCATCAGGAGTGCGTTGGCACTAGAGGACAAACAATAGTAGGCAGTCGTCCATTGGCTCCAGCTCTCCCTTTGGTTCTCCAACATGTCCTGGGCGGGTCTGGGCTTGTCTCTCAGCCACCTGGCTCTGTCCCACAGGGAGGTCTGCAGGGTCTGCTGGAGTTATGAAGAACTACACATTTTCCCCCGGATATTTCTCGTGGCCTTACATTTTTTTTGGACTGCCTGTATTTTAAATCACAGTTGTTTTCTTGCCTTTTAAAATCATCAAGTGCGTTTGATAATGAAATAGCATGAAAAATGGTAAAAAACGTTCAGTGGCTTGGACAGCTCTCCTTCAGGGCCGGTCTAGTTCACAGTGCCGGTTAGAGTCCTAGCTAGGCTAACGTTATCCTGGAAGGGTATAGCCAGTCAGATTACCGTAGGGGGGTCATAGACACGAAAAGAGGGTCACTTCTTTTCTCTCCTACATACAACGGTCAGTTCATACGGCCATGACCCCGATCGGACTTGCCAAGCCAAGTCGGCCTATATCTGGTATCTCCATCGATTGTCACCTTCTTAGCATTGATGACACATCCCAACGCCCGGCTCTTGCAAAGACCCAGATGGTCGGTGGTGCTGAGACGGGCCTGGGCAGGGAGGCAGAGGAGACAGTTAGCGGCGGGCGACGCTAGAGAGCACCCCCCTCTCCATGAAAGTGGCCACTCCCTCTGTTGTGGGGAACTAATGAATACGCTGCGTTGAAACTTTGACTTGTCGCATTTGATGTAGGAATACCTTGTAAAAGCCTTTTCCAAGCTTCCATGTTGTGCCACGCAACGTATGGTCAGCAGCGTAGTGCGTTTTCTCCCTGTGTTCATTTTGAAGCACAAACATGGTTCCACAGACCACAAGGTTAGGCCGGAAAATACCAACGTGAGCACTATGCCGGGATGGGAAACGGAAAATATAAGCAATGCAGAGAGGGCTGCAGTGTTCTGGCAAAGGCTTTAAAGACAGGGGAGGATCAGTCAGCTGAAGAGAGAACAGCCACCACAACCTTTCTGTGACAGTCTCCTCCCAGCTCACTCTCTCTCTCTAGAGTCACATTACACCAAGCTGCTTCTATTTCTGAATTCATTTGTTTCCTCCAAAACAATTAGTCAACAGTATAAAGTAAACGTCGCAATGGGAAAAGACTGCAGTTGAAATAATACAAAACCTGTTGAGAATGGTATCCTGCTTATAAGTGCATTAAGAAACTAAATAAATGAATTTATGAATGATATCAGGTAATGTTGGTGACCACTGCCTAGATGTGGTGAATAAATCTATAACACCAACTATCTTTGTCATTGTAGTGTCTAAATGCACAGTCAACCTGCTCCCTCACAAATTGCATGTGGCTAAGATGGGCTTTAAACAGGTGAACAGTGAGGCCCCCACAGGGCCGAACTGCAGCCTGTGTGCACGACTGAGGGACCATATGTGCTCAAAATGGGGTGATTGAATGGACCCCTACTGGGTTTTATGTGTTTTAAGGACGTGTTGGAAAATGATTGACAGTGACTCGGTTTCCATCCACTTGTTACTGCACCTAAAATTCAAATAAAGCTGTGAAGAAATCTTCCACATGTATGTTTCTATCCCTCCAGTACCGTCATGCAATTATTTGCAGTAGGTCCTTTGAGATGAGCCATTTGAATCCACCACTATTTGAGATGACATGAGCAGAGCACAAACCTCAGTGGATGTTGAAGTCACATGATCAGTTCCTTTGACTCTCTACCTCAGCCAAGCGTTATTTCTGAGTCCATATCATTTTCTCTCGGGTCTTTTCCATGCGTGTGTGTCGCAGGTGGATGGAAACACACTTTGTGTCTTTGGTTGAGTAGCATTTAGCATTTAGCTCGCCCTCTGAATTGGCCCCAATGACACACTCTAAAACTATAAACCGTGTGTGAGAAATGGACGTGGTTGTCGTGGCGTGTTTGTGGTTTTCTTCTTCTTCTTGACTTCTTTAGGTCTCAGTGCAACACACCGTCCTCCAAGTGTCACATGAGAGCTTGGAAACCAGAACTTGTGCTCCTGAAAAGTCACATGTCCTCTGGTTGGTATCCAGTGTCTCCTACAGGTGTTTGTTGCAGGACAGATGGGTCCCAGTGTGAGAGGAGAACATGGTGTAAAGCAGCAGGAGGCCCAAAGAACAACACTGAGACAACACAGGAGAACCTTTTCTACAAATGTCTCCAGCAGGATCCTTGCTTTGATCCATCTCCACGTCCTCTCCTCAGCGCCCCACTCTTTCATTTTAAAGCAGGCTGCTTTTCTAAATACACACAGTGGGGATCTGCAGGTAGTGAACCTAAGTTCTTCCAAACCACAAGTGCAGCACAGCAACCACATCCAGCATCCCCGCTGGCTGCAGCACCACACAGCGTTCCTCCTGCACACATGTTGGTGGGATTGCTCAACGCCTTTGGTGGCTTCACAGAACAAAGAGGACTAAACATTTATTCCTCACATGTATTTCTGACTGACGCCTGAGAAGATCCTTTGGTCCTTGTGGTAGATTAGAAGATGTACGGTCCGTCAGGATATTACTGTGTGATCGTAGTCAGATTGAGTCCAATACCTTTTCAAAAGATCCGTGTTGTTGCAGGTTGAAGCTTGTTTACTGTCATTTACACCGTTCTTTAGATGATGCTGTGATTTCACAACTTGTATTTGTCACAGATGACAGTTTGCAGGGTGAGTGAAATGTTCTGTCCTTAAACCGTGTGACGATATGCACGTAACATGTTGACGCACATCACCTATAACTGATGCTAGAGGGGTAAGAAGTGGCTCCATCGTACTTTCTGTCTGTATTCCATTCATTTCATCAAGCTCAGAATGACAAAGTACATCCTGTACACATGCGACATCCTATTGGCCAGACAGAACTATGCGTCCTGTAGCAAAAACAGGTCCACTTCTAACATCGTCTCCATCCTCTCCAACTAGTTCAGTCGTTGAACAGTTATTTCAGACTACACACTTAAGGAACAGCAGAGCTTGAAAATGGCAAAACACACAGAGAGACACTGAGGCAGACAACTCGCTGACCCATAATCACAGGCCCTATACTGTATATTTAGCCTTCTCTTTGTGCTGATGGACAGTCACTGGTGGACAGACCAATGGCGCGCTGACATGAAGTCCAGAACAGGCTACTAAACACATACATGTCACACGCGTCATACACGTCATACATGCAGCAGCATGTCAATCAAACAACAACCGACGTAACAAGTGTCCAAACTCTGTATTAGCCATATAACTTTGATACTGACGAGCCTGAGATGTTATTTTGTGCTGGATACATGCGTACAGTTTATATAACATCTAGGTCTTCACAGCAGCACATACAGTGAAGTAAAGGATGGCCTTACCTTCCTCTGTCAGCCCGCAGCAGCAACCATGAGGGAGAGTGAGGAGGGTGAAGTCCTGCCTCTGGTTGGCAGTGGGAGGGGTGGGAGGCTCCAGCCAAGCATTACAAATGGTGGAGGGGACGCCACTGAGAGTAGCACCTCATGTGGACGCACACGTCCAATGTGTGGGCGGAGCACAGCGTTGAAATGCAAAAGGCTTTTAAAGAGTTTTCAGCCTTTTCGATCACTGTTCACTTGAGCCCTTTAATTATCCCAACACACAGGAATAGCAGTCACATGGTCAAGCGGCACTGTGGGAGTTTAACTAACGCGGCGACACCCAACAGAGCATTTGTCGCACACGTTGGACCTCTGACACACTCCAGGATGAAGCCTTGACTGAAACACCAGCGTTTGCAGTGACAGGTGAGATGGTCCTGCCTGCACGTAGAACACGCTTCAACTAAATGAAACTTCTCTGCATCGTCTAACCAGCGGAAAGGATGTTCACAGCTCCATATTGTCTTCTATTGTTTGTATCTTCTGCTGAGGGACTTCATTCAGGCAATAAACTGTCATGAGCCTGGTCACCATCCTGGTAAATTGGGAGAATTATGGAGGCGTTATTTTACAAATGTCTTCTTGACAAACTAATCTCAAGAGAAGACACAAAATGATGAAGGTGTCCTACCAGCAAGAGTCGTGTGTTTCTTATGTGTGAGATATGTTCTTCGTACAGCACTTGCTCCTCCAGATGTTCTCGTTCCATCATTGGTCTCAATGACGTGTGAGCACAGGGACAAGGCGCCCCCTGCTGGAGCTGCTCAAATTGTACTTGTAACGTCACTCATCTATAGCAAATTGTAAATTGGCTTATTTGAGGAAATTGCACTTTCTTGTTTCTTGTTCTCCTGAGTTTGTACCCTATGGTTGAATGCACTTATTGTACGTCGCTTTGGATAAAAGCTTCCGCTAAAAGACATGTAATGTAATGTGGAGGTGACCAGTAGGAGCTGATCCAGCGCCCCCACACCTCCCCCAAGGACAGAGATGTTTGTCACCTTAGACTATATAACTTGAAGACTTGTACATGTCAACTCTGCAAGCGTTTAATGAACGTCATGTTCAATGATTTTACCGGCGTTGAGTGAAACGTTTTCTAACAATGGTGGAGCAAATCCATCAAAGTTCTTGCACATTCGTCACTTGTGCCTGGTATCAAAACGAAGAGGAAAGTTGGTTGATTCTTTCAACTTTTAGATGACGCAAGCAGGAAGTCCCCCGTAGGACAGACCGTCCCATCTCAGAGGCCGCTCGGTTCAGCCTACGCAATTGTTGGAGGACCAGACCAGGTAGACCAAAAGACTGCTGAAGGCTGCAGGCTACAAGGATGCAGCCTTTGAGACACACACACACTTATCTTTCTGTTTGTCTCCACCCTGATGACATCACAAAGGTCCTCTAGCTCCACCTTGTGGTCGCACTGCAGGTTTAAACACACACACAACGGTCATCCGTCACAGGGGATTCTCATAAACAGCCCTGGCAACAGGCGGATGCTAGCGTGCATCGCCATGGTAACCACTTTACTGGTGAGAGTGAGAGATGTAAGAAGTAGAAGCAGAATGAGCTTCTTGTCGGTCAGGTGAGCAGCAGAGGGGCTGTTCATCAGCTTCAGGTGTTGATGGAACAAACAACAACAAGGTCACTAGAGGATCAACAATGAGACGACCCCCCAAACAGGACTGGTTTCTCCCTCTGGATCTCTGACTGGTTTCCCACCAGTTGTCTTCATCTAGAGTCACCATCACTACTGGAGAGAGGACACCTCTGCACATTATGTTTGGTCCATCAGACCTGTTATCTGTCTCCTACATTATCAACATCAACATTTGTTTGAATTAATCACACAATAAAGTGCAGCACCTTTTAGAAATCTGACATTTCTTCATTCATCTGGACTTTATTTAAATCATCTTTTGGGTTTGTTTGAAACTTGATTTTCTTTTTTTAACTTTTATGTTTTTAATCTTTTGGTCAGTAAATCTAATGTATATTTACATGTTTTTGTGTATGTTATATTTTTTAGTTGGATTAAAGTATAATCAACCTTTACCTGTTTGGTTTAAATCACCATGCGAGGTTCATGTGCAGCATTCTGACTGAGATGTTGCTTCATATTTATTTCATGACAAACTGAACGATTGTTGTGAGTCTATTTTATTTGATGTTGCGATGAAGAATTCACTGACACATTCAGATTCCTGTGGATTTGAAGCTTGGGGGAACTTCCTTAAATAGACGCTGTGAGGTCAAAGGTCGTCACGTTTGGTTAAAGGTTGAGAGAGAAAAGAGGGAGAGTCGTGTGAAAGCACTTGTTCCTGTTTGTGTTCAGTACGACATCAACATGTTATTATCACAAAGAAATGAACATGAACGTCTCTGTTGGTGTTATTTGGTCTTTATTATATTCACACTGTGATACGTGTTGGGAATATGAATCATGTTTACTGGTTTAATCCCATAGCTGACGTCCCCCTGCTGGCCAGGACCAGTCACTGCACCACATGTTGTTTCCAATAAAAGTCATTTATTCACATTACAAACATACAATTATATTCCTGTGAAGCCAAAGTAACACATGGAGGCACTAAACGTTGTACTATTATATACTAACGGTAATCAAAACACAAGTACCTGATATTATCTGTCATTAAACCTTCTTCAGAGGTTTGCTGAAGCTTTCAAAAGCTTTTCGTTCACAACAAACCTGATTACGTGGAATTAGATTTCACACCAACAATCCTTGAAAAAGCAACACCTTGATTTTATTAGCATGAATGCTAATGAAGCCCACACACAGACAATTTATCATCAGAGACATTTGTCTCATATGGGGGGACAGATGAAAGAGCGTCTTATAAAATGTCTTCTTGAACACATAAAGATGAAGATTAAAGCCTAATTAGGAGCCAATATCTAAATGATCATCTATTGATTGAAGGAGCACAGCAGCATTAAGCTGAGCTCTTTCACACTTCCATCTGAGTCCCAGAGAGCTGTGGACCCCCCAGAGTCCAGACCAGCTCAGGTACCCCTCACCTGCTCCACCTGCATCTACACCCACATGAACCACCATCAGCTGTACAGACTGAACTATGTGGTGAGCAGAGAGGAAGGTTCTCCACCAGAAGGAGACTCTCCCTCCTGAAGAGGACACAGAGACAGTGAGGAACCATAAGACCTGAAACTGAACCCAGGATAAAGAGGTTCAGTGAATGTGGTGCTGAAGGTGTGGAGGTGGATCAGTGTGTCAGAGGAGACTCTGTAGAAGGACAGAGAGCCAGCAGGACAGTCCACATACACTGCTACTCTACCAGAGGAGGAGGAGGAGGAGGAAGAGGAGGAGGAGGAGGAGGAGGAGGTGATGTGTGTTACTGTCTCATTGTGACAGACATAGTAACCTTTATCAGAGCACATCAGACTCCAGGACTGATCATTGTATCCAAACACACAGTCATCACTGTTTCCTTTCCTCCTGATTCCTCTGTAACTCACTGATACATAAACGTCTCCTCTCCACTCGACCTCCCAGTAACAGCGACCAGTCAGACCAGTTCTACACAGCAGCTGAGGATCGTAGTCAAATCTGTCTGGATGATCAGGATGTGACTGATCCTCCTTCACACATGTCACCTTCCTGTTGTTGTCAGACAGTTTGAGGTGTGTGTTTACTGTGTTTGTGTTGATTGTGAGTTCACAGGAATCTGATGAGAGAACAAGACACAATACAGCTGCAGTTATTAATCATGTGTTCATCTACTGACACGTTGATGATGACGTCACAGAGGTGAATGAGTGATGTCACAGTGTGAAGATGGTTGAATCTTCATGAATCAAAGCACACTTACACTTCCTCAGACCTGGTCTCAACCATCGGACTCCATCAGGCTCCACCCTGAAAGGAGGAGGGGGGTCAGAGCAGCATGGAGACATGGACATTACATCACTCTCACTCACAGCTTTGTCCTTCACCTCTTCTTCTTCCACAGCTCATCATGTTCACTCATTCATCATCAGCATCATACTGACCATCATCTTCATTTCACACTCAGCTTCCTTCAGCAGTCAGTCAATCAAATGTTTCAACCTGCATCAAGTGGTTTCTTTGTCCACTTATGCTTAAACACAACATGTGACATGTGATCATCTTCTACAGGAGTTCTGTGGAACATGAGATCAAGCAGCTGCTTCCACATCCAGCAGGTTCACGTCCACATGATGGTCCATCAGGAGTCTCTGTGTCTCCTGATGGATGAAGTCCACTATTCTCTGTGGTTCATCTCCACCACAGTCAGCTGATCCGTGGTCACTGTAGAAGTATTGATTGTTGGACCTCTTGTGTTGGTTTAATAATGACTGTTGTCTCTCTGAAGTAAAGAAGAAAGTATCCTGAGATCACTACAGCACCACAAAGGTTTGGACTAAAGGACAAAGACACACTGGAGGCAGATGACCAGCATCTACACATCCAGGTGTTGACAGGTCGTGTCTTTCAGGAAAGAAGTGGGTTTATTCGAGTGCTGTTGCTCCAATAAGTGTCTGAAGTGAAGGATGAGATGTGCAGTGTGTTCTGTGTGTTACTGAGAGTCCCTGTGAGGACGCGTGGGTCCTCATCACCAGTCAGATAAAGTCACAGTTAAATAGTTAAAATAGGAAGAAATGAATCCACCACATCTGGTGAGCTACCAGCGACCACAAGCCGGACCGACACCGGAGCTGCTGCTCCTCTCCTCTCACTGACCCAACGCCAAAACCTCATCAGAGGGAAGCAGGGAGACCTTTTCTAGTCTCTGCAGTGGTGCTGTCAGTCTGTGAGGGACGAGGAGTGCTACTGAGGGTGGACGTTGTCCCACAGGAACCTTCCAGAGGACCATGGACGTGAAGGACGGTGTTTGTGTGAAGTAACTGTTTGTGACCCCAAAGACGTAAGTACGAGTAATGCTGAAAGTGGCAGCAAATGTCCCTGCGACAGATACCTCCTCCAGCAGGAACAACAACCTCTAGGATTGAAAAGGAAGAAGCTGATCAATGTCCAACGCGATGGAACAGCACATATGAAACGATCTGCGGCGCATCGGAGCAGCAAGCAGCTGTGTCTGCTGTCATCACAGAAGAAACTGTCAAGAATGGAGCTGGAAAAATGGAAAAGGTGAGCAGAGTGTATGAAATATGTACCGTGACAGCCTGGACAAATGCAAACGGTCCTAACAATAGGTAGAAGGACGGCCCCCATTTATTTACTTTGTGTCAATATTATTAACACATGGATAAATGCAAACCTGTCAATCTAATATCAACGCATATTATATTCACTTATTTTTTGCAGGTACAAGAGGTCCTTTAACCCCTTAAAGGGGCAACAGAAGCACTTTTAACTGACAAATGTCCAACTGCCTTTAAAACATGTTGTGAACAAGCCACCGCAGGCGAACCAGAACCAGATGAAGACATAGACCATCACAGATGTGGAGAAGCGGTATAGCGAGGAAAAGGATGCATTTAAGCTGCTTAACAAAGCCAGTTATCTGGATCCAGGCTTTCATGGCCTCATTCATTTAAAAGAGCAGCAGGTGGCTCTACTGGAGGAGATGAAACCAGTGAATGTGGCAGGCAGTGAACCCTGTGATCAGCAAGCCGCTGAGAAAACTGCTGTGGGGTGTCTCTTTGGAGACACGTCCTGCAGGGACAGCCCAGACCAGGACATCAATCTGCTGCTTCAAAAAGAGAGTCTCCAATAGCTGCTCAACTAGATCCTCTCATGTGGTGCAAAGCTTTGGGCTCTGGGAGATTCCCTCACGTCGCCCAGATGGAAAGAAATATCTCTCCATCCCCGGATCCGCAGTCCGCTCTGAACGCTGGAATATAGTCAATAAAAAGAGGTCAGCACTGGCCCCTTCAAATGTGGACGGCAAAGAGAGAGAGAGAGGACAAGGTCTTGGCCAATAGTTCATTTACTTATTTTTGTGTAGGTAATGTGTTGTTAAATATGTTTAAAAATAAATAAATGAACTATACATGTAGTTCTGTCTCGTATTCATTTGTCCTGTTATTGACGTGTCTAATGTGCAACCAGATATTCAAATATATGTGTTTTTTTTAAAGGGAATATTCGAAGGTCATTTTTAGTGGACATTGATTGTGGACAATAAGGACGCGACCATGAGAGTTTAATTCTAGTGTCAAACTAAGTCGTGTTACTGGGGACTTTTCCCAGAGTCCACGGGGCGTCACGGTCTAAATAACGCGTCAGTCATTATAAAATAAATGAAAGGTATTTTGCAGGCTGCTCTGTGGGAGCACGGTTGGAGTAGGTTTGGTTTAACCCAACAAGTGTGATGAAATAGTGGGTTTTGTTGGTTGTGGAGAGAAAAATGGATTGCTGATTGACTTTGGTTTGAGCATCTCGTCATTAGAGGTCCATTAGAACAATTACTGGTGTTTCTCCCGTTTGGCTGAAGAGTAAAGACAAACAAAAAGAATACGGAGCCGGAAAAGAAAAGTGTGAAAAACACTATTGAAGGAAAAAAAAAACACTACAAGGCCAACACACACACACACAAACAAAAACACACCCACACCCACATACACAGTGGAGAGATAAGGAAGGTGGAAGGTGTCCTCAGAGACTCTCTCATCCATTGTGGACCACGGTGTCCATCACAGATCTACTGACGCACAAATGGAGAAGAAGCGCGCAGCATATTTTGTCAGGGTCTTATTAACCAGACTCACAGTGTGAGGGAGAGAAAAGGTTTTCAGCTCGTTGGTCTGTGGCTTCAGCCTCTTCATACCTGAGAGTCTCCAGTCTCCAGTGAGGATCCTCCAGTCCAGCAGACAGCGGCTTCACTCCTGAGTCTCCTGGATGATTGTAGCTCAGGTCCAGCTCTCTCAGATGGGAGGGGTTGGAGCTCAGAGCTGACGCCAGAGAAGCACAGCCTTCCTCTGTGATCAGACAGCCTGACAGCCTGCAGACACACAGAATAAGACACATGTCACATGATCTGAGGGAGCTGTGAGAGCTGGAAGGTCACTGCAGTACTGAGATACTATCAGGTACAGAGGGGTCACATTAACATAGTTACTGGCTGATTTCTAGTCACAACTAAACACCCACTAATGTACATCAACACTCTGATAACATTACTACTAACTCTATGATTAGTCTCACATATTTCACTTTGAAACATTGTATTGAAAACGAATTCTACGTTTATTCTCTATGTTTATGGAAATATTTGATTGAAATCTTGCAAGCAGAAAGAATCTTATGAAGGTCAGAAATGTACCATGGATGTAAATAAACCACACGGATGGATGTAGACACTAAGTGGACTTTAATTGAATCCTGACCTGAGAGTCTCCAGTTCACAGTGTGGACTCTTCAGTCCAGCAGACAGCAGCTTCACTCCTGAATCCTGCAGGTGATTGTTACTCAGATCCAGCTCTCTCAGACTAGAGGACTGGGAGCTGAGAACTGAGGACAGAGCGTCACAGCTTCTCTCTGAGAGGTTACAGCCACTAAGTCTGAAGAGAGGGATGAAGATGAAGCAGTAAGTATGAAAGATGGCAGCATATTTAAGTTCTGATGTATGAATTTACTCTCTCTGTACTTACAGAACTTTGTTGGAGGCTTTGACCACTGGCAGCAGCCTCAGAAGAGCCTCTTCTGAAGCAGAGTATTTATTCAGGTCAAACACCTCCAGATCTTCTTCTGATGACAGTAAGATGAAGACCAGAGCTGACCACTGAGCAGGAGACAGTTTATCTGTAGAGAGACGTCCTGATCTAAGGGACTGTTGGATCTCCTCCACTAGAGAAGCATCATTCAGTTCATTCAGACAGTGGAACAGATTGATGCTTTTCTCTGGAGACACATTCTCACTGATCTTCTCCTTGATGTACTGGACTTTCTCCTGATTGGTCTGTAAGCGACTTCCTGTCTGTGTCAGCAGACCTCGTAGGAGAGTCTGATTGGTCTCCAGGGAAAGACCCAGGAGGAAGCGCAGGAACAAGTCCAGGTGTCCATTAGGACTCTGTAAAGCCTCGTCCACAGCACTCTGGTAGAGACGCTTTGGTTCAGGTTTGACTCTAAAGACTTTAGACACCAGGGAGGTTGTTTGTTGTTCTGACAGCAGATTGACACCAGAGCTGAAGAAGGTCAGATGGACATGAAGAGCAGCCAGAAACTCCTGAACACTCAGATGGACGAAGCAGAACACCTTGTCCTGGTACAGTCCTCTCTCCTCTCTGAAGATCTGAGTGAACACTCCTGAGTACACTGAGGCTGCTCTGATATCGATGCCACACCCTGTCAGGTCGGATTCATAGAAGATCAGGTTGCCTTTCTGCAGCTGATCAAAGGCCAGTTTTCCCAGAGACTCGATCATCTTCCTGCTCTCTGGACTCCAGTGTGGATCCGTCTCAGCTCCTCCATCGTACTTGACCTTCTTCACTTTAGTCTGAACCACCAGGAAGTGGATGTACATCTCAGTCAGGGACTTGGGCAGCTCTCCTCCCTCTCTGGTCTTCAACACCTCCTCCAGAACTGTAGCAGTGATCCAGCAGAAGACTGGGATGTGGCACATGATGTGGAGGCTTCGTGAGGTCTTGATGTGAGAGATGATCCTGCTGGCCTGCTCCTCATCTGTGAACCTCTTCCTAAAGTACTCTTCCTTCTGGGGGTCAGTGAACCCTCTGACCTCTGTCACCATGCCAACACACTCAGGAGGGATCTGATTGGCTGCTGCAGGTCGTGTGGTTATCCAGAGGCGAGCAGAGGGAAGCAGCTTCCCCCTGATGAGATTTGTGAGGAGCACATCCACTGAGGAGGTCTCTGTGACATCAGTCAGGATCTCATTGTTCTGGAAGTCCAGAGGAAGTCGACACTCATCCAAACCGTCAAAAATGAACACAACCTGGAACTCTTCAAACCTGCAGATTCCTGCTGCTCTGGTTTCACTGAAGAAGTGATGAACAAGTTCCACCAAGCTGAACTTCTTCTCTCTCAGGACATTCAGCTCTCTGAAGGTGAATGGAAATGTGAACTGTATGTCCTGCTGGTCTTTGTCTTCAGCCCAGTCCAGAGTGAACTTCTGTGTTAAGACTGTTTTCCCAATGCCAGCCACTCCCTTAGTCATCACTGTTCTGATTGGTTCATCTCCTCCAGCTGAGGCTTTGAGGAGGTCTTCTTGTCTGATGGTTGTTTCTGGTCTGGCTGGTCTTCTGGATGCTGTTTCAATCTGTCTGACCTCATGTTCTTCATTGACCTCTGCAGTCCCTCCCTCTGTGATGTAGAGCTCTGTGTAGATCTCATTCAGAAGGGTTGGGTTTCCTGCTTTAGCGATCCCCTCAAACACACACTGGAACTTCTTCTTCAGGTTGGATTTGAGTTCACGCTGACAAACTGCAGCAAGAAGTCCTGAATGAAGACAACAAAGAAGATCAATGAGTCAAATAATAGATTTCAACATGTCCTTTCCTCAGAGAATGACTATGAATATATTCTGTCCATCTCTGCAGACATTAGTGAAGGTCTCATGTATCAGCATGGTGAGTCTGTAGAGAAATCCTCTTACTGCTCTGCAGACGCTCAGCCAGCTCTTCCTGCTTCATTCTCCTCAGGAAGTGCACTGAGATCTTCACAAAGGCCTCTCTGCTCCTCCTCTGCTCTTCATCCAGCTCCTCCTCATCCTCCTTCTCTAAGCATTCTGGGTAATCTGAACTCACAACCTTCTGGATCTTCTTCAGCTCGTTCTTCACAAAAGTGAGGATGTTCTCCTCCAGCAGCTGGAACAGAACATTCTATGAATGACACCAACTAGAACATGGAAGCCACCATCAGGTCCATGTTGGACAGACGGACAATCCACTGGTCTACAAAGTGCAGCATGGAGATGATGGTGAACTGAGAGATGTTAAAGTAGTTGTTCATGTACACACCATGAAGATGGAGTCCAGGTGTGTTTGATGCTGCTGGGCAGACGGACCTGTGGGAACCTCTGAGCTCTCCTGGTCCTCTCTGTGGAGGAACATGAACCATCAGCTCACATGGTGTTTGGACCATCAACAACAATACAACATTAGTTAAAGATATTGGCTTCTGTCATGATTGATCATGATGGAAACCAGATGCTGAAGATTGTCGATGATGACGGACAGTTTATTAGTTGAGTGACAGTTAGTCATCAGTTTCATCTGGTTTTAGTTCTTACCAGTGCTGTAGTGGTAAAATTAGAGGTGGGTAAACTCTGAATTTTGTGATCATACAGACCTCGACGCGATGCGAAGCAACGCAACACAAAGCGTTGCGACTCTGTAAGGCTATCCTGGCTATATTGCATTATGTTATCAGTAAAAGTCATATACAATTAATGACAATGAATACATGTGTTAGTAGTTTGTAGTTTATTAAATTTAAGAAAACAGTAAAGAAAAGTATGTCAACACAACACAACAACACAATTGCAGATTAAGAACTATCTACTTATGGAGTCTCCTTTTTACAGTAGTGCCCAGAGGGCCTCCTTGTCCTCCACGTCAGGTCCACAACGTGTATCTGCCTTCTGGATCCCGATTGGTCGCTGCTGCAGCCGCAAGGCACTGGTTGGATGCTCACAGACCGTAATACAGCGCAGAAGAAAATGATTCAGACCACGGCGTTTATATGTTCCACAATAAGAAACGTAGTCTTAGCTGTTTTAAAATTACTAGTTTATTTCGGATTATTTTCGGATTATTCCAACGGAAGAATACAAGGCGCAGGGAACTTTGAGGTGCGTAATTGCTATTTCCAAATTCTAGAGGTGCGAAACAGCGTTTACGTGCATTTACCCTCCACTACTGTCACGGTGTGGTTCACTTCCTGTTGTATTTTGTAGTTTTCTGCCACTCGTGTCCCCGGGTAACTTCACTTCCTGCCTTGTCCCGTCATCACCTGTGATCGTCTAATAGTTTCCACCTGTGTCCAATCACCTGCACCTCCCTAGTGTGTTTAAGCCGTGTGTCTCTTGTGTCACTTGTCGCGTCATTGTCTTTCGCCACGCTTGTTCTTGTCTATCGTCATGGATGTCTGCAGTTTCTTGCCTGTGAGTTTTTCCCCTGGTTCCTGTGGTTTTTGGCCTTTTGACTAATAAAGTCTTTTGTTTTTTGGAGAAGTCTGTATTTGAGTCCTGCCTTCCACCCTGATTACCTGGACGTAAGATGTCCCTTCTGGCAGCGGAAGACTAACTTCATCTTTGGTCCCAGGGGCTATCAGCTCGCCTGCCTCGAGCTCTGGGATCTTTTAAATCCCAGGAGGAGCCCTGGCCAGAGGAAGCACAGACTTCCCGCTGGGCCGCCGCAGCGATCTCCCGTTCCCCGACTCTGTCCTCCGACCCCGACGCCCCCAGTCCCCGCTCCGAGACTCATGGCCCCGACGCCCCCAGTCCCCGCTCCGAGACTCAGGCTCCCTCCCTCCCATCCCATGGTCCTCTCCCACCCTCCCGTTGGTGATTTGAGGGCCGTCCTGGATCCGGCCCTTGAGGGGGGGGGCTATGGGTTGGGTTATGGGGGGGCTGAGCAGCTCCGTGTCCCCGAGCCGACGGCGACTGCGGAGGTGTTCCGTGTCCCCGAGCTGGAGCCGCCGTCGACTACTGCGGAGGTGTTCCGTGTCCCCGAGCTGGAGCCGCCGCCGACTACTGCGGACGTGTTCCGTGTCCCCGAGCTGGAGCCGCCGCCGACTACTGCGGACGTGTTCCGTGTCCCTGAGCTGGAGCCGCCGCTGACTACTGCGGAGGTGTTCCGTGTCCCCGAGCCGAGGACGACTGCGGACGTGTTCCATGTCCCTGAGCTGGAGCCGCCGCCGACTACTGCGGACGTGTTCCGTGTCCCCTTGCTGGAGCCGCCGCAGACTACCCGGAGGTTTCCCGTGTCCCCGAGCCGCCGGCGACCCCCCCGGAGGTTTCCCGTGTCCCCGAGCCGCCGCCGACTACCCCGGAGGTTTCCCATGTCCCCGAGCCTGCCATTCCAGAGACGTTCCGGAGCCGGACAAGTGACCGTCCGCCGGGCCGACCACCGGAGGCGCCCAGGCCGTGTGCCTGTCCGCCAGGCTGACCCCCAGCGGCTCCCCGGTCGTCTGGCCGCCCGCCGGGCCGCCCGCCAGAGGCTCCTCTGTCGTCGGGCCGCCCGCCCGCCAGAGTTTCCCGGGTGGTCCGACTAACGTCTCGGGTTTCCCTCCCTCCCACCCCTTGTCCGATCTCTAGTGTGAGCCATCTGGAATTCGGCCCTTGAGGGGGGGGTCACCCCTGACAACTACAGCCCTGGTTCTTACTGTGGGTCATAAAAACAACGTCTGCAGACCTCTGCATCTGGTACAAAGTCCTATGGAACTACTCCAAACCTCTTTAGTCCGTCCCTTGACCTCAAGAATTCTCCTTAGATCTTCTGAAACTAGTCTTTGGACCTTTTCACAGAGTCTACGGAAGATACTTGGTCCAAACCTCTGCATGGAGTCCAGAGACCACGTCAGCTGGTCCACAGAGCACTGAGTTTATTCATATCACATGTTCAGTCCCAGTCATCTGTCTCCAGAAACCTGCAGCTGTCTCCAGATGTGACCTCTGCTGATCCTGATGTGGAGGAACTAGCTCACATTGTGTTTACATCTGAGGATGTTTACGGTTAATGATTCACACATAAACTCACACAGACCAGTTAGATGATGGGTGTCTAACTCAAGGCCCGAGGGCCAAATCTGGTCTGCCGGGGGGTCCAGTGCAGCCCGCTGGATGACTTTACTATTGTGAGAATTAAAGAAAGCCACAAATTGCTTTTCTATAAAAGTAGCTGCTAGTCCTAATCAGTCCACTGGGGGTCGCACTCTGTGAGTGAGCGCATGTGTTAGACCAGGGGGACCAGGGGCCTCATTTATAAAAGCTTGCGTAGGATTTGCACCAGAAGTGGCGTACGGATGAAACGTAGGACGTGCGTACGCACAGAAACATTCAGACTTATAGAAACAGAAACAGAAACAGCACAGAAACAGAAAATTACGAATGATCTTCTACTTGCATCGGACCAAGGACTCATCTCTTTTCTTGTCTTGCTGAACCTCAGTGCCGCATTTGATACCATAGACCATTGTATCCTGTTGCAAAGACTAGAACATTTAATTGGTATCAAAGGAACTGCACTCAGCTGGTTCAAATCCTACCTATCGGACCGATCCCAGTTTGTGCTTGTAAACGGTGAATCCTCAAAGACCACCAATGTTGGTCACGGAGTCCCACAAGGTTCTGTACTTGGACCGATTTTATTTACCCTCTATATGCTTCCATTGGGCGATCTTATCCGGAAACACCGCATAAACTTCCATTGTTATGCAGACGATACTCAACTGTATCTGTCGATCAAGCCAGAAGAGACGGACCAGTTAGTTAGACTTCAAGAATGTCTTGGAGACATCAAAACTTGGATGACCGGCAACTTCTTGATGCTAAATTCAGAAAAAACGGAAGTCATCCTGATAGGCCCAGAGCGCCTTCGAAGCCAGCTGTCACGTGATACAGTTTTTATGGATGGAATTACTCTGGTACCCAGCAGCACCGTCAGGAATCTGGGAGTTCTCTTCGACCAGGATATGACCTTCAACTCGCATATAAAGACTTCAAGGACTGCCTATTTTCATCTACGTAACATATCAAAAATCAGGAACTTCCTGTCTCAAAGTGATGCAGAAAAATTAGTTCACGCGTTTGTCACTTCCAGACTGGACTACTGTAACTCTTTGTTATCAGGCTGCTCTTGTAAATCTCTTAAGCCTCTCCAGTTGATTCAGAATGCTGCAGCACGTGTATTAACAAGAACTAAGAAAAGGGATCATATCACTCCTGTATTAACTTCTCTGCACTGGCTCCCTGTTAAATCAAGAATAGATTTTAAGGTACTTCTCCTCACCTAAAAGGCACTTGCTGGTGAGGCACCGTTGTATCTTCAAGAGCTTGTAACACCTTATTGACCTACAAGGCAGCTGGGCTCCATAGATGCTGGGTTACTTGTTGTTCCTATGGTTTTAAAAAGTAGGCTGGGGGCCCGAGCCTTCAGTTATCAAGCTCCTCTTTTGTGGAACCAGGTTCCACTTTCAGTCCGGGGGGCAGATTCGGTCATCTCTTTTAAAGTAAAACTTAAAACGTTCCTCTTTGATTCTGCCTATAGTTAGGGCTGGCTCAGGTTAGTCCGGACCAGCCCTTAGTTAAGCTGCTATAGGCTTAGAATGCCGGGGGAATTCTTAGGACACACCAAGCTCCTCTCTCACGCTCTTGTTCTACCATAATTCAAGTTTTATTAATGCACATGACTAATTCAGCTTCTTTCCGGGAGTTTTTTTTTGTGCTTTCTCCCCTATCAGGTCTCCGTAGATCGTGGTTCCTTCGGGACCCTGGTCCTGACACCTACCGTGGCCCTGCTGACGCCTGCTGCTGCCATCATCACCATCATCATCTTTATTTTAGATATTAATCATATTACTTTACTCATAAACCGACATTACCCTCTCCTAAAGTCTCTGTGCTCTCCCTCCCCACAGGCTTCTGTGGATGGTGGTTCTATCTGATGGTGGTTCTATGTGATGGTGGTTGCCGCTGCAGTGGTCCTGCTGTGCGCCTGGCTTACTACTCACAGTTACATTTCTGTCATATAGTCTCATGTATTATACATTGTTCATTCTGTACACATGGCATCCATTGTAGTCTGTCCATCCCGGGAGTGGGATCCCTCCTCTGACGTTCTCCCTAAGGTTCCTTCCCTTTTTTCCCTCTTGTAAGGGTTTTTTCATTTTTTGGGGAGTTTTTCCTGTGCCGATGGTGGGTTTCGGGGCAGAGGATGTTGTATGTGTACAGACTAAAGCCCTCTGAGGAAAATTTGTAATTTGCGATTATGGGCTATACAAAATAAAATGACTTGACTTGACTAGACTTATAAAACGTCCTACGCAGTTTTCCCTTAATAAATCACAATCACTTCTAAATGCAGCGCAGCTTTTGCGGCTTCATGTCACGCCCACAGTTGCCCATATATAGTCTGTGGAACGCCCACAAATTAATATTCATCGATTGCGAAATCATGACAAACACTGAGAGGAAAACGAAGAAACGTAACTTCACTCAGTGTGAAGTGGAAATGATCATTGGGAGGTGGGAAGGAGAAGTAAGATGCTCTTTGGAGGACAGTGTGGACATCACTGATGCCAACAAGGCACCTGAGGGGCAAAAGGTTGCAGAGCAACGCTGCAGCCTCACGACCTTGGACCCAAATAAAGAAAAACTGGTCTGACATCAAAGTGGATGCAAAAAAGCATTTAGCGCGCCATCGCCAAGGTGTGTCTCCACGGGGGGGAAAGGGACACCGGAGCTGTCCCCTCCTGATGAGAGACAGGCAGCAGTGATTGGGGATCGGGGACAGGGTCTGGGCCAACATCGGCGTCAGGGGATCTAGGCACGTTTGGAAGCTGTGCCACATCATGTAGCACAGCACATGCAGCACGATGTTTCACACCTTTTCAGGAGTAAACAACAACCTTCCTCCAGTGCAGTCGAGGCAGCGCCATCTGCCCTTAAACAGGCCGATGGTGCGCTGCACTACAGCGCCAATCCTTCCATGTGCCACGTCTTCTAGGAGCGCAAGATCAGCCATCAGCGTCATCACGCATTGTGACGGCATCATGCCGTTTTATTACCGTCCATCTGATTGCATCTGACAAGCAACAGCTGTGTTTAGAGGATGAATTTAATAACATGCCGATATTATTGCAGAACATATTTCCCTTTTCTTTTTAAAAATGTGTTAATTTGTATTTCTGTTTGTTTTACGCTGCAGATCGATCAATCGGGTGTTCGTGCTATTTTTGAGAGGCAGTATTGGCATTTCTTTTACAACAGTCTAGTTTTACACACTTTCACACACGTTTGCGTGTTTCTTGCATTTGCCGACGGTTCTCATTTCACCCGTTTTTGTGCGTACGCGTGGGTCCGAGCTTGCGTGAAGGACATTTTTCTGTCAAGTTTGCTTTTTAGAAATACCAATTATTGCGTAGAGAGCGGCGTACGCCTTCTTTTGTGCGTACGCAACGTTTATAAATGAGGCCCCTGGTCCTTCACCAACGCAGTGATGGTAGATCACCTAACATTGAAGAAAGAACCACGTCAGGTCACCACGCATGCATCAGTGCAAGTCATGGAGTGAGGTAACGACCAAGAACGTCTGCAGTAACTTATTGTTGCTTGTTTCTTTACATTGGTTTCGTTTTGTCTCCCGGTCTGCAGCGCTGTTGTTCCCTTGGTTACCGCTGCTGCTCGTTGTTATTATTCGGGCGATCGCCATGACTTGGATTGAAGCGTTTATGACAAGTAGCTTGCGAGCTGATAAAGTGTGGGCTCCCCTGTGTTAGACCTTTTAGACCACAGCGTTCCTCCAGGCAGCAGCGCCCGCTTGGAAATGACGGCCCCCCGTCGACCGGACCATCGCCTAAGATTTTACTGGTCCGGCCCACTTGAGATCAAAGTGGACAGTATCTGACCCAAACCTAAGATGAGTTTGACACCCTGGAGTTAGATGAAGATAATGAGTTCTGTCATGATGGATCGTCATGGAAACAACACGTTAAACAATGAACAAACATTTATGTAATTCATGACTGAGGATCAGAACAGTTCTTCATCTGTTTAAGAACTTACTCTGGGTCATAAGAACGACGTCCATCTTTGAAGTGAATCCATCGATCAATAGACTGATCACTCTTCATGGACACACATCTGGGTTCAGGAGACTTTCCTCTCTGCTGATGTGAACTGAAAGAAACACTGAGATTACATCATCACATCATCATCTAATCATGAAGCATCAGCTCACATGGTGTCCGTCCTCACAGAGACCAAAACAAGGCAAAGGTCCATGACGTGAGGTCTGGATGTGGACCACATGACTCCCTGTAGTGGTTTAGGTCTACTGGTCCTGCTGGTCCCACTGAGAATCAACAGCTCAGTCTTTCAGCTCACTGTTTTCTTCACCAGTCAGTTTGGTTTAGTCCCAACAGGTCTCACCAAGTCCTCCATGGAGCTCTCCCTCCCTCACTGGACACTGCTGAAGGGCCCTGGAGCAAGAAACCCAGAACCTCCACCAGAGAGTCTGGTAGAAACACCTCATCATCAGCCTGAGACCCTCACCTTGCATCAACAGAGGGACCAACATCTTTGAAGTTTCGAGGAGGATTCATAGACCGGTTACTCTTCATGGACACACAGCTGGGTCCAGGTCCAGGTCCAGGTCTCTGATGGATCCTGGTCACACATGTAGAAGCAGAGTCAGTGAGTCAGAGACGTTGGGACATGGAGACGAGTGGAGGACAGTTGGAGATGGTCCTCTCACCTCTGAGCTTTGGTCTGGCTGTCATGTTCCCCACACAGAGGGGCTTCAGAGGGAGGGACTCCGTCCTCTGGGTCCTCAGCCTGATTCATAGCAGAGTCCACACCTTCACACCTTCACACCAACCTGCTGGGAGAGCTCACACGTTATTATCTTCATCAGGACAAACACACAGAGCTCATTCACCTCAACACTAAAACTCTCATGGGACACTTTGTGTTGTTGTCTTGAGACAACGTGTCAAGAGACGTCATTTTAAATTCTCATCCTATAAATGTCGTGTTTCTTTTAAGCGCTTTCCTTTGGCAGGAGGCAGCGGTCCATCAGGACGTTATTTATGTTAAATCACTATATAGGCCACTAAAACTCAGCATGCAGAATGACAACACGAGATATGTTTAGTTTTATAATATCAATATTATAAGTAAGTATAAGTGGAAGGGAACCAAAAGTGTGGTGCAAAGATCAGCCCTGTAAAACCAAACAAAAGGTTGTTATTATATATATATATATATATATATACAATATACTTGTATATATATACATATATATATATATATATACAAGTATATTGTATATATATAATAACAACAATATATATATAACATATAATATATCTAATATATAACAATATATACAAGTGTATATATATACTAGTATATATACTTGTATATACTTGTATATATATATATATATATATATATATATATATATATACGGTCACACAGAGTTTAACAACGTCTCACTAAGCAGCTATTAAACCAGGAAGTGTGAATGTGTGAATATATTTCCAACTTAAGCGAAGTGTAAACGTCGTACGTTCGATACCCGCTCACTCCTCTCTCATAACAAACAGGGACGTCCGACTTTTAGCGGAGTCTAAATTATCTTCCGTATTTCCGAGTCCGAAATAAATCGAACTTCAAGGGAGATAAAATACGTTCCGGGTGGTATTTATTACGTAGTTATCGTGATTAGTAACGATTGAAAAGTTCTTCTCTCTTTATTGAACCAGTATTGGCAATTTCTCAACGTGGAGAGACGCTGCAGAATCGGCGGCGGCTTTGCGCATGCGCGCGTTGATTTCAGCCTGCACGTGACGTGTGTCTCCTCTGACTGCAGCTGGACTGCTGCGAGCCGCCAGGTTCCTGCTTCAGTGACGTCACGCCACGTCAGACACCACAGAAGTCTCCAATAAAACCAGATGCAGTATGAGGGGGAGTGACCGGTGGAGTGTTATAGTCAGGCAGTGGGGGACCGGCTCTGTTGATGAGCCCGACTGCCGACGGGAAGAAACTGTTCGTGTGGCGGGAGGTCGTAGTCCTGATGGACCTCAGCCTCCTGCCAGATGGAAGGGGCACAAACAGTTTATGTCCGGGGTGGGAGGGGTCGGCCGCGATCTTTTTAGCTCGCTTCAGAGACCTGGAAGCGAACAAGTCCTGCAGGGACGGCAGATTGCAGCCGATCAGCCTCTCTGCAGAGTGGAGGACACGCTGCAGCCTGCCCTTGTCCTTGGCTGTGGCTGCAGCGTACCAGACGCTGATGGAGGAGCAGAGGATGGACTCGATGATGGCCATGTAGAAGTGGACCATCATCGTCTTTGGCAGGTTGAGTTTCTTCAGCTGCCTCAGGAAGAACAACCTCTGCTGAGCCTTCTTGGTGATGGAGCTGATGTTCAGCTCCCACTTGAGGTCCTGGGTGATGATGGAGCCCAGGAAACGGAAGGAATCCACAATAGTGACGGGGGAGTCACACAGGGTGATGGGGGAGGGTGGGGCTCTGTTCCTCATGAAATCCACAACATTACATTACGCTTTTATCCAAAGCGACGTACAATAACCATCTCACAACCATCTCCACTGTCTTTAGAGCGTTGAGCTCCAGGTTGTTCTGGCTGCACCACGACACCAGATGGTCAGACTCCCACCTGTAGGCGGACTCGTCCCCACCAGAGATTAGTCCAATGAGGGTGGTGTCATCCGCAAACTTCAGGAGCTTGACGGACTGGTGGCTGGAGGTGCATCTGTTGGTGTACAGGGAGAAGAGCAGAGGGGAGAGAACACAGCCTTGGGGGGAACCGGTGCTGATGGTCCGAGAGGCTGAGACATGTTTCCCCAGCTTCACGTGCTGCTTCCTGTCAGACAGGAAGTCTGTGATCCACTTGCGGGTGGAGTCAGGCACGTGCAGCTGGGAGAGTTTGTCCTGCAGCAGAGACGGGATGATAGTGTTGAAAGCAGAGCTGAAGCCCACAAACAGGATCCTGGCGTAGGTTCCTGTGGAGTCCAGATGCTGGAGGATGTAGTGGAGGGCCATGTTGAAAGCATCGTCTACAGACCTGTTGGCTCTGTAGGCGAACTGCAGGGGGTCCAGGAGGGGGTCGGTGAGGGACTTCAGGTGGGTCAGGACTAGCCGTTCAAAAGATCTTCATGACTACAGAGGTCAGGGCGACGGGCCTGTAGTCATTGAGTCCTGTGATCCTGGGCTTCTTGGAGACAGGGATGATGGTGGAGGCCTTGAAGCAGGCTGGTACGTGGCATGTCTCCAGGGAGGTGTTGAAGATGTCAGTGAACACCGGAGACAGCTGGTCAGCACAATGCTTCAGGGAGTGAGGGGAAACGGAGTCCGGACCGGCTGCCTTACGGGGATTTAGTCTTCTAAAGAGCCGGTTAACGTCTCTCTCCAGAATAGAGAGGGTCGTTGCTGGTGGGGGAGGGGAAGGTGATATAGTTGAAGAGGCGTGAGCACCTGATGGGCTGGGGGAGGGAGGGGAGGGGGACTGCAGCAGGTTGGTGGAGCTGTGGGGGATGGGATCAGGACATTGTCTTTCAAATCTGCAGTAGAACTCGTTGAGCTCGTCTGCCAGGCGGAGGTCATTCATGGAGTGGGGGGTTTTTGGCTTGTAGTTGGTGAGGTGTTTGAGGCCTCTCCAGACCGAAGCAGAGTCACTTGCTGAGAACTGTTGTTGGAGTTTCTCAGAGTACAGTCGTTTAGCGTCAGTAACAGTCCTCACAGACCCCAGATCAGACTGAGCTCCTCTTCTTCATCACAGCGTCATCATTCAGACTAACAGCAGCTTCTCTCTGCCTGCTCACACAGGCGCCATCTTGTTTCCCAGCTTTAAACAATCACACCTTCACAACCATCAATGACGTCATTCAACCAATCACAGCTGCACTTACTGAGCTTGTAGACATGAACTTCCTCAGTGAGCAGCTCTCTTCTGTCCTCAGCAGGTCCGTGTAGAAAAGGAGCTCCGTGCTTCACTTCAGCTTCCATCAGACGGAGTGAAGTGACTTCTTATCAGCTTCTTATCTTTTATCACAGCGGGTGGGTCCTCACGTCAAGTCCAAAGTCTGACTGGTTGACTGAGTCTCAGTCTGAGCTGTTAACAGGGTCAAAGGTTCTCGTCCACACCTTCACACCTTCATCACATTACATGTCAATTAGCTGATGCTAATAAGACGCTTGACAACTTGCTGTAGATAAGAACCATTATGAGTCCAATGTAAGTGCTACAGTTAGTTAGTGTGTTAGTGGAGGTAGAGTCTGAAGAGGTGTGTCTTTAGTCTGAAGATGTGAAGGCTCTCTGTGGTCCTGATGTCTTCAGAGACCTCCTTCCACCATTTAACGGGGTTGTTAAATGGTGTCGCCGTGGCGCAGGGGCTAGAGAAGGTGTGCTGGGAAGCACAAGGTTGGTGGTTTGAGTCCAGGCTGCCCCATGTTCCATGTCGAAGTGTCCCTGAGCAAGACACCTAACCCCTAATTGCTCCCCAGGCAAAATGTGAAAAAGCCATGGGTTTAAAGTGTAATGTAAGTCGTTTTGGATAAAAGCGTCTGCTAAATGACCTGTAATGTAATGTAATTTAGGAGCAGGACAGCAAAGAGTGGTGGAAGATTTTGCACAGACAATCGTTAAGTAAGAAACAAAGGCTCTGAGTCAAGTATGTCTTTTCTTCGTTTATTTCCTTGCAAGGGAAAAAGGGTCACAACAGCCACGTGGTCAGTAGACTGTCAAGAACCTCCTTCTGCCCCCAACACATCGAGGCAGTTCTTATACCTAAGTTTAGATATCGGTGGCGTCAACAGAAACCTTTGACCATCTTGTCGAGTCTCTACAGCCAGGGTACTGGGAACATCTTGTCCATGTGAGACACGTCAGCTCTTTGACCGTGTCCTTGCTCTCCCAACATGCTAAAACAAAGGTGGTCATAGACATAACAAACACTTTGTTCCATCTCTACAGCTATGATGCTGGAAACATCTAATCCAAGAGGGAGACATCAGTTCTTACGTCAGGGCCTTTGTGATCTAACCACTTGCAACTAATAAACTGGTTATACAAATGAAGCATTTAAAAGGGTCACATATCATTTTCCCATTGCATTAGTGAGGTGTTTGAGGCCTCTCCAGACCGAAGCAGAGTCACTTGCTGAGAACTGTTGTTGGAGTTTCTCAGAGTACAGTCGTTTAGCGTCTCTCACCGCCTTGCTAAACTTGTTTTTTGCCTCTGTGTACAAGTCTTTGTCCCCGCTCCTAAATGCCTGATCCTTCTGCAGGCGTAGTGTTCTGAGCTCCGCTGTGAACCAGGGTTTGTCGTTGTTGTAACTCACCCTGGTGCATGATGGTACACAGCTGTCCTCACAGAAGCCGATGTAGGAAGTTACAGCCTCTGTGAACTCATCCAGACTGTCAGTAGCAGTCCTGAAAACATCCCAGTCTGTGCAGTCAAAGCACGCCCGAAGATCCTCCAGCTCCTCACTGGTCCACTTCTTGAATTCCCTCACCACAGGTTTGCAGAGCTTTAGTTTCTGCCTGTATGCAGGAATCAGATGGACCATGACGTGGTCAGAGTGTCCCAGTGCAGCACGAGGGACGGCGTGATGAGCCCTGCTTACTGTGGTGTAACAGTGATCCAGCGTGTTCTCCTCTCTGGTGGGGCATTTAATAAACTGTCTGTATTTAGGAAGTTCATGGGTGAGATTTCCTTTGTTAAAGTCCCCGAGGACAATAACTAAAGAGTCCGGGTTGGTCCGCTCCACACGCCGTATCTGGTCGGCGAGTGTCCGCTGAGCCTCGTGCACGTTGCCCGCCGGCGGCATGTAAACACCGACCAGGATGAATGAAGCGAACTCACGGGGGGAATAAAAGGGTTTGCAGTGGATGAAGAAAGTTTCCAGATCAGGAGAACAGTGTTGTAGGATCACCGTTACGTCGTTGCATTCTGGATCACACTCACTGTTTGAGTTCCTTTGCTCTCAGTGAGGAGGAACAAGCAGTTTATCACATGCAGAGCGGAGAGTGCGGGTCGGGATGTCGGGTTGGACCAGGTCCTGGATGTAAGCTGGACCCCATCCATTCACAGCACGGTACGTGAGCACCATGTTTAGAGGACTTAGGAAGGTTAAAGAGCAGTGGAGCTGCTGCATTGTGGATGAGCTGCAGAGGTGGAATGGTGGTAGCAGGAGACCTGCAGGAGAGAGTTACAGTAGTCAGACTGACGACGCTTCATGAATGAGACCAATGAATAAAATGCATTTAGTGTCCACCAGGATACAGCCCTGATTCTGACACTATGTGATCAATAAAGACATGAGAATAGTGTGACACCGCTGTCATGTTGACACTAATCAATAGAATAACACCAATGCACAGCTATGATCGTGTTCAATTCAATGATGAAAACCCCAGAGACATTGAACGCACCATCCAGTGTGATACCTCATTGCACCACGATGCTCCTCTTAATGTAGTGATGAAGTGGTGATCCAGAGGTTCTACAGAGGACTTCACCTCCTTCAGAGACTCATTTATTACATGTAGTGATAAAAACATCTGATCTTTTTATGGAGGTAAAAAGACGGAAGAGAAGCAGAGTTGTTGTTTGACACTAAACTCAAATCTCACTTTTAAACCTTCAAACGAGCTCAGAGAGGATTTCCTCCTCCGGTTCCCCAGAGTCTCGCAGCTTCCTCCTGCATCGTCTTCCTCCTGAGACATCAGAGACCACTTCCTGTCCTAGTTTGACCTTCAGTGCTGTTTGTTCGTCCTTTTGTGTGATTGTTGAAATGGCAAAAATGTGTTTTTGATGCTTTGTGTTTGCAGAGGGCTTGTTCACATGTGACCATGACGTTCTCAGGAGAAGACAACCCTGTAGGTCCCAAGTCCGTCTCCTACGCAGTCAATCAATCCATCAATCAATCCATCAATCAATCAATCCATCAATCATTCAATCAATCAATCAATCAATCAATCAATCCATCAATCAATCAATCGATCCATCCATCTCAATCTGTTGGTTTATAGCTGCTTTTAGCTGCTTGGACAATAAGAGCCTTGTGAATACGTCCATTTATTTTACTACATTAAACAATAGAATGATTTCATTCAGGAAACCTTTAGTTTTTGCAGCCGCTGAGATCTCATGAAGAAACGTCACATTTCTTCCTGCGTTTTTACAGATGTTGATATTTCTGCGCTGCACACTGATGATGTCATAGTGACGTTTATTTAATCCATCACAAGCTCGTCCTCTTCTTCTTCTCCTCTTCTTCTTCTTAAGCGTCTTTGGGTACCAAGAAAAGTGCTATAAAAAGTAAAGTATTATTATTTCTCATGAACTTTGCTGCCTGATCATTTGATGATCAAAGTAATCAATCACACGCGTCCTGATTAACAGCACAAACTAATCGATTACCGGCAGAAAGGACTCTTGTTCTAATGACTTGGGACTTGTACGTAACGTATATTAATAATCTTTATTCAGATACGAATATCAGCTTTAGGTCACATTGTTAAAACTGTTTCCCCCCCAGGACCAAACATGAGGACGCTTTCACCAACAGCACCTTCATTTTATTGTTTTAGTACCAAATGTTCATTGTGTGAAGTGAGGAATAATGGAAGAATGAAGCAGATCTTTTCTCCAGCTCTCTGATACATGGAGCATATGTCTTAGTTTCTTAGTTAAATATTATATAAGTGATGCATGAAAGGAAAAGGGTGAGAACGTGAACGTTTGAAGCTGTGAAGATTATCTGATGAATAAAACCTGTAAGATTGTGTCACGTTCCAATTAATGAGAAGCAGCCAATCGTGACGCAGCAAAGTCCCAGCTAGAGGAGGACACGCAAACCCGTGAAGCGTTCCTCATTGTCTTTAGTTATTAATTATGATTTTCTATGGTTATTAAACCATTAAAGACGTTGTGACTTGTGGTGAAACGGCGCCACCGCGGCCGCTGTCGGTACTGCAGCAGCAGAGCGGCGTCTCCCTGTGAGTTAAAGTCTTTATTAAACCTGTCCAACCTCAACGGACACCACTGTCCTCTGAATAATAAACACGTCTGTCCTCATCCCTTCATAATGAGAGTCTCTGTCCTCTCCACCAGACCTCCTTGTAGAAACATCTCGTTTTAGCAGAGTCACTAGAACACAACACACTGAACTAAACCAGAGACGTGTGTGGGACAACGTCCTGTAAGAGGACAACGAGGGAACTCGTGCTGATGTCCAGCAAGGGGACGTTGTCCCTCCAGATGTTAGCCCATCGTGTCCAGAGGCGCTGACGTTCTCAGTGAACTACAAGCAGGAAGTGAACTAATCCCACATGTGCTGCTGCTCGATGACTGAACCCGTTGTTGTGAACAAGAAGAGGCTCTTTAGTCACCAAAGAACAACAGTTACTTCATTATCGTGGCTCCACTGACCTGTGATTGACAGGTGACATCACGTCACTACCTGAGTTAAGACAATGACGTCACTACAAGGCTCACCGCTACCTGAGCTTCTCTGCATGGCCTCAGCGCGCTGCATCGCGCCGCCTTCATTCACGTGTCATTCAACATGACTGACAGCTGTATGAACAGCAGCTGAGGGGCGTGGAGACGTTCCTGCAGCAGGAAGAACGGAGAGAACTCAGAGCACCAGTAAAGGTCTTCAGGGAGCCCCGGTGGTGGAGCTCAGTGGTTCCATTAGCGCCTCGGTCCAGGGGAAGCTTCAGGAGAACGGCTGGTCATGGACGGGTAATAAGCAGCAACAGAAACATACGAGAAGACTGTCCACAGCTGCATCATGAGGGACCTCTGTCCTCGTGTCCCCTGTTGACTGGACGACGTGGAAGCAGCTGAAGGTCCTGATCTCCACGCTGCTCGTATTAACCTCCCAACGTGGGGCCCTTTCTCAACGATGGGACGCAGAGGACGGACTTGCGTTCTGGGGAGAACAGACTCGGGGGTCCTGACTCACGGGGACAACAGAGGACGCTCATTTCATGGGACAGCAGCTGCCTCGATGACGTCAGCTGCTCTGAAACATTTGAATACGCTTCTTGACTGTCGGGTGTTTAACTATCACGCTTTTGTTTGCTTCTCATTTCAAATAGAAACGCTGTGTGTGACGGAGCAGCAGAGGAAACTAATTCACAGTAAATATAAATATCAGACATGAAAGTGTCTCAATGGAGCAGATCAGAGTTGTTGGAGCCTCGAGGGGCGAAGAGCAAAGAGGAAAAGGGCGGCGTTGACCCTGAACACCCGTCCACAGCAGCACAGAGAGAACGGCCCCCCCTCACCCACTGAGGGACACCGTGCACATCAGGAGCCCAACGACACGACCAACGTCCAACAAACAGGCGTTTAAAAAGGGCGGCAGTGCTACTTTCTGCACGGACGCTTCAGCTTCACCATTGGTGAGATGCTCTGTGTTTCAGTGTGTGTGTGTTACTCAGCTTCATTGTGTTCTATTTGTAGCCGTTTACCTGCTTCATCTTCCTCCGTCTGGATGTAGCGTGTCCTTCAAGACAAACACACAAAGTGAAACTATGTCTTTGTGATGACGGCTTTAAAGCAACATTTAGTGACTTCAATGAAACGTCTCACTGTCTCTTGACTGTAGAACACGAGACATAATCTACACGTCCACAAGGAGACACGTCCTGGCTCGACTGCTTTCTGTCCCAACATGTTTTACTGCTCATCAGTAGCTGAAACATGCCTCTGAAACAGCTCATAGGATGTTTAGATCAGACGGTTTGATTGTCAACGTGTCACTGGCAGTGATTGACAGCTGTGTTGGAGACTCCAGGCTCTGATTGGTGGCTTTCCTTTGGGCGCAGTGAAACGTGCCAAAGGCCATTAGGAGCACTAAGCGCAGGCCGAGCATCCTGATCAGCATCACTTTGGCCTTGTGGACAAGTCGTCTTTTCCTCCTGCAGGAAATCCATATGGAGTGTGTTGGAATGAGTGCGAGCTCCAGTTTTGACAGGAGACGCTCCAACGTTTGAGGCCGGAGGACATGCTGTGGAGAACAATGATGTCCACTTTAGGAAAAAGATATTCATTGACTGCTGTAAAACGTCTCTCTAGCGTGTTGTGGGGGATATTAGCTTATAAAAACAACAACATGTGAAGATAGTTCTTTCAATCTTGTGTCAAATCAAAACTGAATCATTTTGACTGCAAACCCTTGATGCTGCTTCTAATATTACATGTATTTGTAAAGAAAGTTTAATTCAGTAGATATTTAGCTAACTTTTAAATATTTTCCAATGATGAGTTTATTCAGTTATGACATCATAGCATTATTATTATTATTATCTCATCAGAACTTTGATTGGACTCTGCAGTGTTTTTTAAAGGTTGTTAACAGAAAACGCTGATACCAGCTATCTAATGGCAGCTAATGTGCTACTCAGCTAACGGTGATTTACAGCAATGACTCATAGTGAAAGTAAAACGGAAGTGACATAGATCTCACGTGAGGGGTTTCCACAGCCATTTGTGGAGTAGACAGAGAGGGACATTGTCTGTCTTCATGTACCACTTGCACACCTCAGGTACCGTTAATCCGATCCGTTCATCCTGCTCCATCAGTTCTGGGGATTCACAACGGTCAACAGGGACGAAATCCAGCCAATCCAAGGACGAAAAGTGGAACCAATCAGACGTGGAGATGCCGGTGACTGGCTCCGCCCCCTTGCTGTCAATAACAACACCTTCGAGCGCGAGCAGAGATTAACCTCGCGAGCGACGAAGTTCACGTCCACGATGTTTGATTCACGCGCATCAACCGGATTTGCCGCCAAACTCTTTGTCTTGTAGCTCTGGTTTTGCTGAAGCATCAACCAGAAGAGAAAAGGGGCGTGTCTAGAGGAAGCAGGTGAGGAGGCGTGGCCGTTCATCCTGCTCCATTCCTACACAGCTGATCCACATTCCATGATCCACCCCTGCAGTATTTAGAGCCGGGCTGTTCACCTCTCCAGTGGCACCTTGTTAATACTCCTACGTGGTAACGTGGCTCAGTAGCTCTGCTCGTGTTGTCCAGCAAACTCCTGTTCTGTAGTTCTTTCTGTGTGACTTCAGTTCCTCTGTGCACATTCTGCTGTTTACTAGTGACGGCCAGATGAAGCCAGATGAAGCTTTATGAAGCTTTATGAAGCAGTGAAGCTTTATGAAGCTTTATGAAGCAGTGAAGCTTTAAGAAGCTTTATGAAGCAGTGAAGCTTTCCAGCCAATCGTATCGTAAAAAGGTTCATTCATTCAATGCATCTCAAACTCTATGATGACGTCTGCTGTTGAAAACTTGTAGTGCAAATGTATCGAACAGCCCACCAGTATATTTTGGCCCAATCTCTGATTATGAAAAGTTGAACCAATAAATCATCTAATAAACACATGGATTCCTATATGAATAAAACTATTGTTTTCAGGTTTGACTTGTGTCCTTGTTTGTGTATTTCAATTCTCTGTACATTAACAAGAAGTGGAACACACACTTATCTATGTCTTTCTGCACCTTTGTGCATCATATACATACTAATATATACAAACAATATATATATATATATATATATACAAAGCTTTACCCGAAGTACAGGAAGCACAAGACCCACCAGAGAGTCACCAAATAGCGCTTAACTACTACCGGACTAGGAGAACACCAAAATAGCCGAGGCTACAATTAGCGTAAACAAAACGCTAATCCTCTTCTCGCCTCCTCTGATTGTGCTTCCTTTCCTCTTGGTCTTTCCTCATTGCTCGAGTCACGCTGACACGCTGCTCGGAGCTTTCGGGCCTTTCGTATCGGGCGAGCAATGGCGCTCTGACGCCGGTGTCAAGTCTCTGACGGCGTCGGACCCTCTTCTTTGGGATGCGCCCTTTGGATGAGGACGTTTTGTCCCAAGAGCTTTCATCGTCATCTACACACGAGGAAAAACAGAAGGGAACATTTGTAGTGAACTAAAGCCACCGGCTGCGTTAAATGGTCTTATTTCATCCTTTCACGGCTCAGACACAAAAGACACCGTAAGAAAAAGGTCCCAACAGCGTGAATCAGAGGTTTATCTCCAGGTACCCACTTCTCCACCTGACAAGTCCAGTAAACCACCAACACCAGTTAATGCAGACGTCTGTCTGGATTCCCCACTTACCTCGAGTCCTTTTAGGGCCACAGAGTCATTGTGGCCTTTTCTCAATGTTCGGCCACTGCAAAAAACCTGTGTGCAGTTCCAAGGCTGCTAACTACCTGACCCGCGAGTGTTCTTAAGCTGTGGAGAACGGAACATGGACACGGAAGTTAGAACACGGAAGGTGGAACGTGGAGAGTCAGTGAGGCCTTCTGGAATATGCAAATGACCATTCAGAGTGAGTTATTTTATGGAGAGGTATAACTTTATTTGCATTGCTCTAAAAAATATGGTTCTACGTTTTATTTGTTTTTAGCTGATGGAGCCATCTGCTTACTTGAATTATGTTTTTGTTTCTTTATTTGAAAAAACATAGATGGAGGAGCCACAAAATTCAACATGGACCATTTTGTTGGGGCATGAACGTCTTTTTTCACATTTCCAAAGTACTCATGGACACGCAGCCCTTCAGTATTGTGGATGATTCAGGGCATTTGTGTCCAAACTGGATCCTCATCATGTTCTCCCTACAAGGCAGGTATGTGTGGGTGCATGAAACACATGAGTACTTCACTGTCTCACAGTTCAGCACTAGATGTGTTTTCCTTTAGGCTCTGCAGGCCGTGGTGGAGGCTGAGTAGGAGTCAGCTAAGGAGAAGGCTAAAGTGGAAAAGGTGGCTGCTGTTAGCCTTACTTCTGACATGTGGACATCCATCAGTATGGATGCCTACCTGGCTGTAAGGTGCCACTTTGTGGGGGAGAAAGCCACACTGGGTTCAGTGCTTCCCCCGATCACACACTGCTGAACATATAGGTCGTGTGAAAGCCTCCCTGATGGAGGAATGGGGAATCGATCATAAGGTGACGTCTGTGGTCACTGATGGTGCTCCCAATATGGTTTCCTGTGTGAGAGCTGAAGCTTCGCCACCATATTTTATGTTGCACACTGAATCTGACAGTGAAGAAGGGACCTGAGCAGCAGCCGGTGCTCTCTGGCATCCGGGCCAAAGCACGGAAGCTGGTTGGCTTCTTTAGGAGCAGCACCACTGCTAAGGTTTGCTCTTTCCCTTTATCCCACTTTCTAATAACGCTGAGAGTTTGTCTGTGTTCCTACTGCAGTGAGTCAATGGCTACTCATCTGTATCTTTAAAGGAGAAGCTGACACAACTTCATCTGGGGACGGCAAACATGAAGCTAATGCAAGAAGTGGAGGCCAGATGGAGCAGCACATGTTGGATGCTGCAGCGTTTGGTGGAGCAAAGGGAGCCAGTAGGAGCAACATGACATCACCTTCCTAACAGCACAAGGGTTCCACATTGTTGGAGTGGAAATACGCAAATATCTGTACTTTCTACTCCTCACATTTTAAAAACAGCCTCGTTACTTCCGGCTTGTCGCAGTTCAACAACACAAAGACAAAAAAACGAGATAAATCCGGATAAACGTCGCTATGCGGACAGTGAGTGTGATTGTGGTTGGATGAGAATATAAACATTTAGCATCCAGACACCCGGTTGGTTTTCTCCTCCTCCTCTTCCTCACTCAGAGTCCATGTAACGTTAGATGAGCATCTTCATGACCGTGGGTTTGTCCTAAATGTTTGATTGAGAGTCCGGCACAACACAGCGACTTGCAAGCAGCGTATTAAATAAAGTGACGTGTGTCTTAATGCGGCTTTGGAAATGAACACAAAGGGATTCTGTATTTGCTCGTGAAGCCTGAACATTCTGCTTATGTTGTAAAGTTGTAAATATAGTCAAGAAGAGTGCTTTGCAAAGGCGTCTGTTCTCTAATCTCTGTGCTGCTGAGGGAGAAGAACACACTGGGCTACTGGACCATTCTGAGGGGCGACGGCTTTCACGGGGAACTACGCAAATCTATTGGGGAGTTTTTACTTTTCCAAAAGCGCACAGAGCTGGCTGCACTTTTCACTGACAATGTGTCACCAAACTTTCATATCTTGCTGACGTTTTCGCTGAGTTGAACCAACTAAACAGTTCCGTGCAAGGTGGCAATACACACGGCATCAGCTGTGTGACAGAATGGAAGGCTTTCTCATCGGGGAGGGAATATCTTCCATGTTTCTGTCAGTGGATGAGCTGGGGGATTCTGCTGTGCTCTCGCCTCCCGCAACACGCGCAGTTCTTGTGGAGGCGCTGGAAGGACAATGTGGGAAGTACTTTTCTGAGGCTGACTCCCGGCGCAGGGACAAGGCTTGGAGACAGTTTCCATCCAGAGACAACGCAGCAGACGGCACACGCCTGACAGTGACAGAGGAGGATCAGCTCATCCAACTATCCACTGACCGTACGTTCAGAAACATTTACCAAACCAAACCACACAGTTCTGGATCTCTGGCCACAAAGACTTTCCACAACCAAAAGCAATGATGAGCCTTTTGCCCTTTGCAACAACTTATCTTTGCGAAAGTGGATTTTCCTCCCTCACCTACCTGACAAACCAATCCAATCTAATAGTGATGAGATGTCGACTAATTCATGATTGACAGACTATGCAGACAACCCCCCCCAGAGACAACAACAACAACAAGTCAAGAGTCAGAATCTCCCGCAGTGGAGGGAGGAGAAAAGCTGGAAGGAGAAGGCGTCCAATCACAGATGAATACTGGCGAGGCGCAGTAGAAGGAAACAAAGGGCCCCTTGCAGCAGACTCAGAACACACTGTGTGATACGCGGCGTAACGCAGTGTGTGTTCATCTGCAGCTACACTTTGGGCTCCGACGTCTTGGTCCAGGGCTCTGTTCCGCCGGAAATCCACAACCATCTCCACTGTCTTTAGAGCGTTGAGCTCCAGGTTGTTCTGGCTGCACCACGACACCAGATGGTCAGACTCCCACCTGTAGGCGGACTCGTCCCCACCAGAGATTAGTCCAATGAGGGTGGTGTCATCCGCAAACTTCAGGAGCTCGACGGACTGGTGGCTGGAGGTGCAGCTGTTGGTGTACAGGGAGAAGAGTAGAGGGGAAAGAACGCAGCCTTGAGGGGAACCGGTACTGATGGTCCGAGAGGCTGAGACATGTTTCCCCAGCTTCACGTGCTGCTTCCTGTCAGACAGGAAGTCTGTGATCCACTTGCTTAAGGTACTTAAGGTATTCATTTGTGTTTGTTTAAAGTAGAAAGGTTATGATCACTTATTCATCAATTCATGACATAAAATGTACTCATACATGTTTAAAATATGTTTTTATACACATTAATGATGAGTTTTAAGATCAATCCACGAGTTTAGAGGTGGAAGATCACATGACCAAGAGTATGTTGTTTTGATTTAAAAGCATGACTCGCTGATTATATCTCTGAGGGTGTAATGGTCTGCCTAGAATCTCTGTCCTCACACTCAAACAGTCACTGCTGCCACTTGGATTTGTTTGGGATTTCTGCTTGCAGTCTATGCTGTCACTCAAAAACACTTAAAGTCTAACAAGCTGGCTGGACTCGTCTCACTTACATACAAGATAGATACAATTGAGTATCGTCTGCATAACAATGGAAGTGTATGCAGTGTTTTCTGCCTAAAGAAAGAACATACAAGGGAAATAAAATTGGTCCAAGTACAAAACCCTGTGGGACTCCGTGATCAACATTGGTCGTCATCAAGGTTTCAGTAACATATAAACTGATCTCAACACACAAATCCATAGATTTTGCAGGTGCAGGATAACAAAAGAAGCTAGAATTCAATAACGAGTTCCCAGTTGTTAAATTCTATATCAGTACAAAATCCTCCAGACTAAATTGTAACTGGTGTGTTTATGTTTTCTTTTCGATGGTACCTTAACAAAGGAATCCTAGAAATGAACAGTTGAACCGTTATGTGGACATTCACATGCTAATAAAGCTTCTGTGTGTCTTTTCTAGCATGTGGACATGTGGTCTTTTGATGTGTTTGCACTGAACGATGCTAGTGGGGAACACGCTCTGAAATTTGTCTTCTATGAGCTATTTACCAGATATGACTTGATCAACCTTTTCAAGGTATGTCCATTTTGACAAGACGCTGTGTATGTAATGAGCACAATGTCAGTGACAGCAGAACTAAGTATTGATGGGAAGGTACTGGGTTCAACAGAACAACTTCTCTGTATTGCTTCTACAATTCTGCAAAGCAACTGGTTGTTCCTTGTCTGTTGAAGGTCCCTGTTTGTGCCCTCATATCCTTCGTGGACTCGTTGGAAGTGGGCTACAGCAAACACAAGAATCCCTATCACAACCTGACGCATGCGGCTGATGTCACACAGACCATTCATTACCTGCTCCTCAAGACCGGCATGGTGGTACGTTCAGGGTTGGGTAAAAGCACAATGCAATACGCTTTTCAAAAGTGCCTGCAGACTTCCTCAGTGGATCTTACAAGTCACTCATCACAGCTTTCCTACCTCAAAATCCAATCGGGACGGGATGAATGATGACTGACAGGTCGATAATAATGATGCAATAGCAAAGGTAGTGTTGTCTCTGACTGTAAATGGATGAAAGGCTGCATGACAAACTGGAGCTTTAAGTGACTTTGATGACTTTTATTGATGTAGGTTGTTACAGCAAAGAAAGAACAACAGAAGAAAGAGTTCAGTGAATCAGTAAAGTAAAGACAAAACATAGATTTAAATCATGGTTAAAACCTAAATGAGACTCCTTCTCAGGTAACCAAGGCCGCAGTAAACAGAGGATCCTCCCCCAAGCACAAGCACCACCCAACTTAATTTGTGTTGAAATAATGCATCAACAATCCCTCATGACGGCTGTCTAGGGACTATAGCAGCACCACATGTACAATGCAGACATTGTGTTGTTAAAAGGTACAAGCCCCGCCTCCACGTGCCTTTGGGTCACTACGGGGGTCAGAAAGCTGCATGGGGGCAAGGCCGGGGCTGGATGGGACTCGCCGTCAGTCTACATGTGCTTTGTGGACGGAGAAGGCTTTTGACTCTCCAGTTGGTGACTTTCATGGACAGGATATCTAGGCCCACCCGGGGGTGGAGGACCTCGGGTCGGGGGGTCTCCATCTCCTCTCTGCTGGTGCTGATGTGATGTTGTCCTGTTGGCCTCCTCGCACAGTGACCTCCAGCACTCAGTGAGGCACTTTGCACCAGATCCTCTTGGTGAAGAGCTCTATTTGCTTTCATTTGAGTTGAGGTGCTACTGGAAAACAACCGAGGTGGTTCAGGCACACTGACAACTGGCAAAGAGACTCTGTGCTGGTTCACTTCCAGCAGGAGAACCGCACAACGTTAAGCAGGACGGTTTTTTAATCTTCATCTCCCGATTGACACGTTCCTCCTCGTCTGTCTGCCTCTCTCCTTCAGCACTGGCTCAGTGAGTTGGAGATCTTTGCCATCATTTTTGCAGCTGCCATTCATGACTACGAGCACACAGGGACCACCAATAACTTCCATATTCAGACAAGGTAATTCCCACGTAGCATCGTTTGTAGCATTTCAATCCCTGCAGTCTCTGAGGACAGTGGACAACACTGGAGCATGAAGAGATATCTAACAGGTGACCTAATAAAAAGCCTACTATGAATGATAGCAGCTTTACCTCATACATTGTTGGCATTATCACGATGACGGTGAGGGTGATCATTCCTGAAGTAGCCGTGTCGCATTTGCAGGTCAGACACCGCCATGTTGTACCGAGCTGTTCTGGAGAACTACCACGTCAGTGCTGCATATCGCCTTCTACAGCACAGTGATGACATGAACATTCTGTCTAATCTCTCCAAAGACGAGTGGAGGTAAGAGAAGAGCGCTGCAGCTGAAGGGACGTCCTTTTTTACCGCTGTTTCCATTCAATGACTTCGAATAATAATTCACTGTACAATACAACCCCCAGATTACAGTGCAAGTCATTGCTTCTAAAATACTGCCTCCTACTGGTGCTTAGAGGGAGCTACAGCTGATGATACCAGGGAGAAACACGTCACCTTATTTTACAGTCAAGCAGAATCAAATGACTCATTTTAGGGACAAGGTGAGTAGTTTGGGGCAGAGTTGCATCGATCTGGCACTGCATTGCTGCAGAAATATAGAAGTGACAGCAACAGGATGAAAGCATCTCAGTCTCCTCTGATTAAACTTTCCCCAAGCTTCATCTAAGATTCCTTCTGTAGGGAGCATGAATGTTTTACTGCCTGCCCTCTTTCAGAGAGCTTCGGGCTCTGGTGGTGGAGATGGTGTTGGCCACAGACATGTCCTGCCACTTCCAGCAGATCAACGGGATGAAAAGCCACCTGCAGCAACATGAGGCGTGAGTGTTTCACGTCTGGGTCCGTCCCGCCTCATGCTGCAAGTCACTCCAGTCCTTCACAATGCTGAAACTATCAAACCATGATTGTTTCTGCTTTACAACCCTTCACGCGCCGCGTCCACTAACTGGACTGGACTCACGGACCATCGGCTGACGTCCTCATCTCATCAGATCGCTACTACCAAGACAGGAAGTCACAGATAGACACTAAAACAGACCTTCAAAAGGCCCAATTTCAATTGTTTCCATGTGTCCATAGGAACATGACCACCCCTCCCTAGATAGTTTTAACACTATTACAAACCAGCATATAGTAAGAATCTATTCAATTTCCATCATCAGATCCCCGATACGCTACACACTGTTTATTTAAGGAAACTAGTACTTTAATACACTATAACCTTAAGCATGAACAGCACGGCTGCATTATCATCTAAACACGCTAGGAAACAATATTTACAACACGTTGATGCTTTTACTTTGAAGGGTAACGTTGACTGCGTTGCTTTGTCCAATAAGAGGCACCATCTTTCTACCTCAACACGTCTGACAGGATGTGTGTTTGTGTGCACATGTCTACACTGTCCACAGTGACCACAGTGTCAGTGGCAGTGATGGAAAGAGGTCCAGTGTGAAGAGTACAGGCTCAGAGGGCAGCTGCTCTCTGACCACGGTGGACTTCAAGGGCTTCAAGGTCACATGGAACAAGGAGATTCACCACAACAGGGAGACGTGGAAGAACCAGGCAACCAATGGTGCCCATACTTACCACCTGGTATCATCTGTCACTCTCTACAGGGCTCCTTCCAGTCCGGGGGGCCACATTATCAAACACACATCTGAGAAGCAGCTAAGCGTATTAGCTGTGAGAAGACATTGTAGCACTGCTTACTTTATCATGTCCTTATTTAATACATGCATGTCCATGGAGTAATTACCTTCTGACAAATACAGGTACAGTCTGGGTTTTACTTCCTTTTGATAATCATGTGAATCAGCCTGTGAGCAGCAGCAGCTTCATCCTAACGTCTTCTGAGTGCTGCAGTGATGTCAAATGAAGCGACATCATAGAGAATATTGCTTTTGTTAATGCGTGTTGGTGTTCTGGAAGACCTGGAGGAAAAGGTCCAGAAGGAGGCAGGGGAGAGTGGCCGGCAAGAGAAGGACACAGCAGAGGAGACACAGCCAAAGAGACACAATTCAGGACAGGAGATGAAGACAGAGGTGGAGGGTCAGGTGGTGTTGGAGAGCAGGGTGCAGCAGGAGGTACAAACGCCCAAAGAGGAGGAAGGAGGAAATAATCCAGGTGGACCTTCAGCATCAGGCCCAAAGAACACAGAGGCAAAGCCTGAGGAGCACACTGAGAAGCAGCCGTGCCACAATGGTCAGCATCCCCACAGTGTACTTAGTAGTACTGTGCTCAGGTACACTAAAACTTGTATGACTATACTTTGACTAATTTTCACAGTATGTATTTGTTCATTCACTAAATTAGTAAAAATTCAGTAAAAAATACTGTAAAAAGGTATCATAAACGGCTAAAATACTAATTTGTAGTTCAATATTCAACATTTACACCCAAACTTGGTTAATAAAAGTAACAATCTTATTGTTTATTGTTTCACCCTCGTATATCAATCAAAAGTTAAAAAGCAATGGCACCTGTTGGCATCTGGCAGGTTCCTGTTTATCAGCAGGTAGAAACATTAAATTGTTCAAATTAATAGTATTTAACAAATAATAACGGGGCACCATCCTGGGATCAGGGGCCAATAACCAGACTATAAATGAATTGTCTCACTTTTGGTGTTCACCCAATGTGTCGTCAATAGTCAAAGTTCTGTTTGAAGGTTTGAATTCGAGCACCAGATCATTATCAGAAACTTTAATAGTAAAAAGACGCTCTTCCTTTGCGTTTATTTGCCGTTATACTGTTAAAATATCCTGGTTTTGGTGATCGATCCTTCTGACGTAGGACGTGCACGCGCGATTATCCTGATGACTGGCATCTGGTTCAAACTACCGAGACTGTTTGTGCGCCGATCAGCCTTTGAGGAACCGAGATAGCCTGACATCAATCATCTCGTTAATTTGAGATGGATAATGGGACATTTGATTGACCTAGGCATTTGGATTTCAGTATTTTTGTGATCTAAACCTGCTATTGAGTCCTGCTTCCGCTACCCCGTCGTGACAGCCTATTTGGAATTGTACCTCCAGATCCACGGGACTACCATGGGCTAAAAGTTTGCCCAGCCTAAGCAAATATTTATATGGCGGACTGGGAACCAATTATTTTGAAGTGCAACAAATGACCTATTTATGTTTGGGTCGGCACCATTCTCAACTCCGTTGTGCGTAAAGGAACCTCAGCTACCAAACAAGGCTCTTACCTGTCTACTACGCACACCCCTCGTAAGACACTTTTATTTTTTACCTAAGATTCACAAACCACCGAAATCAGGGCCCGTTCCCCACAGAATGCCTCCAGGCCGCCTGTAGTCTCTGACTGTAACGATGAAAGCTATTGTGTGGCGTAATGCCTGGATCCCTACCTAAACCCCCCCATATAACCTCCATGCCGGCTACCTCAAGGACACTTATGATTTCCTCCAGAATGTCCGTAACATCTCTTTGGACGGCACGTCCCTTCACCATGGATATGCACAGTCTCTATACAAACATCGACACAACAATGTGGCTGGCAGCAGTTAAGATTCTGCTACAATTCCCTGAACAATCCAAACCAGACCAGGAGATCCTGAAGCTTTTTCAGGGTTTGGGTTCACGTCCTGTTTTATTTTGTAGTTTTCTGCCTCTTGTATCCGTGGGTAACTTCACTTCCTGCCTTGTCCTGTCATCCCCTGTGATTGTCTGATTGTTTCCACCTGTGTCCAATGACCTGCACCTCCCTAGTATATTTAAGCCACGTGTGTCACTTATCGCGTCATTGTTGAATGTCCGGAAGTCCATGTCTGAGTTTTCCCTGGTTCTGCAAGTAACCACCAGGAACCCATTGATCAAAATCCCAAAGGACATCATGTTGCGACACAAAAACTGGTTTTAACAGATCGGTTGTACCGGTGTGGTGACAGATGGCTGTCACCACACCGGTACAAGTCCTCAACTCCTGGTGTCACACTTCACGAGGCATGGGGTGCACAAACTATTCCTCCAGGGCCCGGCAAACCGACCCAACTAGTCCACATCTGAAAGAAGGATGGAACGTCAGCGGATAGCTTACCTGCTTTTGGTCCACCCACATGGCCTCAATCTGGGGGTCTTCTAAAGACGCTCGGGAACACGTTGAGCCTCTGGGTGCGCGAGTTATCACCCAAAACATAATTACCATGGGAATTGTTAAATTACTATTGATTAGATTGAACAGGATTTGTTCAGTAGCGGCGGATGTCGAGTTGGCCACAAGGATCCTCTTCCGGGTAAATGTTGTGTCCTCAATAAGTCTACAGCATTAAGTATGCAGAACTGGATTGAAAGAGACAAAATGTACAGAATAGAAAAATGAAATGTAATGACAAGAATATTAACAAAAATGCATCAAAATTTGGAGAGCTACCAGAATGCATGTGCCCTGCCTCTGCAGGAGAATATAACTTCCATTTCTCCGTCCCAGCAGGGCCTCAGCCTGACCGCCCTCTGATGCATTACACCAAGAGACCCAGCTACTCCCGGATGGTCAGGTCAAAGGTCAATGAGATGCGGCCCATTGGTGCCAGGGGGAAAGCTAGGAGACTGCAGCACATCTCTCTGCGTCGCCGGAAATGAGCCCATGGTATAAAGTCCTCAATCCAACGGGTCTCCTTCATTTCAAACACGTATCCTTAACTGTTTCTGCATCACCCACTTTGTTCTGCTGACGTCCCTCTCCTTTTTTCCCTTCTGGAGACCTGCCACTCTTAAATGACTTCTCACATCATTTCCTTATGTATTTTTGTTTTTATTATTTAAATGTACATTGATGAAATTAACGTATTATACTGTACATATTATTCTGTATATAATAGGCTTTCCTATTGTTTTTCCTATTCAGTTATAGTTATAGTATAGTAGTTTTATTTATATAGCACATTTAAAAACAACCTCAGTTGACCAAAGTGCTTGACAAGCTCGAAAAGCAGCGATACAATAAAACACAGACAGAGCACAATGTACAATACAAAATATCTGACAGTAGAGAAGAACAAAGTCAAAATATCAAAGCTCAACTAGAATTAAAAGCCAATGAATAATAGTGGGTCTTAAGGAGGGACTTGAACGTTGCAATGGTCCGAGCTGTTCTTACATGGATAGGTAAACTATTCCAGAGGTTTGGAGCAGCCACTGAAAAGGCTCGGTCACCTCTGGTTTTTAACCGGGATCCAGGCACATCGAGGAGCATCTGATTAGACGACCTCAGTGCTTTGATAGGTGTGTGGACATGTAAGAGCTCCGACAAGTAGGAAGGCGACAACCCATTTAAAATTTTAAAAACAATTAATACAATTTTAAATTCAATCCTGAAACAAACAGGAAGCCAGTGGAGGGTGGCCAAAGCCGGTGTAATGTGGTCGCGTTTTTTTGTCCTGGTCAAAAGACGAGCTGCTGCGTTCTGGACTAACTGCAAGCGACGAAGGGATGACTGATCCAACCCAACATACAGTGAATTGCAGTAGTCTAAGCGGGACGTAATGAATGCATGTATGACTCTCTCAAAGTCTTTGCGTAGCAGGTAGGGCTTGACTTTAGCCAGAAGTCTCAGCTGGAAGAAGCTAGTTTTGACAACAGAACTAATCTGTTTGTCAAGTTTAAAAGCACTGTCAAAAATCACTCCCAGATTTCTGGTAAAAGGACGAATTTGGGAGCCTAAAATACTGAGAGTATCTACACAGGCACTGAGATGTTCAGCACGTCCAAACACAACAACCTCAGTCTTACTGTCATTAAGACAGAGAAAATTCTGATCCATCCATACTTTGAGATCACTCAAGCAGTTTATCAGCGGCTTGATAGTGTCCTTCTTATTGTTTTTTACAGGCAAGTAAATTTGCACATCATCAGCAAAACAATGGAAAGAGATGTTGTGTTTTTTTAAAATGGACCCTAAGGGCAGCATATACAGAGAAAATAGCATTGGTCCCAAAATGGAACCTTGGGGGACCCCACAGGACAGAGGGGCAACAGATGAAGAGCAGTTACCAATGTGGACAGAAAAACTCCTATCTGTCAAGTAGGATTCAAACCATTTTAAGGCTATACCTGTAATGCCAACACTTTGCTTGAGTCGGGATAAAAGGATAGAGTGGTTGACAGTGTCAAAGGCAGCAGTCAAATCTAAGAGCACTAAAACAGCAGAATTTCCTGAATCTACAGCTAAGAGGAGGTCGTTGTAGACTCTTAGAAGGGCAGTTTCAGTGCTGTGGCGGGGCTTAAAGCCAGACTGAAACTTTTCATGAATACTAAAATCATCTAAAAATGATTGAAGTTGATTAAAAACCACCTTCTCCAAGACCTTGGATAAAAAAGGTAATTTAGAAATAGGTCTAAAGTTAGACAAAACTAACGGATCCAGATTTTTCTTTTTTAAGAGTGGTTGCACAACAGCATGTTTAAAAGCGGCTGGAACACACCCTGAGAGATGAGAGATGAGTTAACCAAGGATAAAATACTGGACCCAACAGTGTTAAAAACATCTTTAAGTAAGCGTGCAGGGATACTATCCAGTAGGCAGTTAGCTGGACGAAGCTGTTTGACTATGTCAGAAAGAAGGTTTAGTGAAACTGGCTCAAACTGCTGAAAGACAGCTGGGCATGAAAAAATAATAAAGTTATATTCTCATTTTGTGTCACTGCTGAATCTTCTCTCCTGATATTGTCTGAAATCATATTGTCTAAATAACTCATTACAATGTTAACATTGAGTATTTTGTGGTTATATGATAATCAAATGTTTACATCTGATCTCCATCAGTTTACTGTAAAGATCCTGTAGTTGTACACAATGTGTCAGTAAACAGCTGGCTCTGCTAATTGTATTTAAAAACTTTGATGTGATTTATTATGTAGAGAGAGAATGTAGAATAGGAGATGATAACAAGAACTGTGCCAGTGGGCCTCCAGCAAAGTGCCTGTGACAGAGCCAGTGATGAGGTGGCGTGACAGGAAATCAGCTACGCTCATCAACGGCCTCACATGTGGATATCAGGACAGCATGAAGCCTGTAGAGCTAAACACACATATCTACCCACTACAGCTGTGGTCAAACGTTTACATACACTTGTAAAGAACATGATGTCATGGCTCTCCTTGAGTTTCCTCTTATTCCTACAAGTCTGATTTTCCTCTGATAGAAGAATCTGTTCCAATCACTCTGTCACAAAAACATTCATGAGGTTTGGTTCTTTTAGGACTTAATTATGGGTTAACAGAGAACATGACAGAATCTGCTGGGTCATAAATATACATACAGCAGTGATAATATTTGGTCACATGTCCTTTGGCCATTTTCACTTCTATTAGGCGCTTTTGGTGGCCGTCCACAAGCGTCTCGTTGAATCTTTGGCCGCTCCTCTGGACAACAGAATTGGTGCTGTTCAGTTAAATGTGATGGCTCTCTGACATGGACTTGTTTCTTCAGCATTGTTCACATCCACCAGCACCAGATCCACAGGCAGCATAATACCACCACCACCGTGCTTGGCGGTAGACATGGGGGGTATTCCAGAAAGGAGGTTCAACAAACTCTGAGTCTATCCCTGAACTCCGAGTTGACTTACTCGGAGTATCCGCTTCCAGAACAGCTGATCTGCGTTAGTTCATTCATTTTTTGGTTTCGTCTGACCACAGAACTTTCCTCCAGAAGGTCTCATCTTGGTCCACGTGATCAGCAGCAAACCTTAAGGCCTTAAGGTGGCGCTTTTGGAGCAAGAGCTTCCTTCCTGCACGGCAGCCTCTCCGTCCATGGAGATGCCAAACACGACTGTGGACATGGACACTGTGTTCCAGCAGCTTCTACTTCTTGGCAGATCTGCATTTTGGTGGTTCTCTGTTGACTCTTCCCCCTCCTGACCAATGTTCTCTCAGGAGCAGGTGATAGCTTGTGTTTTCTTCCTGATGGTGACAAAACAGCGTCGTGCACTTTATACTTACAAACTACTGTTTGCACTGTTGCTCTTGGGACGTGCAGCTGCTTTGAAATGGCTCCAAGTCACTTTCCAGACTTGTTCAAGTCGATGATTCGCTTTGTCAGATCCATGCTGAGCTCCTTTGACTTTCCCATTGTAGCGTTTGTGGGCGTTTGTATCCAATGAGCTCTATTTAAATGCCTCAGAGTCACCAGCTGTAGTCACTCATAAGCACTCACAAGAGGTTAAGAGGCCATGAAGCTCATTGCATTGACACAACGTTCTAAGGCACCAAAATTGATAATTCATGTTGCTGTATGTATATTTTACACCCAGCAGATTTGATCCCTTTTATTTATATATATATATTTCTGTCCAACACACACTTTCAATACTCCACTTTGTGAGGAGATAAACTCCACCCTGTTATCAAATGTGTGCTTGTGCTTTGTGTGTTTTTGTTGGTGACTTAAGTGTGATATTTGGTGCAGAATGAAAGCTTCAAGTTGCACCTAAAGTAGCGAGCTCAGTAGTTTGTGTTGTTGTGAGACGGCTCTGCGTGAAGGTTAATAAGGTTAATAAAGCAACTTATTCATTACTCATTTCTTTATCTACTCACTTCCTTCTTCAACATGCTGCACCACCAATGTTTCCTCTGTGCTATTGACACAGCAACAGGGCTGTAGAATAAATACAGATATTATGGAGGAAATAGTACAAAAGTCAATAGTACAGCATCTTTATAAAGGATCAGAGTATTTCATGTCAAGAGAAATAATACAGCGTGTTGAAAGCATCTTTATTTGATGGCCTGTTTAAACATGTACAGTTGTTTCCAATAAAAGTCATTTATTAACATTAGAGCCAAACAATTCTATTTCTGTTAAAGTAACACATGGAGTAAATGTTGTAAATTACATTATAGTGAATAAAAACACAAGTAACGCATATTCAATATTTCCTTGAGAGGTTTGCTGAACCATTAAAAAGCTTCTTGTTCAAAACAAACCTGATTATGTGAAATTAGATTTATTTGATTTCACTCAACAGATTTAGAAAGATTTGAAGTTAAAATGGGCTCAAAAAGAATTACACATTCATATTTTCCTTCTTCACCTTGTTTTTATTATTGCTGATGAAGCGCACACACACATAAGGACACATTTGTCTCATATGGGGGGACAGATGAAAGAGCGTCTTATAAAATGTCTTCTTGAACACATAAAGATGAAGATTAAAGCCTAATTAGGAGCCAATATCTAAATGATCATCTATTGATTGAAGGAGCACAGCAGCATTAAGCTGAGCTCTTTCACACTTCCATCTGAGTCCCAGAGAGCTGTGGACCCCCCAGAGTCCAGACCAGCTCAGGTACCCCTCACCTGCTCCACCTGCATCTACACCCACATGAACCACCATCAGCTGTACAGACTGAACTATGTGGTGAGCAGAGAGGAAGGTTCTCCACCAGGAGGAGACTCTCCCTCCTGAAGAGGACACAGAGACACTGAGGAACCAGGACTGAACCAGAACAAGAACCCAGGATAAAGAGGTTCAGTGAATGTGGTGCTGAAGGTGTGGAGGTGGATCAGTGTGTCAGAGGAGACTCTGTAGAAGGACAGAGAGCCAGCAGGACAGTCCACATACACTGCTAGTCTACCAGAGGAGGAGGAGGAGGAGGAGGTGATGCGTGTTACTGTCTTATTGTGACAGACAGAGTAACCTTCATCAGAGCATCTCAGACACCAGGACTGATCATTGTATCCAAACACACAGTCATAACTGTTTCCTTTCCTCCTGATTCCTCTGTAACTCACTGATACATCAACTCCTCCTCTCCACTCGACCTCCCAGTAACAGCGACCAGTCAGACCAGTCCTACACAGCAGCTGAGGCCTGCAGTCAAATCTGTCTGGATGATCAGGATATGACTGATCCTCCTTCACACATGTCACCTTCCTGTTGTTGTCAGACAGTTTGAGTCTTTTGTTTACTGTGTTTGTGTCGATTGTGAGTTCACAGGAATCTGATGAGAGAACAAGACACAATACAGCTGCAGTTATTAATCATGTGTTCATCTACTGACACGTTGATGATGACGTCACAGAGGTGAATGAGTGATGTCACAGTGTGAAGATGGTTGAATCTTCATGAATCAAAGCACACTTACACTTCCTCAGACCTGGTCTCAACCATCGGACTCCATCAGGCTCCACCCTGAAAGGAGGAGGGGGGTCAGAGCAGCATGGAGACATGGACATTACATCACTCTCACACACAGCTTTCCTGTTGACTCCAGAGGAGCGGAGAGACAGCTGCTCTCTGACCCCCCGCCGCCTCTGTTCCCAACGAGAAGTTCGGACCCCACGGCCGAAATCGCCTTCATCCACTGAGTTTCCCTACGCGGAGCTCAACTGTCCTCAGTCAGCTGGAAGCTGATGACCAACGCCCATCAAACAGTAACACTGGTTTTCTGGGCAGACTAATTTAGCGTGTTGATATGAACTTGATGTTTATTTGATTTGTTCAGTCATAACGTGGTACGATAGAGTCCGCATCAACGAATCCGCTACCTTTGATTGATGTTTGAATGTTTACCTGCAAATGTCGTAATGTCCCCTGTTGATCTGATGCTGTGATACGTTTGCTGTAAGAGAGTGAAAGCGCCGACTGTGTTACGCTGTTGAATGATGTCTCATGGTCAGAATAGTTCCTTATTTTCTTTTCTTTTCCCGGGTCTCCGCCGTGAGATCCGTTTGCCTGTGGTTTCATTTCGTATCGCCAGCCACATCGTTGGTTCTGTAACTGCACACACATGGATCCGACCATCCTGATCCACGTTGCTGATCTACGTTCCGCTGGTCGCGGGACAGAATCTCCTCGCGCCGCGTCTAAGTATCCCCCCCCCCTTTGTCCAAGCCGTAGTCGCTAGCAACAGATAGCGTTGCCAAAGCAGTGCAACTGTCGTCTTCCTCGTTGCTTTAATACAGGGGTGTCCAAAGTACGGCCCGCGGGCCAACTGCGGCCCGGGATCCATTTTTTATTGGCCCGCAGCAAATTATAAAAATAGAATGGAATGTGGCCCACACATGAAACTTGCCCTTGACTGTATTGTAGTTCTTAGTTTGACCAGTAGGTGGAGCTACTCACTAGCTGCAGTCCTAATGCAGCGTTTCCACAAAAAAAATGTTTCAAATAAAAATTTTCCGCAACGACAAAATGGCAGAAGCAAAGAAACGCAAGATAGCAAGTGAATGCAGAACATTTCAAACACGGTGGGAAAATGAATATTTCTTCAAAGAAGTCAAGGAGAAGTGTGTCTGTTTGATTTGCAATGAAACGGTTGCAGTGATGAAAGAGTCCAATGTACGACGACACTACGAAACCAAGCATCCGACCTTCACGTCCTACACTGCTGCTGAGCGAGAGGACAAAGTCCAGCACATGGCAGCTAACCTGCAGGCTCAACAACAGTACTTTTGCCCTGCTAACAACACACAAGAAAACGCTACAATAGCTAGCTATGAGGTAGCTCAACTCATAGCGCGCCGCGGGAAAGCTTTCTCAGACGGTGACTTGGTTAAACAGTGCCTCATTAAAGTCGCTGGAATAATGTGCCCGGAAAAGATGCAGGAATTCAACAACGTGAGCATGTCCACAAACACAATTGTGCGTTGAATGGAAGACTTGTCAGCTAACATACAGAATCAAGTGTCACATAAAGCTTGTGCTTTTGACTTTTACTCCATTGCATGTGATGAAAGATGCAACAGACGCCGCACAACTGTTCCTTTCTTTGCGGGGAGTTGACGATAACTTTTGCATCACGGAGGAGCTGCTTGATCTTCGGAGTCTAAAGGGCACAACAACGGGTGAGGACATTTTTGAAGCCGCGTCAGGTGCAATTGACAAGATGGAACTTAAATGGGACGAGCTGTGTTGTAATGGTAAAATATGTTATAACATTGTTTTGTGCTAAAGCCGTGTCTCAAGTGTCCTGTATTTGACCCCGATGTGCAAAGAGCAGTATGATACAAAATGTTGGTTTGCAGCTGTGCTCTGAGAAGGGAGGACGGTTGACTCGATCTCATAGAAGCTTCAAAGCAAAGGACTCCTCTTCATGGCCTTGGTTGATATCTTATTCTGCACGAAAGTTCTGGATCCAAGTTTTACTTTCATGTCAAGTAACAATGATTTGCAGCGGCCATTGAGGAGGATCTTGTGTGTGTGTGCTACCCTCAGCTTCACCTGGGTTCTTATCTCAACCTGCTTTGCAGCTTCTCGTAGCTGGCACGGAGAATGTTCTTCACATGTGTATAAAAACTCAGCGTCTTTTGTGCTCGGAGACGCCATTTCCACAGAGCACCGTGATACGTGCCTGTGTATTTGACCTCCTGCTTGCAAGCAATAAATAGACTTTTTGCAACTTTGATCATTCATCAAGACTCTGTTTTATCAGACAAATCATTCTCTTCTACCGAGCTTTTATTGAAATATTCCACAACAGTGTGGAGTTGTAACGGACGGGGCTCCCGCTATGACAGGCGAGCACAAAGGAATGGCATCTATGGTGTGCGCCAAGGTGCCAGAGAGTGGAGGCGAGGCTGTAAAATTGCACTGTATCATCCACCAAGAAGCTCTCTGTGCCAAGACAGTCCAGCTTGGCGATGTGATGACCACAGTTGTGAAAACTGTCAACATAATTTGAGCACGAGGGCTCTACCACAGAGAATTAAGCTTTCCTATCTGATGTCGATGCTGAATACGGGGACGTACTCTATCATTGTGACGTGCGCTGGCTTAGTCGCGGCTCCGTGCTGAAGCGGTTTTATTCCCTTATTGCCTTTCTAGTTGATCTTACTGGTCATCTGAACTCACTGAACAAGAGCCTACAAGGCAAAGACCAGCTTGTACCACAACTTTCTGTGCGAAGCTTCGTCTTTTTGAGACACAACTACGCAACTTCAACCTTGCGCACTTCCCTACGCTGTCCGAAATCAAAGGTGCTCATCCAAAGGCCGACCTCTCTGCTAAAAAGGGGAAATATGTTTCTGTGATCACAACTCTTATGACACAATTCAATCAGCGCTTCTAAGATGTTTCTGTCATTGACAAAGAAATCAAGCTGTTCTCAACTCCCTTCCTGCTGGATGCAGAAGAAGTGGAAGAGAGTCTGCAATTAGAACTCATCGAGATGCAGCTCCTCTCCCTACCCGACTTCTACCGGAGCTTGGAAAAGGCCAAGTTTCCTCTGATGCGACGCCACGCAAAAAGAATGACCAGTCTGTTTGGCACAACATACATATGCGAGCAAACATTTTCTCTGTTAACTCTGAACAAAAGCAGATTGAGAACCAAAATGAGCGACAGCCATCTCTGTGATGTCCTTCACATCTCAACCAGCAAACTTACTCGTGACCTGCCAGCCGTCCTTCAGTCCAGAGCAGCATCACTGCTCCCATTAAGTGCAACACTGTTCCCATTGTAGGCGAGTTCAAATATATTACACAGTATTCATGTGTTCAAAAGCCCAATTACTTAATAAATGCAGTCAATTAAAGTTGATAACATTTTCTAAAGCACGTTAGCTGATGAATGATTTGCATAAGTAGGTTAAATAAAGCCTTCCCTCTTTATACAGGGCTGTGAAGGGGGTCCCCATCCTGACGAAGAAGCAATCTGAGGATGAGCTGCCAACCCTTTTTGTAAAAAAAATGAAAACCCATTAATGGAGAGATGTGATTTATGCAGTTTTTTTCTTTAAGTTCATTCAATTATCAAGCATAATTTACCTACATTTGATTAATTATATTTGAAAATAGATAAATGAAAACCCAAACGTAGAAAGATGTGACGTATGCAGTTTTTTCTGTAAGTATAATAAATTATCAAGCTTAATTGACCTACATTTGATTGATGGATTTGTATTACTGTTAATACACTAGAGGTGATATACCTTAACTTTAGTGAGCGGCTCAACCTTTCGCATATTTTTCTGTCTGTGGCCCTCAGTGAAAAAAGTTTGGACCCCACTGCTTTAACACGTGGAACATTTCGGGCGGCACGGTGGCGTGGTGGTTAGCACTGTTGCCTCACAGCAAGAAGGTACTGGGTTCGATTCCGAAGTTGGCTGGGATGGACTCCAGCCCCCCCGCGACCCTGTGTGCACGATAAGCGATTTGACAATGGATGGATGGATGGATGGACTTCCTGCATTTCGCTCTTGCTCGCCCCTCGCCTCCAGTAGTTGTATTACAGTTGTTTAACGTTCCTGTCTTCCTCGGTGGTTTGATTTAACGGTCTCGCTCTCGCTCGCCCCCTAGTGTGATTATCGGCACTCCGCTTGTTGTTGCGCGCAACCGCACCGCCGTTCCTTCCCTGCACCCCCCTCGTCTCCCCCCCCCCTCTCTCTCTCACCCCCTCTGTAACCTAATACGACCCCCTAGCCGCTCCAAACACTTCTCATCCAACCACAATCACATTCACTCCATCCTCCACCAAAAGCAGGTGAAGCTAAACTCCTTTAAAACACCAAACGTTCCTCCTGTGATGATCCATCAAGACGCTTTGAACAGATTGTTTCTCTGACTGTTTGTCTCTTAATGATAATGTCTGGACTAAAGGACAAACACACACTGGAGGCAGGGGACCAGCATCTAAACATCCAAGTGTTGTTTGAGTTGTTAAGAGCCCACAAACCTGCAGCGTGACCACGTTGACTCATATCAACCCACCATGATGCCGGCAACGTGTCAGGAGACACTGTCCTCTCTTATAACGTGGAGACAAGACAAAGCTCCAGAGAAACAAGGCTTTCATCACCTTCCTCCCTGTTCAGGCTCATCCTGGCTACTGTTCCTCACTATTTCTGTCTGTGTTGATGGCCTCATGTGGGACACAAACAGTTAGATGAGTCTCTGGTAGTTTGAGGTCAGCTTGGTGTGTCAGGGTCTTATTAACCAGGCTGACAGTGGGACAGAGAAAAGGTTTCCAGCTCTACCTCCTCTACCAGACTGATGGTCTGTGGCTGCAGCCTCTTCATACCTGAGAGTCTCCAGTCTCCAGTGAGGGTCCTCCAGTCCAGCAGACAGCAGGTTCACTCCTGAGTCTCCTGGATGATTGTAGCTCAGGTCCAGCTCTCTCAGATGGGAGGGGTTGGAGCTCAGAGCTGAGGCCAGAGAGGCACAGCCTTCCTCTGTGATCAGACAGCCTGACAGCCTGCAGACACACAAAATAAGACACGTGTCACATCTGATCTGAGGGAGCTGTGAGGGCTGGAAGGTCACTGCAGTACTGAGATACTATCAGGTACAGAGGGGTCACATTCACATGGTTACTGAGTGGTTTCCAGTCACGACTAAACACCCACTAATGTACATCAACAACCTGATAACATTACTACTAACTCCATAATGTCAAATATTTACATTGGGAAATTATAAAAAGAAAGAAACATTTACCTGAAAATATTTGGAAAATACATATTTGATTTAAATCATGGAAGCAGAAAGAATCTTATGAAAGTCATTAATGTACCATGGATGTAAATAAAGACACCAAGTGGACTTTAATTGAATCCTGACCTGAGAGTCTCCAGTTCACAGTGTGGACTCTTCAGTCCAGCAGAAAGCAGCTTCACTCCTGAATCCTGCAGGTGGTTGTTACTCAGATCCAGCTCTCTCAGACTAGAGGACTGGGAGCTGAGAACTGAGGACAGAGCGTCACAGCTTCTCTCTGAGAGGTTACAGCCACTCAGTCTGAAGAGAAGGATGAAGAAGAAGCAGTAAGTATAAAAGATGGCAGCATATTTAAGTTCTGATGTATGAATCTAACTCTCTCTTTACTTACAGAACTTTGTTGGAGGCTTTGACCACTGGCAGCAGCCTCAGAAGAGCTTCCTCTGAAGCAGAGAATTTCTTCAGGTCAAACACCTCCAGATCTTCTTCTGATGACAGTAAGATGAAGACCAGAGCTGACCACTGAGCAGGAGACAGTTTCTTTTTGGAGAGACGTCCTGATCTAAGGGACTGTTGGATCTCCTCCACTAGAGAAACATCATTCAGTTCATTCAGACAGTGGAACAGATTGATGCTTTTCTCTGGAGACACATCCTCATTGATCTTCACCTTGATGTACTGGACTGTCTCCTGATTGGTCTGTGAGCGACTTCCTGTCTGTGTCAGCAGACCTCGTAGGAGAGTCTGATTGGTCTCCAGGGAAAGACCCAGGAGGAAGCGGAGGAACAAGTCCAGGTGTCCATTAGGACTCTGTGAGGCCTCGTCCACAGCACTCTGGTAGAGACGCTTTGGGTCAGGATTGGGTTTAAAGCGTTTAGACCGCTGGGAGGTTGTTTGTTCTTCTGACAGCAGATTGACACCAGAGCTGAAGAAGGTCAGATGGACATGAAGAGCAGCCAGAAACTCCTGAACACTCAGATGGACGAAGCAGAACACCTGGACCTGGTACAGTCCTCTCTCCTCTCTAAAGATCTGAGTGAACACTCCTGAGTACACTGAGGCTGCTCTGATATCGATGCCACACTCTGTCAGGTCGGATTCATAGAAGATCAGGTTGCCTTTCTGCAGCTGATCAAAGGCCAGTTTTCCCAGAGACTCGATGATCTTCCTGCTCTCTGGACTCCAGTGTGGATCCGTCTCAGCTCCTCCATCGTACTTGACCTTCTTCACTTTGGACTGAACCACCAGGAAGTGGATGTACATCTCAGTCAGGGTCTTGGGCAGCTCTCCTCCCTCTCTGGTCTTCAACACCTCCTCCAGAACTGTAGCAGTGATCCAGCAGAAGACTGGGATGTGGCACATGATGTAGAGGCTTCGCGAGGTCTTGATGTGAGAGATGATCCTGCTGGCCTGCTTCTTGTTTCTGAACCTCTTCCTGAAGTACTCCTCCTTCTGTCACCATGCTGACACACTCAGGAGGGATCTGATTGGCTGCTGCAGGTCGTGTGGTGATCCAGAGGCGAGCAGAGGGAAGCAGCTTCCCCCTGATGAGGTTTGTGAGGAGCACATCCACTGAGGCCGACTCTGTGACATCAGTCAGGATCTCATTGTTGTGGAAGTCCAAAGGAAGTCGACACTCATCCAGACCGTCAAAGATGAACACAACCTGGAACTTCTCAAACCTGGAGATTCCTGCTGCTCTGGTTTCACTGAAGAAGTGATGAACAAGTCCCACCAAGCTGAACTTCTTCCCTCTCAGCACATTCAGCTCTCTGAAGGTGAATGGAAATGTGAACTGTATGTCCTGGTGGTCTTTGTCTTCAGCCCAGTCCAGAGTGAACTTCTGTGTTAAGACTGTTTTCCCAATGCCAGCCACTCCCTTAGTCATCACGGTTCTGATTGGTTCCTCTCCTCCAGCTGAGGCTTTGAGGAGGTCTTCTAGTCTGATGGTTGTTTCTGGTCTGGCTGGTCTTCTGGATGCTGTTTCAATCTGTCTGACCTCATGTTCTTCATTGACCTCTGCAGCCCCTCCCTCTGTGATGTAGAGCTCTGTGTAGATCTCATTCAGAAGGGTTGGGTTTCCTGCTTTAGCGATCTCCTCAAACACAAACTGGAACTTCTTCTTCAGGTTGGATTTGACTTCACGCTGACAATCTGTAGGAAGAAGTCCTGAATGAAGACAACAAAGAAGATCAATGAGTCACAGAATAGATTTCATCATGTCCTTTCCTCAGAGAATGACTATGAATATATTCTGTTCATCTCTGGAGACATTAGTGAAGGTCTCATGTATCAGCATGGTAAGTCTGTAGAGAAATCCTCTTACTGCTCTGCAGACGCTCAGCCAGCTCCTCCTGCTTCATTCTCCTCAGGAAGTGCACTGAGATCTTCACAAAGGCCTCTCTGCTCCTCCTCTGCTCTTCATCCAGCTCCTCCTCATCCTCCTTCTCTAAGCATTCTGGGTAATCTGAACTCACAACCTTCTGGATCTTCTTCAGCTCGTTTTTCACAAAAGTGAGGATGTTCTCCTCCAGCAGCTGGAACAGAACATTCTATGAATGACACCAACTAGAACATGGAAGCCACCATCAGGTCCATGTTGGACAGACGGACAATCCACTGGTCTACAAAGTGCAGCATGGAGATGATGGTGAACTGAGAGATGTTAAAGTAGTTGTTCATGTACACACCATGAAGATGGAGTCCAGGTGTGTTTGATGCTGCTGGGCAGACGGACCTGTGGGAACCTCTGAGCTCTCCTGGTCCTCTCTGGGGAGGAACATGAACCATCAGCTCACATGGTGTTTGGACCATCAACACCAATACAACATTAGTTAAAGATATTGGCTTCTGTCATGATTGATCATGATGAAAACCAGATGCTGAAGACTGTCGATGATGACGGACAGTTATCAACACTATTAGTTGAGTGACAGTCATCAATTTCATCTGGTTTTAGTTCTTACTGTGGGTCATAAAAACAACGTGTGCAGACCTCTGCATCTGGTACAAAGTTCTATGGAACCACTCCAAACCTCTTTAGTCCGTCCCCTGACCTCTAGAAGTCTCCTTAGATCTTCTGAAACTAGTCTTTGGACCTTTTCACAGAGTCTACTGACGATACTTTGTCCAAACCTCTGCATGGAGTCCAGAGACCACGTCAGCTGGTCCACAGAGCACTGAGTTTATTCATATCACATGTTCAGTCCCAGTCATCTGTCTCCAGAAACTTGCAGCTGTCTCCAGATGTGACCTCTGCTGATCCTGATGTGGAGGAACTAGCTCACATTGTGTTTACATCTGAGGATGTTTACAGTTAATGAGTCACACTTAAACACACACAGACCAGTTAGATCATGGGTGTCTAACTTAAGGCCCAAGGGCCAAATCTGGTCTGCCGGGGGGTCCAGTGCAGCCCGCTGGATGACTTTACTATTGTCAGAATTACACAAAGACACAAATAGCTTTTCTATAAAAGTAGCTGCTATTCCTAATCAGTCCACTGGGGGTCGCACTCTGTGAGTGAGCGCATGTGTTAGACCAGGGGGACCAGGGGCCTCATTTATAAAAGCTTGCGTAGGATTTGCTCCAGAAGTGGCGTACGGATGAAACGTAGGACATGCGTACGCACAGAAATATTCAGACTTATAAAACGTCCTACGCAGTTTTCCCTTAATAAATCACAATCACTTCTAAATGCAGTGCAGCTTTTGCGGCTTCATGTCACGCCCATAGTTGCCCATATATAGTCTGTGGAACATTGCTTGCGACATCGATTGCGAAATCATGACAAACACTAAGAGGAAAACAAAGAAACGTAACTTCACTCAGTGTGAAGTGGAAATGATCATTGGGAGGTGGGAAGGAGAAGTAAGATGCTCTTTGGAGGACACAGTGTGGACATCACTGATGCCAACAAGGCACAAAAGGTTGCAGAGCAACGCTGCAGCCTCACGACCTCGGACCCAAATAAAGAAAAACTGGTCTGACATCAAAGTGGATGCAAAGAAGCGTTTAGCGCGCCATCGCCAAGGTGTGTCTCCCCGGGTGGGAAAGGGACACCGGAGCTGTCCCCTCCTGATGAGAGACTGGCGGCAGTGATTGGGGATCGGGGACAGGGTCTGGACCAACATCGGCGTCAGGGGGTCGAGGCGCGTTTGGAAGCTGTGCTACATGATGTGGCACAGCACATGCAGCACGATGTTTCACACCTTTTCAGGAGGATCAGAACAGTTCTTCATCTGTTTAAGAACTTACTCTGGGTCATAAGAACGGCGTCCATCGTTGAAGTTAATCCATTGACCATAAGACTGATCACTCTTCATGGACACACATCTGGGTTCAGGAGACTTTCCTCTCTGCTGATGTGACCTGAAAGAAACATTGAGATTACATCATCACATCATCATCTAATCATGAAGCATCAGCTCACATGGTGTCCGTCCTCACAGAGACCAAAACAAGGTAAAGGTCCATGACGTGAGGTCTGGATGTGGACCACATGACTCCCTGTAGAGGTTTAGGTGTACTGGTCCTGCTGGTCCCACTGAAAATCAACAGCTCAGTCTTTCAGCTCACTGTTTTCTTCACCAGTCAGTTTGGTTTAGTCCCAACAGGTCTCACCAAGTCCTCCATGGAGCTCTCCCTCCCTCACTGGACACTGCTGAAGGGCCCTGGAGCAAGAAACCCAGAACCTCCACCAGAGAGTCTGGTAGAAACACCTCATCATCAGCCTGAGACCCTCACCTTGCATCAACAGAGGGACCAACGTCTTTGAAGACTATAGGATGATTCATAGACCGGTTACTCTTCATGGACACACAGCTGGGTCCAGGTCCAGGTCCTGGTCTCTGATGGATCCTGGTCACACACATAGAAGCAGAGTCAGTGAGTCAGAGACGTTGGGACATGGAGACGAGTGGAGGACAGTTGGAGATGGTCCTCTCACCTCTGAGCTTTGGTCTGGCTGTCATGTTCCCCACACAGAGGGGCTTCAGAGGGAGGGACTCCGTCCTCTGGGTCCTCAGCCTGATTCATAGCAGAGTCCACACCTTCACACCTTCACACCAACCTGCTGGCAGAGCTCACACGTTATTATCTTCATCAGGACAAACACACAGAGCTCATTCACCTCAACACTAAAACTCTCATGGGACACTTTGTGTTGTTGTCTTGAGACAACGTGTCAAGAGACGTAATTTTAAATTCTCATCCTATAAATGTCGTGTTTCTTTTAAGCGCTTTCCTTTGGCAGGAGGCAGCGGTCCGTCAGGACGTTATTTATGTTAAAAAATAATTATTTCATGAATTGACATGCTGAATATCAATATTAAGAATATCAAACTCTATATGCAAGTAAATGAAGCATTGTTTATCCCACAGTCAAACAGATGCCAGGTAAAAAGGGTACCGTACAGATGTTTTATTTATTACTATCATAGATAAATATTCCAGTATTGTATTTGTGGTATCGTAAGTATCAGTTACCGTAATATTTTGGCAGGTATAGTATCGAAGTCATCATTTTGGTGTCTAGTTGACGCCCACTTTAACCGCTAGAAACCTCGGCGTGACACTCGACAGCCGACTCTCCCTGACTCCCAACATCACTGACAACACCATCCTGTAGATACACGATCTACAACATCAGGAGAACACGTCCTCTTCTCACTCAGAAGGAGGTACTGATTCAGGCTCTTGTCGTCTCCCGCCTGGACTACTGTAACTCTCTCCTGCAGGTCTCCTGCTACCACCATTCAGCCTCTGCAGCTCATCCACAATGCAGCAGCTCCACTGCTCTTCAACCTTCCTAAGTCCTCTAAACATGGTGCTCACGTACCGTGCTGTGAATGGATGGGGTCCAGCTTACATCCAGGACCTGGTCCAACCCGACATCCCGACCCGCACTCTTCGCTCTGCATGTGATAAACTGCTTGTTCCTCCTCACTGAGAGCAAAACACTCGACTAGATCTCCACTCTTTGCTGTCCTGCTCCTAAATGGTGGAAGGAGGTCTCTGAAGACATCAGGACCACAGAGAGCCTTCACATCTTCAGACTAAAGACACACCTCTTCAGACTCTACCTCCACTAACACACTAACTAACTGTCGCACTTACATCGGACTTATAATGGTTCTTATCTACAGCGAGTTGTAAAGCGGCTTATTTGATGAAAGTGCACTTTGTTGTTTCTTGTTCTTCTGGGTTTGTGTCCTTATGGTTGAAACGCTCTCATTGTAAGTGGCTTTGGATAAAAGCGTCAGCTAAATGACATGTAATGATTTAAAAGATGAACATTAGCACTCATCTTCCAGCAGATGGAGCTGTGCTGTTTCTCCTCTTCATCTCCTTCAGAGTCCAGAAGTCAGTAAAACAGTCCAGTATCACATGACATGTGTCATGGTGAAATATGTTAGAACATAATGATCACTTTTAGCATAAGATTGTCTATATTGAAGCTTGACGTGTGAAAAGCAGAATGACCCAACGTTTCCATTTGCAGCGGAGTCTAAAGAAAGGAGGGCGAGTCAACTTGCTCTCACACAAACGCTGGAACAAAGGAACTGTCTGTTACTTCATCTCAACCTTCATATCTCACTTCGCAATTTGTCATACTGGCCACTGGAGACGACCTTCATGTGTGTGTATAAAAGCTCAGCGCTGCTCGGAGACGCGTCTCCACAGAGCTCTGTAATACGTGCGCGTGTATTTGACCTCCTGCTAGCAAGAAACCAATTGACTTTTACAACTTTGATCATTCATCAAGACTTTGTTTTTATTAGATAACATAGAAATAAATGATTCTCTTCTCCCGAACTAGTTACAATGAAATATTCCACCAGAGTGTTGCTCGGTGTACCGGTACTAGAAATACTAGCGACGTGTCGGTCGCCAACGAACCGGCTCTGAGAGCGACTCTTTGACGCGAACGACGGGAGCCGCTTTGTTTCTCTCTCTCTCTCTCAAGCCACATTTGATTGGTCAATATGTGTGGGGGCGTGTCTCTCTCTTAAGTCGCATTTGATTGGTCAATATGTGTGGGGTGTGTCTGCGCTGAGAGCAGGGCAGAGGGGCGGGACTTACACACACACAAGCAGCGAACAGGAGGGAGGAGTCAAGAGAGAAACAGAGCGGTAAAAAAAAAGAGAGTGAGTGTCAACAGGAAACGCAGCAAAATCTGGACACATGTCAATGACATTGATCCATCTAATGCAGAATGTAGAGTCTGCAAGACTAAAATCTCTATCTTCTCCAAAACAGGGCAGATAATTTTAGAGAGAAGAAACAGGATCAGCCCCTCAAAGCGGAGCCACTTGGTCTCAATGTAAATCTTCCCTGAAGGACAAAACTCCGCATGCTGATTTTTTTTCTTTTTTTTTTACACATTTTAATTTATATTTTGTTGTGTGATTCTGTAAGCTTCTGTATGTTGTTTCACTTTAAATTTGTTAAGTATTAAAAAGTTTAAAATAATTAAAAGTTAGTTAAGTTCATTTTTAAATAGTTAAACGTTTGTTTTTGCACTAATTTATTTTTTTATCACTCTGTAGAGTGAATAAATAAAAGTGTATTTATATAAAAACATTTGACAGTGTTTTTTTTACATTAGTAATTCATATTGCGCATAATTTTACATTATTGTTGGTGATAAATTAATTTAAGCACCAAAAAAAATCAGAGGAGCCATTTGGGAGCCGAAAGAGCCGATTCTCTAAAAAGAGCCGTAATTCCCATCACTACCGGGTAAAAGAGGACGTCTGCTTTGTCTCTGACTTCTGGCCCTGATCTGCTTAGAGGGCGTGGCATCACGTGAGGGGCGTGTCCTCAACTGTGTTGCTTTCAGGAAACGTCGGCACTGTGAGAACTATGAATCCACACTTTCTATCCACCATATTCACATTTCAACTTTGATAAACACGACCTTTTTAAACAGATGTGAGGAAAGAGAAGAACGTTTAATCTCACAGAACCAAAACACGTGATGGTGGGCTCGACATGTGGACGTAAAACCGGACCAGAACCAGTACCGGAAACCATTATTTAGGGTATATATCATGATAAAATACATCAACGCATTATCTTTTTTTTATTCGGCAGAGTCCTGACTACAATAAGCTGGAATCCACATTAAAATACTCCAAACACACCTTTAGCTGGTGGGGAAGAGTCACATATGACGTGCAGGTTTGTCCACAACCTTTGGACCGAGTGGGACATTTTGTCGGTGCTTGAAGCTCGCGGACGTTGGAGCCAAAGAACAGCAGCGAATCGGTGGATTATGAATCATTGAGTGAGACAAAGCCTGCAGAGTTACTGTGAAACACACAGCGAGCCAGCAAAAACACACACACACACACACACACACACACACACACACACACACACACACTTACCTCTGCCGCTTCTCACGGGAATTATGGATTTAATCTGCTGTTTCTGCAGTGAGGAAAGTCCCCGAGCCGCTTCACCTCCTGCTTCAGGTGTGAGACGTGAAACCGCCTCTTTCTCATGACGCGCTCATGTGTGGACTTTTGTCCTCGTGGACTAATGGAACCATTTCTACCACACAAACAAGAAGGGTCAAAGTTCAAATGATAAAGAGTGGAAGTTATGACTTGAGATATGCGCAGTAGTGATGGGAAGTTCGGATCATTTTACCGACTCGGTTTTTTGAATCTCGTTCAGTAATAATGTGGTGGAAGATTTTGCACAGACAATCGTTAAGTAAGAAACAAAGGCTCTGAGTCAAGTATGTCTTTTCTCCGTTTATTTCCTTGCAAGGGAAAAAGGGTCACAACAGCTACGTGGTCAGTAGACTGTCAAGAACCTCCTTTTCTTCCCAACACATCGAGGCAGTTCTTATACCTAAGTTTAGATATCGGTGGCGTCAACAGAAACCTTTGACCATCTTGTTGAGTCTCTACAGCCAGGGTACTGGGAACATCTTATCCATGTAAGACACTCATCTATAGCAAATTGTAAATTGGCTTATTTGAGGAAATTGCACTTTCTTGTTTCTTGTTCTCCTGAGTTTGTACCCTATGGTTGAATGCACTTATTGTACGTCGCTTTGGATAAAAGCGTCAGCTAAATGACATGTAATGTAATGTAATGTAATGTAATGTAATGTCAGTTCTTTAACCGTGTCCTTGCTCTCCCAACATGCTAAAACAAAGGTGGTCATAGACATAACAAACACTTTGTTCAGTCTCTACAGCTATGACGCTGGAAACATCTAATCCAAGTGGGAGACATCAGTTCTTATGTCAGGACCTTTGTAATCTAAGCACTTGCAACTAATAAACTGGTTATACAAATGAAGCATTTAAAAGGGTCACATATCATTTTCCCATTACATTAGTGAGGTGTTTGAGGCCTCTCCAAACCGAAGCAGAGTCACTTGCTGAGAACTGTTGTTGGAGTTTCTCAGAGTACAGTCGTTTAGCGTCTCTCACCGCCTTGCTAAACTTGTACTTTGCCTCTGTGTACAAGTCTTTGTCCCCGCTCCTAAATGCCTGATCCTTCTGCAGGCGTAGTGTTCTGAGCTCCGCTGTGAACCAGGTTTGTCGTTGTTGTAACTCACCCTGGTGCATGATGGTACACAGCTGTCCTCACAGAAGCCGATGTAGGAAGTTACAGCCTCTGTGAACTCATCCAGACTGTCAGTAGCCGTCCTGAAAACATCCCAGTCTGTGCAGTCAAAGCACGCTGAAGATCCTCCAGCGCCTCACTGGTCCAATTCTTGAATTCCCTCACCACAGGTTTGCAGAGCTTTAGTTTCTGCCTGTATGCAGGAATCAGATGGACCATGACGTGGTCAGAGTGTCCCAGTGCAGCACGAGGGACGGCGTGATGAGCCCTGCTTACTGTGGTGTAACAGTGATCCAGCGTGTTCTCCTCTCTGGTGGGCATTTAATAAACTGTCTGTATTTAGGAAGTTCATGGGTGAGATTTCCTTTGTTAAAGTCCCCGAGGACAATAACTAAAGAGTCCGGGTTGGTCCGCTCCACACGCCGTATCTGGTCGGCGAGTGTCCGCTGAGCCTCGTGCACGTTGCCCGCCGGCGGCATGTAAACACCGACCAGGATGAATGAAGCGAACTCACGGGGGGAATAAAAGGGTTTGCAGTGGATGAAGAAAGTTTCCAGATGAGGAGAACAGTGTTGTAGGATCACCGTTACGTCGTTGCATTCTGGATCACACTCACTGTTTGAGTTCCTTTGCTCTCAGTGAGGAGGAACAAGCAGGTTATCACATGCAGAGCGGAGAGTGCGGGTCGGGATGTCGGGTTGGACCAGGTCCTGGATGTAAGCTGGACCCCATCCATTCACAGCACCGTACGTGAGCACCATGTTTAGAGGACTTAGGAAGGTTAAAGAGCAGTGGAGCTGCTGCATTGTGGATGAGCTGCAGAGGTGGAATGGTGGTAGCAGGAGACCTGCAGGAGAGAGTTACAGTAGTCAGACTGACGACGCTTCATGAATTAGACCAATGAATAAAATGCATTTAGTGTCCACCAGGATACAGCCCTGATTCTGACACTATGTGATCAATAAAGACATGAGAATAGTGTGACACCGCTGTCATGTTGACACTAATCAATAGAATAACACCAATGCACAGCTATGATTGTATTCAATGTAATGTAACCAATCAAAATGCATTCATGTAATACTTTGCACCACTTATATTGACCCAGAGAGTTACAGTGAACGCGGCATCCAATGTAATACCTCATTGCACCACTATATTCTGTAAATAACTACTCGACTTGAACGCACCAGGAGGCGTCACGTGTCCAGGGGTGTGGACACTGCTTCTCACACCTTTACTGAACTCTATAAATATCTGTAAGCACCCATTGTTCTTGATTGGTTGGTGGAAGCAAGAGACGGTCACTATGTGATAGTCAATGAGCTCCTCTGTGGCCTGTTGATGCACAAACCAGCGGATCCTCAGCTGAGATCTTCTTTTTAGCACAACACCTTTTCTTTTATTAAAGGCTTTTCATTTGAACTTTTCAGTCCAACATGTCTTCTGTCTGTCCGGAGTTTCTTCATTAATTGAACACAAGTGGGTGCGGTGCGTCACTGGGAGTCACTGGGGGTCACTGGGGGTCACTGGGAGTCACTGGGGGTCACTCGGGGCTCCTGAAGGTTCCCAGCTCGTGTGAAAAAGTGAAAAACGTCTACAACACTGTCTAGTTCCTTTGTCAGCGTTTATGTTCTAAGTATCTTTGCATCAGCAGATGAGAAGATTCAAATCCAACTGCCTGCTGTGGTCGACCCATTGCCCTGAACATCATGATGCACAAGACAGTCGAACTTTGGCCAAGACAACAAATGTTATGGTAAAATGATGAATGATGAAATGTCAGGTCCTGATGAAAGACACGAGTGCACAGCCACAACAAAGGCTCAGCAGCATCCCTCTGTGGTGGAAAGGGCAGTAGAGTCCATCTGCTGTATTCTGACTCTGCAGGGACCCTGAACCCCCACATTGAACACTGAGCCTTTATACACACGCTACAACTTCCTTTGCATTCTCATTTTCAGGAGATGCTAAATTTGATCTGCTGGCAGAATAATGCACAAGTTAATGATGAAAATAGCCACAGTTAAGCTGCAAATAAATAATACCATGTCTTTGGTTACCTTTGAATTATGTTAACTAAAACGTGTTATTATACATATTGCAAACATCTCACAAAAAGCCAAGATATTAAAATTTAGAAATGAAGACATTTATAAACAAAATATAAAAATGCATCATTTGTGTGTAACTCATAACTGAGGTGTTGAAATGTAGCACATACTTGGTGCAATCCTTCTGTGGAGCATCACATACGTGCCGTGATCAACAAATAAGGTTTTCACACATCAGCTCAAAGACAGAGGGATCAAGGGGGGAGGAAGAGGAGAGGAGGAAGCGTGACAGGAAACTACAGTAAAGACACAGCGAGCTGAAACTGACATCCAGATGAGGTGATGTCACTGAATCAATGCAGCAGGTTTTTGCATCTTAGAGTTGAGAAGTTCCCACACCAGAGACAACGTTTATTACTGCGTGGGGACCAAAGTGGAGCATTTAGCAGCTAGAGAGACAGAACAAAAAGCAGAGTGAATATTGGACAAAGCATCCGGTTGACTGGAACAGGACACTAGTGGACACTTAGTGTTGGTGTTGCTCTTTGGCTCAGGTGTGTACTGACTGGCAACCGTTTGGCTTTCATACCTATCAATGTTTTCTTTACAGCTCGTCACACTGTGGCCCAAAAACCCAGTGATGCACTTTTCTCCATCCTACATTTGTGTTGTGGCCAAAGTAATAATAAGAATAATAAGAAGAAGAAGTGACGCTGCATTCATCCCACATACAACATCACAGGACGAACACGGCAAGACTCACAACACACAACTCCTCACAATGACATGATCAGAAAATATGACACAATCACACCAGCTCAAAGTAATAAGCAACATATGTGCAACAGTCCATCTTACTCCAGTGTCCCTGAATCATAGGAAAATGATACAATGCATGAACGTACCCGTTTATCGCTCTAAACAAGAAATAAAATACATGAAACCTGAGAGACAAAATGTCTTAAAGTCTCTGTAGCTGCAAAGAAGTTCTTCCTCCTTTCATGTGAGTAGCGCTGCACTGCTCTCTGATGGAGGCGGATACTGAAACTCCTCTTGTGCCTTGTAGATATTTACAGTTTAGTTCCCACAGATCTTCACTCGTCTGATGCATCGGACCGGAGAGGAACACCAGCATGATCTTCGCTAAAATACCTTCTCTATTTAGTTAAAGTATAAATGAACGTGTTGTCCGTCTCCAGGTCCCAGCAGCATCGGGTCCGACCTCTGTCTCCACGGGTTCAGCCTCGTGTACCAGAGCACGCCGACGGCCTTCAGCCCAGAGACACCAGGTACACACATGAACTACAAGCAGACGACACGAGCAGGAACATCCATGTTTCATTTTCACAATCCCTTGATGATCTTTAGTTCATGTGCCGTGGCAGTGACGGGGACCCTCACCGGCTGTATGAGCCGGATGTCTTTGCGTACGACTTGTACAGCCGCCTCGGCCCGTACGCCTCTGTTCCGCTGTTAGTGGCCCACAAACCAGACCGGACTTTGGGTGTTCTGGCTGAACGCCTGAGACGCTTGTTAACGTGGGTCACAGCGTGTCGGCTCCTCGGGCGAGTATTGTTCCTGTGTGCTTCTCATACAGTATCTGGTCCTCGGTCAGAGAGCTTCTTCTTTCAGCTGCGTAGTTCATCCCGTTTGTGTGACTGGGAACGATTGATCCGTCCTGCAGACTTTGCTGCTGCTTTTTGTCCTCCTGCTGGCAAACAGCCAATAAACCCGTTTATTACTACATTTATGTTGGAAAACATATAGAAATGCACATTTAACCACTTTACAAACCCCTCCCTCTCTAAGCACGGCCAAACTCCCCCACTGAAGACGAGGCGCATGGAGCCACAGACTGACAGAAAGAGGTGTGATGGACAGCGTGGTTCTGCTCGGGCCCGGTCCACAGCAGCTGTTCACCCAGTACCAGTGTGCAGCACACAATCTATTGGACTATTTGCATGTGGAAAGAAACCCCCCACAACAGGATTAGATAAGGATGATAAGGATGCAGCGTCAGATATCAGGTTGTTTACTGTTTATTGTGTCTTGTATGTTGCAAATTACACACATTAATGAGAAGGAACACGATGCTTTCTGTATCACTTCCCCTCTTAGTTGGTTTCTGCACATGTTGACAATATTCACATGATCCATAAGTCACGGCTACTCGTCTCTCCTCCCTCTCTCAGGATATCAAGCCCCGCCCCCTTTGTTTCCTCTCGGGTACCACCAGAGCCGCTGGATCTACGACGAAGAGGCTGACGTGAAGGCTGTGGACGCTGGATTCGACCGCCACGACATCCCGTGCGACGTTATCTGGATGGATATCGAGCACACGGAGGGGAAGCGTTACTTCACCTGGGACGCCGCGCTTTTCCCCCCAACCGGCCAACCTGCAGCGCCACCTGGAGGAGAGGAAGAGGAAGGTGAGTTTCTAGCGTACATTGTCGGCCTTTTTTGTTTTTGGGTGTCACGAATCATTATGGTGCATTTTTTTCTTCTCTGTCAGTTGGTCGTGATAACCGATCCTCACATCAAGATCGACCCCGGTTGGTGTTTGTCTAATGAGCCCAGAGATGGGGGGCACTTCATCAAGAACAGAGACGGGCAGATCTATGAGGGGTCTCGTTGGCCTGGTAATGTTTCTCTGACTGAATAGAGTTTATGTCTAAAATGGTCAAATGGAAGTAGAGTTGCTCCCAATGAGGGACTTTGGTGCTGTAACATTGAACTGGAATGTTCTGTCCCGGTGTCAAACTGTTGAGTGGTTGAGGCCTCTCTCTTGCAGACATTTTAGGCCCTTTATAAAAACGTTCCAGAACTCTGCTGTGGTGGTGGCCGTGGTTTTTGCTCGTCTGCAGAGGGGGGAGAGAGAGGGGGAGGGGCTCAGGGAACGTGGCAGGTGGAGGCAATCGGCCTCAGCTGAGCTGAATGTGTTTTGATGGTGTTGGTCTGGTTTTAAAATGCAGTAAGGGCGATCAGGAGGAGAGAGCCGCAGAGCGAGCGAGACGCCGGGAGCTCTCGCTGCGTTGACAACTGAAGCAACGAAATAAAAGGATTGTCTACCAAACCTGCTGTGTCCTGCCTGTACCCCAAAGAACATACACCGTGACATCTGCATTTCTGCAGACGTGGTCTCAGGGAACTGCAGCAATGTGACATTAAACACAGGTTCATTCATCTAAGCCGGAGACCGATGAGGACAGATCAACAAAGAGGATATAAACAAGTAAATACGTTCTCTTCTTGTGAGGCGAGAGCCTAATCAGGCAGGAAAGAATATACAATAAACCCTGACGATTCTACATGCGATGTTGTCGAGGTAACACAGCAAAGTGCTCTCTCTTTGCGGCCTGAGGGGGGCGCTGGTCTTGGGCCGATGCCTCACCTGGCGTGCAACGTGACCCGGAGCCGGAGATGCTGCCGCGCTGGAAGCAGGCGGCCGCCCTGCAGCCGTTCTTCAGAGGTCACTCTGCAAAGGGGACGAAGCTGTTTGGGGAGAAAGTCACCGCCGCCATCCGCACTGCGATCCAACAGAGCTTCTCTGACTGTTTCAGTCAAATGAGTCACAGCCATTTGGATCCACCAGGAACGACTGCTTTCCCTTAATGAATATCATCTCCTAGGTCTTTTTTCAATTAGCGTGAAAAAACAATAAACAGGACGAATCGTCAAAATGTGTCTTAGTGGACAAAGAGGAGGTGGCCTTGTTAAATATCAGCGTGGACGTGCACAGTCCTCTTTGTTCAGTGTGTAATGATCCGAGTGTTGCCTCTTGTGCCCTCAGGTCCTGTTTGCTGCCTTACTGGTTTACTCTGTTCCACCTGGCTCACACCTCCGTCTGCCTCCCTCTGCTGCCCAGTGGAAGTACTGCAGGCTGTTTGTCCACTTTACCTTCTGCTTTCTGACACTAGAGGTCCATGTTTGTCATGTTTTAAGTTGGTCATTAAAACATCAGTAGATCCACTTTTTAAGAAGAGCTTATGGAAATGCTTGTTTTATTCAAACGCGCACAGACCTCTCTGGGTGGAGTTCCCAGGAGAACAGAGCACCTTCGCTGTGGACCACCAGTATATGATTGGTGATGAATACCTTTTTTTACTGGGTGAAGTTCTCACTTTTATGAGCTTAACTGTCTTTGATTGTATGTAGGTGGAGCACTGCTGGCCAGTCCTGTAACCAAGCCGCGTGTTCAAGCTGTGCGAGTCCTTCTTCCTGGATCTGGTGAGGTAAATCAAGCAGCAGGTAACAAACGTCTTCTAGTGACTCACAAGTCACCTCATGGCGCCTGTTACATGAAGGGCTGCTTGTGTTTTAGGTTTGGTACGACGTCCTCACTGCAAAGGCGCATAAAGGAGGCCGGACTCTGGGTCTGCCCGTCACCCTGGACACAGTTAGTGTTAAAGTCTCAATTCACACAGCGAGGGTTACTTCCTATGTCATATTCTATATGAAACGTGTGTTTTCCTCTCAGGTTTCTGTGTTCCAGCGTGGCGGCTCGGTGGTCTGCAGGTCAACAGGAAGTGGTTCCTGCACAGCCGAACAGCAGCAGCTCCCCCTCTCTATCACGGTGGCCCTGAACTCTGAGGTGAGCATCAAAGGGTTTCAGGTAGGCAAATTAAATACAGGTTACTTTCTGACCAATAGTGATACAGAACAATGTCATTCAATGTCTTGTATCAAAGTCTTTGTTAATGGCTGAAATTTTAGAGACGTTGTTGAACGTGCTGCTTATGAGATGTTTGTATATACATATTTTACTGTGCGCCGTGTTTGTACCCCGTCTCCATGGTGACGGAATGCTCGCCCCACATGAGTGTGTATTATTCCAACATTCATTTGCATACGGAATCAGAATATTTGCAAACGGAATCAGATGTTTCTGTTCATTGTCTTACTGAGTTCAGAGGGAGCAGTTCAGATATTTTCTCCAGAGAATTTATCAGCGACATCTGTCCGTTACAGAGTTAAGTAGCCTTTTGAAAGATTCAACACCCTTTTTCACAGACCACATTCAGTCAGTCATTTACCATCAAAACAAAAACCTTTTTCAAGGATTTTAGCCTTTTTACAGGCTTTCCACCGGTCTTTTTAAAGACTACACTGAGTCGTTTACCGTCTATCAAACGCCTTTTTACAGGCTTTCCACAAGTCTTTTTATTGATATTCACCATGTACCACGGAAACAACCGGAGACCCAGAGCTGGCGCTTCACTGCTCTGGACTCCTCCGACAGGATACAACGTGAATATGGCACTTTTTTACTTGTTGTACCATTACAGGATGACCGTCTAACAAGTTTCCCTATTTCATGTACTGCTGCTATCAAAGTTCCTTTGATCAGACGTTTGCTTCCATCATCCAGATACTGTATCAAGTGTATCGTGCACTTTACACTCAATAGCAGCACTCAACAATTTACAGCCCATCTCTGAGTTTAGGAGGAGACTAAAAAACTACAAACATTAATACAAAAAACTGACACTATGTACAATTCTCATCACCTTCATTCCTCATTTAAATCTTTCACAACCGTGTGTCATTGTTACTGACAGTTTCCCTCTATTAGTAAATCAATGTTTCGTACTGGTTGTAAATCTATTTTCTGACACTCTCAATAGTCTGTACTCTCTATTCTCCCTTCTTCTACCTGGAATGTGAGTCGTAAACTGGGGAGACTAAGGCTGCTTATCTGGGCTGTTGTGAAGCAGTGGGCGTCGGTGTGTCACCAGTTAGTTGTTATGGGGGTTGTATGAGGGGGGGGGGGGGGAGGTGGACCCGTCCTCTGGTTCTGCCGGGCTGCGTTGTATAGAACAGCCGTGGTGGAGCGTTTGGTCTCATGTCCCTTTCATCACTCCTGGGACACTCTCTGCACCAATGGTCCTCCTGTCCACATATATAACATCCATGTCCTCTATTGTCCCCACGTTGTCTGCTGGAGACCCATTGAACGGTCTCTACCTGCTGGATATTTGTCCTCTGGGGGGGACGGGGTATTGGGGCTGTTTGTCTCTCACCTGCAGTCGTCTCCCGTCTTGCTGTCTTTGGTTTGCTTCTGCTGCTGCAGATATCTGAGAATGTCTATGAGGAGGACGTCCTCCAACAGCAGCTTCTCCTCCTTCGCCGTGGTTTGGATGGGTTCTCTGCACATGTGGTTTGATGGACAGGAGTCCTGATGTGATGGACAGCTCTTCAGCGGCCCCCTGGTGTTCATGTTCACAGCTACCTGCTTCCTCTTCTTCTCCTATTTCCACCACCACGCCCTCGTGACCCTCATGTGACGATGTCATCTTTTGTTTCCCTCAGGCTCATCTTCTCCATCGCTCACGACTTCCCCCGTTCCTCCTCTCAGATGGAACAGAGGTTCTTGTTCTGGATGCTGGGTTTCACAAAGGGACTGTTTGAAGTTCTCCTTTTCTCTGCATGTGGCGGGAAGGACCTGGCCTCTCCTGTGCAGCTGCTGTCATTTCTGGGTACATCTGAGGGGGGGCATGGGTGTCTGCACTGAGAGGGATGACATCTTGACCGGGCTCACAATCTGCTTCTTCTCCTGCCAGTCCAACAGCAGGTTTGGGGGTGTTTGGGTGGACTGCCCTCCAGTAGGCGAGCAGCCGCTTGGTGCAGACACGTCTCTTCTTACTTATCTAAGCGGCCGGCTCCCACATAAGCCGTAGTGGCTTGGTTTCCTGCTGCTACAGTCTCCCTCCACACCTTGCGCCTGTCTTCACCCACAGGTGGTGACCTGGTTGGGAACCACCCATTCTTCTGCCATCTTCTCAAGCATCTCTTCATCCTCCTCCACTCCCTTTCTCTTTCTTTGGGCTCCATCTGCTCTTCATCTGCTCTCTGGTCCTTGTAAAAGTAACCATGATGCAACCTGGTGTATCTAAAGAACCCTGAGCTGTCCCTTTTGTCCCAGGAGCTATTGTGTCACTGACTATGAGGAGACAAATGATGTAAAGTCTAAACTAATGAAACCTACAAAACATGTTGAATCAGATTGACAACTGAAATCAGCAATGCAAAGTAAACTACTGGATCTGAAACTGAGACAGTCAATGAAAACGCTGAGTCAAAGTAATAACTACAATACAGGTCAAAACGCTATCAATACAGGTCAAACTATCCAAAAAAATGTCAAACTGCTCCAAGAAAATCAAACCAGTTATGACTTGAGCAAATTCAAAATAAAAGTCCAACTCAATGAAACCTGAGATTAAACTTATACAATACGGCGTAAACACTTCCACAGGAGAGAGAAGAGGAAACCCCAAAAACCTGATCATCTTAAGGTAAAATACCTAAAGTCATAATTAAATTCAAACTCAAAAGCCAATTAAGAAAGTAAAAGTCTAATGTGGTGAAATGGTTTCCTATTCTACCGGCAACGCCACTTGGGATTGGCCCAAGACCTTTTAAAGCACACTGGTTGGTTCCACTCAATAGGCAAGGGCTCGTGGTTCCCAGTTTACAAAAACATTTTTATTCAATAAATATACATTACCGTAAAATCTAACATCACAAAATAAGAAAAAACGAATTGCTAAGGCCTAATGGTGAGAAGCGCCGGTGAAGGGGAAGGAAAATTAATAGAACAAACTTAGAGAAAACCAAACCAGAGTTCACCCAGTGATCGCACAAACATCCAATGGGACACGACACACGAGGAAGACCACCACCACCCGCACCACCGGCGCCCCCACCAGCCTACAGCCGCTAGGAAGGATGACAAAAAAAGAAGGTTACAAGAGGATTAAACCAAAAATGTACAACACAAAACAGAAAAAGAAAATAATTCACATAAAAATCATCCTAATCAAACAATTCACGTAACCCAAACAAAAAGAAAATAAGTGAAACAAACCAAAAGAAATACAAACTAAAGGATTAACTACTCAGTCAAGCTAGAATCAACAACTACACAGGTCCAAGTCTGGTGCCGGCAGTAGACCTGCTAGGTACGTCGCGCCGGAGACCAAACTGCACTTAACAGCTTTTAACAGGGCAGACAGTTACAGACAAGGTTACATGTAGCAGCAGACTAAGCAGCAGTGGCCCCAATCAACTGAGTGTTGTCACATCAATCACCACCTGTGGATTTCGGCCAGCTGATGAGCATCCCCTGTTTCCCAGGTCCAACCTGCACAGGGAGGGAGAGAAAGACCCACACGGCAGGAAGACATCTACCACCGGTTGAGAGGACCCAAGAGCAAAAAGGAGCACGGGGCACTCTGTCGCCACTCTGCGCAGACAGACGCCTGACCCGGAAATGATGCATCAGTGGGGCGCGAGAAGGGGGGCAGCCTTTATATACTACCGCCGCCCTAGTGGTCGGCAGGCGCAGTTAACTGTAGCAGGACAATCCTATTTCCATACTGCTACACTAAGCCTGTAATGATAATCGATCAGGAATTAAATCCTTATATGTTTAAACGTTGAATACCATTCAAACGTTAACTAGTAGTGATGATGTAACCTTAACTCAAAGCATGATGCAATAATAACTTCCTTAGATCAAATCAACATAAGGGCGCCTGGGGAGCAGTTAGGGGTTTGGCCGTCTTGCTTAGGGACGTTTTGACTTGGGATTTGAACCACCAACCCTGCGGTTTGCAGCACACCCTCTTTACTCCATGTGCCACGGTCACAATGATGGAAATCACAACAGACTCTGATTTTAAAATGTAAGTTGTATCTTTTACCTTCACTCTGTAAATCAGTGTTGAACTAAAGAGAAAATGAAACTGTTCTCTCTCCCTTTGACTCTACATCATGTTCTTACTCCTCCAAACCATATGAGGCTGTTAACAGCTGATGATCTAACAGTTTTTCCCCACAGAGGAAGTAACTCACTCTGAGCACATGGGAGGTAGAAATGCTGTGCTGCTCAGGTCTTAACGTTACATTGTGGCTGTTCATGTGTACAGTAATTATATGACTATTGTGTTTGATTCATATTACAACTATTTTATTAAACATGCTAATTGTAGTGGCCGTTTGTCCTTGTTACCAACACATCTTTGAATCAAAGGGTCACTGCTGCACCTAGTTTTTGTTTTCTGTCACGCAGTAAGAAAGCGGATTGTCTGGCCGATCTTTTCCTTTGTTTCGCCTTTATTCCACAGGATCCACAACACATACGATACAACTTGTCTGCCTTCCTATGCAGTGCTCTGTCTCACTGTCTCACTGCTAAACACTATTAGTCACCCAGGTGCATGCTGGTCCCACCTGGCTGTGCCCCTAAGTAACCTCCAGGTGCAATTAGTGATCCAATTACCCAAACAATTAATCAAACTATATTCAAGAATAAGTAACTAAATAATAGCTCCCACATCAAGCTGACGATAAACCTGAATGAGCATTAATGCAACATCCTGAAATGAAAATAGATGAACACTAACAATCAGATGCATCTACTCAATTCACATGTGGCCCCCTGGACATGTCTTCATTTAGTGTGTAACACTCACTAAATGACTTCAGCTTTGGAGTCACATTCTAATACTTCCTTCTGCATGACAACAGGAACTTGTTCTTTGCTCTTAAAAAGCCCAGAAATATCTTAGAGATAAATATTGAAGGTTACCCAAACTCTGTTATATACATACATATGACACAAATACATATGAAGTGTGCATTAGTGTCACGGACGTCCAAATATAATATGTAATACTGTCCCATGTGAGCTTGTTTTGAGCATTAATCAGTCAGTAGCATTTATTCATAGAGAGATTGATCCCGATCGTCCTCTCATTGAATCATCTTCATGAATCCATTTCACTGACGACACAAATTAAAAGCATTCACCTCAAAAAGAGAAGCATCCGGAAGCTTCCCATCAGGGAGCCAGGAAGTAGTCGGTGACGGTCCTCATGCGTTTGTGCGTGAGGAGGTCGAGCCGAGCCATGAAACCTGGAGAAACGTCCACATAGAATCACCTTGGACCTTCATATCAGCCCTGGACATGGCTGGAGATCAAAGTGACCTACGATGAGTTTGACACACCTGCTTTAGAGCAGAATGAGGATGTACTTTATTGTAATCATTTCTTTCAGCTACAATAACCATGTTATTAAGAGATGGAAAGTTAAAGCCGTTCCTCTTTCTGTCCACGCTGCACAACGCGTGTTTTATTGCATTTAGTGGCAACGCTGCTGCTGTTTGTCTTTTATTTTGGCGGGAAATCCCATTTAACACTTTCAATACTCCACTTTGTGAGGAGATAAACTCCACCCTGTTATCAAATGTGTGCTTGTGCTTTGTGTGTTTTTGTTGGTGACTTAAGTGTGATATTTGGTGCAGAATGAAAGCTTCAAGTTGCACCTGAAGTAGCGAGCTCAGTAGTTTGTGTTGTTGTGAGACGGCTCTGCGTGAAGGTTAATAAGGTTAATAAAGCAACTTATTCATTACTCATTTCTTTATTTACTCACTTCCTTCTTCAACATGCTGCACCACCAATGTTTCCTCTGTGCTATTGACACAGCAACAGGGCTGTAGAATAAATACAGATATTATGGAGGAAATAGTACAAAAGTCAATAGTACAGCATCTTTAATAAGGATCAGAGTATTTCATGTCAAAAGAAATAATACAGCGTGTTGAAAGCATCTTTATTTGATGGCCTGTTTAAACATGTACAGTTGTTTCCAATAAAAGTCATTTATTAACATTAGAGCCAAACAATTCTATTTCTGTTAAAGTAACACATGGAGTAAATGTTGTAAATGACATTATAGGGAATAAAAACATAAGTAACGCATATTCAATATTTCCTTGAGAGGTTTGCTGAACCATTAAAAAGCTTCTTGTTCAAAACAAACTGGATTATGTGAAATTAGATTTGATTTCACTCAACAGATTTAGAAAGATTTGAAGTTAAAATGGGCTCAAAAAGAATTACACATTCATATTTTCCTTCTTCACCTTGTTTTTATTATTGCTGATGAAGCGCACACACACATAAGGACACATTTGTCTCATATGGGGGGACAGATGAAAGAGCGTCTTATAAAATGTCTTCTTGAACACATAAAGATGAAGATTAAAGCCTAATTAGGAGCCAATATCTAAATGATCATCTATTGATTGAAGGAGCACAGCAGCATTAAGCTGAGCTCTTTCACACTTCCATCTGAGTCCCAGAGAGCTGTGGACCCCCCAGAGTCCAGACCAGCTCAGGTACCCCTCACCTGCTCCACCTGCATCTACACCCACATGAACCACCATCAGCTGTACAGACTGAACTATGTGGTGAGCAGAGAGGAAGGTTCTCCACCAGGAGGAGACTCTCCCTCCTGAAGAGGACACAGAGACACTGAGGAACCAGGCCAGAAACTGAACCCAGGATAAAGAGGTTCAGTGAATGTGGTGCTGAAGGTGTGGAGGTGGATCAGTGTGTCAGAGGAGACTCTGTAGAAGGACAGAGAGCCAGCAGGACAGTCCACATACACTGCTACTCTACCAGAGGAGGAGGAGGAGGAGGAGGAGGAGGAGGAGGTGATGCGTGTTACTGTCTTATTGTGACAGACATAGTAACCTTCATCAGAGCACATCAGACTCCAGGACTGATCATTGTATCCAAACAAACAGTCTACACTGTCTCCTTTCCTCCTGATTCCTCTGTAACTCACTGATACATAAACTCCTCCTCTCCACTCGACCTCCCAGTAACAGCGACCAGTCAGACCAGTTCTACACAGCAGCTGATCCCAGTAGTCAAATCTGTCTGGATGATCAGGATATGACTGATCCTCCATCACACATGTCACCTTCCTGTTGTTGTCACACAGTTTGAGGTGTTTGTGTACTGTGTTTGTGTCGATTGTGAGTTGACAGGAATCTGATGAGAGAACAAGACACAATACAGCTGCAGTTATTAATCATGTGTTCATCTACTGACACGTTGATGATGACATCACAGAGGTGAATGAGTGATGTCACAGTGTGAAGATGGTTGAATCTTCATGAATCAAAGCACACTTACACTTCCTCAGACCTGGTCTCAACCATCGGACTCCATCAGGCTCCACCCTGAAAGGAGGAGGGGGGTCAGAGCAGCATGGAGACATGGACATTACATCACTCTCACACACAGCTTTGTCCTTCATGTCCACATGGAGCACCTCTTCTTCTTCTACCACTACTTACAGACGACCACAGACTGTCAGTCAGGCGTCACACAGCGACGAGGTGGTGGAATATATTCATGAAGAAGATGAATGGATAACAAATAAGAAATGGACCTGTCACTGTACTTTCACCAGATGTGAATTCAAACGGGAGAAATGACGTCATGCTACAGATCAAGCTTCATGGGACGTGTGCAAAGGAACATTCACATTAAACTGTTTCATAAAGATAAAGCAGATACAGACCATTCAGTATTCACACAATGTGCATGTTTCCATGTTGTCCCCATTTGTGGACAATGTCTCTCCCTGTGGTTCGCTGGAGTCCCAAAACTTTACAAATGGCTTTGTCACCTTTTCCACACTGATGGATCTCAATGACTTTGTTCCTCATTTGTTCCTGAATGTCTTTGGATCGCAGCCTGATGTCTCGCTTGTGAGGATCTTGTGGTCTACTTCACTTTGTCAGGCAGCTCCTATTTAAGTGATTTCTAGATTGAGAACGGCTGTGGCTGGAGAAATGGAACTGGGCTTTCCAAAGATGTGATGAACCTCACTTCATTTATGTTTTCATCACCTTTTCACACAGGGCCATTTAGGTTTGGATTCTTTTCTCCCCTTGATGATAAAAACTGCATTTTGTGTTTACTTGCGTTATCTGTGTCTAATATTTACATTAGTTTGATGATCTGAAACATTTAAGTGTGACATGCAGGCATGAAAACGGGTCACGGGTGGAAAAGGTGAGAAGGATGTTTCCCCTCTAGGAGTTTTCAGCTGGTTTTGTCCCAGGGACCAACATTCTGAATAGAAAGCCACTGGCCTGTAACCGCCCCCCCCACATATTCCACCTGTAGCACTTGTCAGTGGAATCTCTTCCATATTCTTCTGGATATTCAAGTGACTGAATGTCTTCAGCTGGACGCATCGGTCTTAATGTGCCGGTAATGATGGTAAATGATGCTTGTAGCTGGTTGTCATCTACGCTCCACTACGGTTACATAAAGGTGGCGTTTGTGTTTTCACAACGTTTTATCTCATAATTTAGACTTTCTATCCCCTTTCTTCAGTGCGGAAATGGGCTTCTATAGTTGTGTGAATGCATCACTCCAGCCAATCCAAAGACAGGGTTTGTAACCAATCAGGTGTAGAGACCATGGTGACTGGCTCCGCCCCCTTACTGTCAGAAAGAACAACAGCGAGCGCGTAGAAAACTCCTTCGAGCGCGAGCAGAGATTCTCCTCGCGAGCAACGAAGTTCACGTTCAAAAGTCCGTCTCACGAGAGATATTTATTTATTTATTTATTTGCTCGCGGATGTTTGATTTACGCATCAACCTGATTTGCGCTCTGGAATATTGACAGTGATTTGCTGCCATACCCCCCCCAAAAAAAGGTGAGGGATTTTCATGCCTGAACATGAAAGAAATGAGGAATCAGGAAGGCAGCAAACACTTTATCACACAACTGTAACACATAAAAGCAGAAGCCATTTTCCAGTGAGGCTGAATGAGGCGAGTCGGAGGACGTCCACGTTGTCCCATTGATCAGGTGGACTGCAGTGTCTCCCCGTTGTACTACTTCATGGGGGGGCACCCCTGTTATAATGATGGAAACACTGAACTGGCTTCGGTCGCTTATCAAAACATCGGCCAAATAAGCCGTTTTTCAGACTTTATGAGCAAATACAGAATCCCTTTGTGTTCATTTCTAAAGCCGCATAAAGACACACGTGACTTTATTTAAGGCGCTGCGCTACTTGCAAGTTGCTGTGTTGTGGCAGATTCTCCATAAAAGTAGAAAACAACAAACTCATGGTCATGAAGGTCCTCATGTAACGTTACATGGAATCTGCATGAGGAGGAGGAGGAGGGTCCATGTCGCTAAATACCAACTGAGATCGGCTTGTGGCTTCTGACAAAGGATCCTTCCACCGACCACTTTTCACACCCGCCGTCGCTCTGATCTGCAGGCGCATGGCGGAGAAAACCAATCGGGTGTCTGGATGCTAAATGTTCATACTTCTGTTGGGCCTCCACCCTGCTAATGAACCTCACCACGTGTTTCTTCACTGAGGACAAAGGAAGAACACAAACATATAGGGGTCCCCCGTGGCCTGATGCCAGGGGCTGATAACAGGACCCCTGCAGCTCTCCAGACCCCCTTGGCCATAAAAAGAGGACGTACCAAAGAACACCGAGCGCTCCCATTGGCCGAGGACAGTGACATTTATTTATGGACCTCAAGTTCATAGGAAGAGATTGCGCCAAAGGATCGATCTCTTTCTCCTGACTTCCGGTTAGTGACAGATCGAGACAACACAACGTTGTTTGGTTTCTTTTCTTTCCCTCCAATTCCCAAGTTTCAGTCTTAATCTCGCTGGACGAACTCAAGACTCGCGCTCCACTACGTCCCGCTTCCTTTTCCCTTTTGATTTCATTCCTGTTGACTCCAGAGGACCGGAGAGACAGCTGCTCTCTGACCCCCCGCCGCCTCTGTTCCCAACGAGAAGTTCGGACCCCACGGCCGAAATCGCCTTCATCCACTGAGTTTCCCTACGCGGAGCTCAACTGTCCTCAGTCAGCTGGAAGCTGATGACCAACGCCCATCAAACAGTAACACTGGTTTTCTGGGCAGACTAATTTAGCGTGTTGATATGAACTTGATGTTTATTTGATTTGTTCAGTCATAACGTGGTACGATAGAGTCCGGATCAACGAATCCGCTACCTTTGATTTATGTTTGAATGTGTACCTGCAAATGTCGTAATGTCCCCTGTTGATCTGATGCTGTGATACGTTTGCTGTAAGAGAGTGAAAGCGCCGACTGTGTTACGCTGTTGAATGATGTCTCATGGTCAGAATAGTTCCTTATTTTCTTTTCTTTTCCCGGGTCTCCGCCGTGAGATCCGTTTGCCTGTGGTTTCATTTCGTATCGCCAGCCACATCGTTGGTTCTGTAACTGCACACACATGGATCCGACCATCCTGGTTCACATTGCTGATCTACGTTCCGCTGGTCGCGGGACAGAATCTCCTCGCGCCGCATCTAAGTATCCCCCCCTCCTTCGTCCAAGCCGTAGTCCCTAGCAACAGATAGCGTTGCCATAGCAGTGCAACTGTCGTGTTCCTCGTTGGTTTAAAACATGGGTGTCCAAAGTACGGCCCGCGGGCCAACTGCGGCCCGGGATCCATTTTTTATTGGCCCGCTGCAAATTATAAAAATAGAATGGAATGTGGCCCACACATGAAACTTGCAGTTGACTGTATTGTAGTTCTTAGTTTGACCAGTAGGTGGAGCTACTCACTAGCTGCAGTCCTAATGCAGCTTTTCCACAAAAAAAATGTTTAAATAAAAAATTTCCGCGACGACAAAATGGCAGAAGCAAAGAAACGCAAGATAGCAAGTGAATGCAGAACATTTCAAACACGGTGGGAAAATGAATATTTCTTCAAAGAAGTCAAGGAGAAGTGTGTCTGTTTGATTTGCAATGAAACGGTTGCAGTGATGAAAGAGTCCAATGTACGACGACACTACGAAACCAAGCATCCGACCTTCACGTCCTACACTGCTGCTGAGCCAGAGGACAAAGTCCAGCACATGGCAGCTAACCTGCAGGCTCAACAACAGTACTTTTACCCTGCTAACAACACACAAGAAAACGCTACAATAGCTAGCTATGAGGTAGCTCAACTCATAGCGCGCCGCGGGAAAGCTTTCTCAGACGCTGACTTGGTTAAACAGTGCCTCATTAAAGTCGCTGGAATAATGTGCCCGGAAAAGATGCAGGAATTCAACAACGTGAGCATGTCCACAAACACAATTGTGCGTTGAATGGAAGACTTGTCAGCTAACATACAGAATCAAGTGTCACATAAAGCTTGTGCTTTTGACTTTTACTCCATTGCATGTGATGAAAGATGCAACAGACGCCGCACAACTGTTCATTTCTTTGCGGGGAGTTGACGATGACTTTTGCATCACGGAGGAGCTGCTTGATCTTCGGAGTCTAAAGGGCACAACAACGGGTGAGGACATTTTTGAAGCCGCGTCAGGTGCAATTGACAAGATGGAACTTTAATGGGACGAGCTGTGTGGAGTTGCAACGGACGGGGCTCCCGCTATGACAGGCGAGCCCAAAGGAATGGCATCTATGGTGTGCGCCAAGGTGCCAGAGAGTGGAGGCGAGGCTGTAAAATTGCACTGTATCATCCACCAAGAAGCTCTCTGTGCCAAGACAGTCCAGCTTGGCGATGTGATGACCACAGTTGTGAAAACTGTCAACATAATTCGAGCACGAGGGCTCTACCACAGAGAACTAAGCTTTCCTATCTGATGTCGATGCTGAATACGGGGACGTACTCTATCATTGTGACGTGCGCTGGCTTAGTCGCGGCTCCGTGCTGAAGCGGTTTTATTCCCTTATTGCCTTTCTAGTTGATCTTACTGGTCATCTGAACTCACTGAACAAGAGCCTACAAGGCAAAGACCAGCTTGTACCACAACTTTCTGTGCGAAGCTTCGTCTTTTTGAGACACAACTACGCAACTTCAACCTTGCGCACTTCCCTACGCTGTCCGAAATCAAACGTGCTCATCCAAAGGCCGACCTCTCTGCTAAAAAGGGGAAATATGTTTCTGTGATCACAACTCTTATGACACAATTCAATCAGCGCTTCCAAGATGTTTCTGTCATTGAGAAAGAAATCAAGCTGTTCTCAACTCCCTTCCTGCTGGATGCAGAAGAAGTGGAAGAGAGTCTGCAATTAGAACTCATCGAGATGCAGCTCCTCCCCCTACCCGACTTCTACCGGAGCTTGGAAAAGGCCAAGTTTCCTCTGATGCGACGCCACGCAAAAAGAATGACCAGTCTGTTTGGCACAACATACATATGCGAGCAAACATTTTCTCTGTTAACTCTGAACAAAAGCAGATTGAGAACCAAAATGAGCGACAGCCGTCTCTGTGATGTCCTTCACATCTCAACCAGCAAACTTACTCGTGACCTGCCAGCCGTCCTTCAGTCCAGAGCAGCATCACTGCTCCCATTAAGTGCAACACTGTTCCCATTGTAGGCGAGTTCAAATATATTACACAGTATTCATGTGTTCAAAAGCCCAGTTACTTAATAAATGCAGTCAATTAAAGTTGATAACATTTTCTAAAACACGTTTGCTGATAAATGATTTGCATAAGTAGGTTAAATAAAGCCTTCCCTCTTCCCTCTAAAACCTGCAGCGTGACCACGTTGACTCATATCAACCCACCATGATGCCGTCAACGTGTCAGGAGACACTGTCCTCTCTTATAACGTGGAGACAAGACAAAGCTCCAGAGAAACAAGATTTTCATCACCTTCCTCCCTGTTCAGGCTCATCCTGGCTACTGTTCCTCACTACTTCTGTCTGTGTTGATGGTCTCATGTGGGACACAAACAGTTTGATGAGTCTCTGGTAGTTTGAGGTCAGCTTGGTGTGTCAGGGTCTTATTAACCAGGCTGACAGTGGGACAGAGAAAAGGTTTCCAGCTCTACCTCCTCTACCAGACTGATGGTCTGTGGCTGCAGCCTCTTCATACCTGAGAGTCTCCAGTCTCCAGTGAGGATCCTCCAGTCCAGCAGACAACAGCTTCACTCCTGAGTCTCCTGGATGATTGTAGCTCAGGTCCAGCTCTCTCAGATGGGAGGGGTTGGAGCTCAGAGCTGAGGCCAGAGAAGCACAGCCTTCCTCTGTGATCAGACAGCCTGACAGCCTGCAGACACACAGAATAAGACACATGTCACATGATCTGAGGGAGCTGTGAGGGCTGGAAGGTCACTGCAGTACTGAGATACTATCAGGTACAGAGGGGTCACATTAACATGGTTACTGACTGGTTTCCAGTCACAACTAAACACCCACTAATGTACATCAACAACCTGATAACATTACCACTAACTCCATAATGTCAAATATTTACATTATATTGAAAATAAACACATTTTATGGAAATAGTGGAAATTACATATTTGATTTAAATCATGCAAGCAGAAAGAATCTTATGTACGTCATAAATGTACCATTGATGTAAATAAAGACACCAAGTTTAACTTAATCTGACCTGAGAGTCTCCAGGTCACAATGTGGACTCTTCAATCCAGCAGAAAGCAGCTTCACTCCTGAATCCTGCAGGTGGTTGTTACTCAGATCCAGCTCTCTCAGACTAGAGGACTGGGAGCTGAGAACTGAGGACAGAGCATCACAGCTTCTCTCTGAGAGGTTACAGACACTCAGTCTGAAGAGAAAACAATCAAGAAAAATAACATTGGTGTTAAAATTAAATCCTATTTCATATGAAACCAGTTAAGTGTTTATACAAGTACTAGTGTAGAATAGACTACTAAAAAAGGAAAGTGATTAAAAATGATCTTTATTTGCTAATTTAATGTCAGTTACCATCTACACCTTAAATGAGCAACCATCAAACTCCAAGCAGATTGTCACTGAAGCGCCAGAAATCCAAGTTTCAGTCTCTTTTACACCTCTGCTTTTCCCATTTCCCTCAATGAACCATGTTAAAATGACATCACACAGCATGAATAAGAGGATTAATAGGACGACCCTGTGATGATTTATCGTGAGCCAACATTGTGTTTTAATTCCCTCCGTATCAAATGTGTTGTTTCCACAAGGATCCGTTGATGTGATGGAAACATACAGATTTTTGTCCCTAGTTTAGTCTCTTAGATTAGATCTTCTGGCTCCATAGATAAGGTTCATCTTCTGGTGGAAAAAGGTTTTTATGAAGTCTGAAATCCTGATGAACAATGATGATGTTCATGCTGTTCATGATGTTCATGAAATGTACCATGGATGTAAATAAAGACACCAAGTGGACATTAATTGAATCCTGACCTGAGAGTCTCTAGTTCACAGTGTGGACTCTTCAATCCAGCAGACAGCAGCTTCACTCCTGAATCCTGCAGGTGGTTGTTACTCAGATCCAGCTCTCTCAGATTAGAGGACTGGGAGCTGAGAACTAAGGACAGAGCGTCACAGCTTCTCTCTGAGAGGTTACAGCCACTCAGTCTGAAGAGAGGGACGAAGAAGAAGCAGTGAGTATAAAAGATGGCAGCATATTTAAGTTCTGATGTATGAATCTAACTCTCTCCGTACTTACAGAACTTTGTTGGAGGCTTTGACCACTGGCAGCAGCCTCAGAAGAGCCTCCTCTGAAGCAGAGAATTTCTTCAGGTCAAACACCTCCAGATCTTCTTCTGATGACAGTAAGATGAAGACCAGAGCTGACCACTGAGAAGGAGACAGTTCTTCTGTGGGGAGAAGTCCTGATCTAAGGAACCATTGGATCTCCTCCACTAGAGAAGCATCATTCAGTTCATTCAGACAGTGGAACAGATTGATGCTTTTCTCTGGAGACACATCCTCATTGATCTTCACCTTGATGTACTGGACTGTCTCCTGATTGGTCTGTGAGCGACTTCCTGTCTGTGTCAGCAGACCTCGTAGGAGAGTCTGATTAGGTTCCAGGGAAAGACCCAGGAGGAAGCGGAGGAACAAGTCCAGGTGTCCAATAGGACTCTGTAAGGCCTTGTCCACAGCACTCTGGTAGAGACACATTGGGTCAGGATTGGGTTTAAAGCGTTTAGACACCAGGGAGGTTGTTTGTTCTTCTGACAGCAGATTGACACCAGAGCTGAAGAAGGTCAGATGGACATGAAGAGCAGCCAGAAACTCCTGAAAACTCAGATGGACGAAGCAGAACACCTTGTCCTGGTACAGTCCTCTCTCCTCTCTAAAGATCTGAGTGAACACTCCTGAGTACACTGAGGCTGCTCTGATATCGATGCCACACTCTGTCAGGTCGGATTCATAGAAGATCAGGTTGCCTTTCTGCAGCTGATCAAAGGCCAGTCTTCCCAGAGACTCGGTAATCTTCCTGCTCTCTGGACTCCAGTGTGGATCCGTCTCAGCTCCTCCATCGTACTTGACCTTCTTCACTTTGGACTGAACCACCAGGAAGTGGATGTACATCTCAGTCAGGGTCTTGGGCAGCTCTCCTCCCTCTCTGGTCTTCAACATCTCCTCCAGAACTGTAGCAGTGATCCAGCAGAAGACTGGGATGTGGCACATGATGTGGAGGCTTCGTGAGGTCTTGATGTGGGAGATGATGCTGCTGGCCTGCTCCTCATCTCTGAACCTCTTCCTGAAGTACTCCTCCTTCTGGGGGTCAGTGAACCCTCTGACCTCTGTCACCATGCCAACACACTCAGGAGGGATCTGATTGGCTGCTGCAGGTCGTGTGGTGATCCAGAGGCGAGCAGAGGGAAGCAGCTTCCCCCTGATGAGGTTTGTGAGGAGCACATCCACTGAGGAGATCTCTGTGACATCAGTCAGGATCTCATTGTTGTGGAAGTCCAGAGGAAGTTGACACTCATCCAGACCGTCAAAGATGAACACAACCTGGAACTCTTCAAACCTGCAGATTCTTGCTGCTCTGGTTTCACTGAAGAAGTGATGAACAAGTCCCACCAAGCTGAACTTCTTCTCTCTCAGCACATTCAGCTCTCTGAAGGTGAATGGAAATGTGAACTGTATGTCCTGGTGGTCTTTGTCTTCAGCCCAGTCCAGAGTGAACTTCTGTGTTAAGACTGTTTTCCCAATGCCAGCCACTCCCTTAGTCATCACTGTTCTGATTGGTTCCTCTCCTCCAGCTGAGGCTTTGAGGAGGTCTTCTTGTCTGATGGTTGTTTCTGGTCTGGCTGGTCTCCTGGATGCTGTTTCAATCTGTCTGACCTCATGTTCTTCATTGACCTCTGCAGTCCCTCCCTCTGTGATGTAGAGCTCTGTGTAGATCTCATTCAGAATGGTTGGGTTTCCTGCTTTGGCGATCCCCTCAAACACACACTGGAACTTCTTCTTCAGGTTGGATTTGAGTTCACGCTGACAAACTGCAGCAGGAAGTCCTGGATGAAGACAACAAAGAAGATCAATGAGTCACAGAATAGATTTCAACATGTCCTTTCCTCAGAGAATAACTATGAATATATTCTGTCCATCTCTGGAGACATTAGTGAAGGTCTCATGTATCAGCACGGTAAGTCTGTAGAGAAATCCTCTTACTGCTCTGCAGACGCTCAGCCAGCTCCTCCTGCTTCATTCTCCTCAGGAAGTGCACTGAGATCTTCACAAAGGCCTCTCTGCTCCTCCTCTGCTCTTCATCCAGCACCTCCTCATCCTCTTTCTCTAAGCATTCTGGGTAATCTGAACTCATAAACTTCTGGATCTTCTTCAGCTCGTTCTTCACAAAAGTGAGGATGTTCTCCTCCAGCAGCTGGAACAGAACATTCTATGAATGACACCAACTAGAACATGGAAGCCACCATCAGGTCCATGTTGGACAGACGGACAATCCATTGGTCTACAAAGTGCAGTATGGAGATGATGGTGAACTGAGAGATGTTAAAGTAGTTGTACATGTACACACCATGAAGATGGAGTCCAGGTGTGTTTGATGTGGCTGGGCAGACGGACTTGTGGGAACCTCTGAGCTCTCCTGGTCCTCTCTGTGGAGGAACATGAACCATCAGCTCACATGGCGTTTGGACCATCAACATCAATACAACATTAGTTAAAGATATTGGCTTCTGTCATGATGGAAACCAGATGCTGAAGACTGTCGATGATGACGGACAGTTTATTAGTTGAGTGACAGTTAGTCATCAGTTTCATCTGGTTTTAGTTCCTACTGTGGGTCATAAAAACAACGTCTGCAGACCTCTGCATCTGGTCCAAAGTCCTATGGAACTACTCCAAACCTCTTTAGTCCGTCCCCTGACCTCTAGAAGTATCCTTAGATCTCCTGAAACTAGTCTTTGGACCTTTTCACAGAGTCTACTGACGATACTTTGTCCAAACCTCTGCATGGAGTCCAGAGACCACGTCAGCTGGTCCACAGAGCACTGAGTTTATTCTAATCATATGTTCAGTCCCAGTCATCTGTCTCCAGAAACCTGCAGCTGTCTCCAGATGTGACCTCTGCTGATCCTGATGTGGAGGAACTAGCTCACATTGTGTTTACATCTGAGGATGTTTATGGTTAATGATTCACACTTAAACACACACAGACCAGTTAGATGAAGATAATGAGTTCTGTCATGATGGATCGTCATGGAAACAACACTTTAAACAATGAAAAAACATTCATGTAATTCATGACTGAGGATCAGAACAGTTCTTCATCTCTTTAAGAACTTACTCTGGGTCATAAGAACGGCGTCCATCGTTGAAATTAATCCAATGACCTTTAGACCGATCACTCTTCATGGACAAACATCTGGGTTCAGGAGACTTTCCTCTCTGCTGATGTGAACTGAAAGAAACACTGAGATTACATCATCACGTCATCATCTAATCATGAAGCATCAGCTCACATGGTGTCTGTCCTCACAGAGACCAAAACAAGGTAAAGGTCCATGACGTGAGGTCTGGATGTGGACCACATGACTCCCTGTAGTGGTTTAGGTCTACTGGTCCTGCTGGTCCCACTGAGAATCAACAGCTCAGTCTTTCAGCTCACTGTTTTCTTCACCAGTCAGTTTGGTTTAGTCCCAACAGGTCTCACCGAGTCCTCCATGGAGCTCTCCCTCCCTCACTGGACACTGCTGAAGGGCCCTGGAGCAAGAAACCCAGAACCTCCACCAGAGAGTCTGGTAGAAACACCTCATCATCAGCCTGAGACCCTCACCTTGCATCAACAGAGGGACCAACGTCTTTGAAGTTTTGAGGAGGACTCATAGACCGGTTACTCTTCATGGACACACAGCTGGGTCCAGGTCCAGGTCCAGGTCCTGGTCTCTGATGGATCCTGGGTCACACATAAAGAGTCAGAGTCTGTCCAACAGAAAGTCTGATAGAAACATCTGGGCTCTTTCTCAATATGCGGCCTGTTCTCGGGGCGTCTTCTTGAAATGACCCGCTGGTATTCAAGTTATACATGAGATGAAACTATACTATAATTCAGCTTATACACATACAGTATATATGTATATATACACATGAGATATAGACTATAACTAGGCTGCGTGTTCATAACATTTAATCTGTTGTCAGACTGATGTTCGTTCACCAGTAACGTTTCGTCTCTTTGAGATCAGAGTTTAGATTCATATCTGTTTAAATTAAACTTTAACATCTTGTCTGTATGCAGCTTGTTATTGTCTATTATTGTGCATTCAAAGGGACTCTGAGCTGTAATAATAATAAACGCATATTTTCCAAATATGAATTATTGAGTATTTCTCCGTAAGATCTTTCACGTGTGGTCATCTACATGCAATGAAGTGAAAATGTTTCTAGTTGTTTCCTTGTTTGACCGTGTAAGTGTTCCCCTGAGGTTAATCACTAATGATGTCCCCCATCTTACTGCAGCCTCATTGATCACTGTATCATAGACATTAAATACTATGAGGTTAATCACTATTGATGTGGACACACAGACGAGGTTCAGCTACAATTTAAATAAAACTTACATTCATTTACAGTTGTGTGTTTGTGCATTTAACTGGACGAGGACACTGATTATCACCCTCTTCATGTTTGAACTGTAGGTTATATTAACTAAAAGAACATTAATTGATTCATTGTTGTTGCTCAAACCGTCTCTGTACTTTATGAAACATTTATAAAGCTGATGCAGTGTGATGTGATACATCATCCCCCAATTAAATGTTTACCTCAGTAACGTTTTGATGGGTTTCTTCCATCCAATAATATATTAGATCTACACCTGTCAGTGTGATCCAGTAACGTTCAGCAGCACCACAAACTGCAGCTGCTCCTCTTCATCATTAGGAAGATGTTCGATTGGACACACATATATATATATATATATATAAACACACACAATCAGACATATATAGACACATAGACCCTCACCTTGCATCAACATAGGGACCAACATCTTTGAATTTTAAAGGATGATCCATAGACTGGTTACTCTTCATGGACACACAGCTGGGTCCAGGTCCAGGTCCTGGTCTCTGATGGGTCCTGGTCACACACATAGAAGCAGAGTCAGTGAGTCAGAGACGTTGGGACATGGAGACGAGTGGAGGACAGTTGGAGATGGTCCTCTCACCTCTGAGCTTTGGTCTGGCTGTCATGTTCCCCACACAGAGGAGCTTCAGAGGGAGGGACTCCGTCCTCTGGGTCCTCAGCCTGATTCATAGCAGAGTCCACACCTTCACACCTTCACACCAACCTGCTGGCAGAGCTCACACGTTATTATCTTCATCAGGACAAACACACAGAGCTCATTCACCTCAACACTAAAACTCTCATGGGACACTTTGTGTTGTTGTCTTGAGACAACGTGTCAAGAGACGTCATTTTAAATTCTCATCCTATAAATGTCGTGTTTCTTTTAAGCGCTTTCCTTTGGCAGGAGGCAGCGGTCCATCAGGACGTTATTTATGTTAAATCACTATATAGGCCACTAAAACACGTTTAGCCGCTAGCAAGACACCTCGTTAGCAATGTTAATAAGCTTGTTATAGCACGCTCGTACATTGATGCTAGTATTAAGGGCTCTCGCGATGGCTTCTTTGTAATGTTACTGTGAGCTACAGAGCTGCCATAAAAGCGTCAGCTAAATGACATGTAATGATTTAAAAGATGAACATTAGCACTCATCTTCCAGCAGATGGAGCTGTGCTGTTTCTCCTCTTCATCTCCTTCAGAGTCCAGAAGTCAGTAAAACAGTCCAGTATCACATGACATGTGTCATGGTCAAATATGTTAGAACATAATGATCACTTTTAGCATAAGATTGTCTATATTGAAGCTTGACGTGTGAAAAGCAGAATGACCCAACGTTTCCATTTGCAGCGGAGTCTAAAGAAAGGAGGGCGAGTCAACTTGCTCTCACACAGAGCTGGAACAAAGGAACTGTCTGTTACTTCATCTCAACCTTCATATCTCACTTCGCAATTTGTCATACTGGCCACTGGAGACGACCTTCATGTGTGTGTATAAAAGCTCAGCGCTGCTCGGAGACGCGTCTCCACAGAGCTCTGTAATACGTGCGCGTGTATTTGACCTCCTGCTAGCAAGAAATCAATTGACTTTTACAACTTTGATCATTCATCAAGACTTTGTTTTTATTAGATAACCATAGAAATAAATGATTCTCTTCTCCCGAACTAGTTACAATGAAATATTCCACCAGAGTGTTGCTCGGTGTACCGGTACTAGAAATACTAGCGACGTGTCGGTCGCCAACGAACCGGCTCTGAGAGCGACTCTTTGACGCGAACGACGGGAGCCGCTTTGCTTCTCTCTCTCTCTCAAGCCGCATTTGATTGGTCAATATGTGTGGGGGCGTGTCTCTCTCTCTCTCAAGCCGCATTTGATTGGTCAATATGTGTGGGGGCGTGTCTCTCTCAAGCCGCATTTGATTGGTCAATATGTGTGGGGGCGTGTCTCTCTCTCAAGCCGCATTTGATTGGCCAATATGTGTGGGGGCGTGTCTGCGCTGAGCACAGGGCGGAGGGGCGGGACTTACACACAGCAGCAGCGAACAGGAGGGAGGAGTCAAGAGAGAAACAGAGCGGTAAAAAAAAGAGAGTGAGTGTCAACAGGAAACGCAGCAAAATCTGGACACATGTCAATGACATTGATCCATCTAATGCAGAATGTAGAGTCTGCAAGACTAAAATCTCCTATCTTCTCCAAAACAGGGCAGATAATTTCAGAGAGAAGAAACAGGATCAGCCCCTCAAAGCGGAGCCACTTGGTCTCAATGTAAATCTTCCCTGAAGGACAAAACTCTGCATGCTGATTTTTCTTCTTTTTGTTTTACACATTTTAATTTATATTTTGTTGTGTGATTCTGTAAGCTTCTGTATGTTGTTTCACTTTAAATTTGTTAAGTATTAAAAAGTTTAAAATAATTAAAAGTTAGTTAAGTTCATTTTTAAATAGTTAAACGTTTGTTTTTGCACCAATTCATTTTTTTATCACTCTGTAGAGTGTATAAATAAAAGTATTTATATAAAAACATTTGACAGTGTTTTTTTTACATTAGTAATTCATATTGCGCATAATTTTACATTATTGTTGGTGATAAATTAATTTAAGCACCAAAAAATCAGAGGAGCCATTTGGGAGCCGAAAGAGCCGGTTCTCTAAAAAGAGGCGTAATTCCCATCACTACCGGGTAAAAGAGGACGTCTGCTTTGTCTCTGACTTCTGGCCCTGATCTGCTTAGAGGGCGTGGCGTCACGTGAGGGGCGTGTCCTCAACTGTGTTGCTTTCAGGAAACGTCGGCACTGTGAGAACTATGAATCCACACTTTCTATCCACCATATTCACATTTCAACTTTGATAAACACGACCTTTTTAAACAGATGTGAGGAAAGAGAAGAACGTTTAATCTCACAGAACCAAAACACGTGATGGTGGGCTCGACATGTGGACGTAAAACCGGACCAGAACCAGTACCGGGAACCATTATTTAGGGTATATATCATGATAAAATACATCAACGCATTATCTTTTTTTTATTCGGCAGAGTCCTGACTACAATAAGCTGGAATCCACATTAAAATACTCCAAACACACCTTTAGCTGGTGGGGAAGAGTCACATATGACGTGCAGGTTTGTCCACAACCTTTGGACCGAGTGGGACATTTTGTCGGTGCTTGAAGCTCGCGGACGTTGGAGCCAAAGAACAGCAGCGAATCGGTGGATTATGAATAATTGAGTGAGACAAAGCCTGCAGAGTTACTGTGAAACACACAGCGAGCCAGCAAAGACACACACACACACACACACACACACACACACACACACACACACACACACACACACGTCTTACCTCTGCCGCTTCTCACGGGAATTATGGATTTAATCTGCTGTTTCTGCAGTGAGGAAAGTCCCCGAGCCGCTTCACTTCCTGCTTTATGTGTGAGACGTGAAACCGCCTCTTTCTCATGAAGAGTGGAAGTTATGTTGACTTCTTGAGGTGTGCGCATGCGCAGGCTCCCTGGTCGTTTGGTACAGTGACGTCATGAACCCTGTCGGTGTCTTCTTGTCAAAGCGACCAGCGACCTTATCTGGTTTCGCTGGAGACTTTTGTGGCGTCTGACGTGAAAGCTCGTGTTGTTCTGCAGTTTCTGTCCTCAGAGTCTCACAGGAAGTCCGCATCTGGCCGAGAACGGTTTTACTACCCGGATGTGACTCGCCCCGCCCATTTCACCCACAATGCACCGCGGCAGGCTTGTCCGCGCTTGTGAGCGCCAAATATCCCAGAATGCATTTCACCTCAGCAGCAGGCAGCGACGCCAGAGGGAAATAATACAACGTTATATTTAATCCACGTGATGTGACTTTGGGACTTTTCAGGCAGCGAGTCAGTTGTTTGAGCGACTCGTCTGTAGTCAGTTTGTCCACATTGAGAACTATGACCTCCAGCAGGTGGGAGATGTGACGCGCGGCTCCAGACGGACCGTCTACCAGCTTACTGGTGCGTCTTCATTCAGCCGCACACACGTTCTCCCTCGCGCCGCCTTTAACGACACAATGTCACGGTCATTTGTTGATCACGCGCCATATTCATTCATATATATATACTATGTAAATCATTTAAAACAAGCACGAGGTGTCGGTGAATAATACAGGTTATAGTTGAAGCACAACTATACTGTATATTAAAATCTAATGAAAAATGTTGAAAGTGCTTCACTGCTGCCAAAGTAAAACATTTTACCCAAATGACACATTTCAAAGTGCTTCCCTGAGCTGAGAGCTAACATCTCATGTCTTACTGCAGGTCCCCCCTTGCTGTCTGGGTTCAATGTGTCGGCTATTAACAGACTCATGAACCTGCTACTGGCTCGGGCGGCCAAAACTGCTCAAACACGACATAAAAACACATATTCAAATATATTTAAATATCTGGTTGAGCATCAGACACGTCAAAAACTGGACAAATGGAAACAACGGGACACAACTACTTGTAAAGGTCATTTAAGTTGAAACATATTACCTACACAAAAATAAGTAAATGAACTGAAGACCGCAGATCTCTCACAAGCGCGCTGATCAAGAGTCGTGATTCTTGTCCCTCATGCGTCAGGCTTCATTCAGTGATTGAAACTGAAGGTTTCACAGTACCCACATCGAACGCTCCGAGCGAGCTGTGCTGTAATGGTAGTGGTCTACTCCTCCTGCTGGACCGACCACATAGATACCCCAACAACTGTGTTTGCCAAGCCAGCTCAAGCATCGCTGACTTGAACCTGGCAGAATGGGAGTTTGGAAAGGCTGTGGTGACCTATGTGGGCAAGTGCGCCCTGTGACGGCAGGTGCTCTCCTGTCCTACCCGGCACCCTCCACCACACGGGGACTCCGGCGGTTTCTAGGACTGGTCGGGTATTACCGACATGTTTCTGTGCTAGTAGCACCTCTCACTCGTCTGTGGGGTGCAAAGCAACGTCTTGCATGGACGTCTGACTGTCAACATGCCAGAACCTCCCCTCTGCAGCGCTCCGGTACTGACTTCACCGAACCCCTCAAGATCCAGGTGGACGCAAGTGCTGCTGGAGCTGATGGCATCAGCCATCCAGTCTCGTACCACTCGGTCAAGTTCACAATATTCTAATTTGAGATGCAGAATTTGGGGTTTTCATAAGCTGTATGCCATAATCATCCAAAATGATATCAAATAAAGGCTTGAAATATCCCACTTTGCTTGTAATACGTCTATATATTAGTTTCACCTTTTAAGTTGAATTGCTGAAAGCAATGAGCTTTGATATTCTAATTTTTCAAGTTTCACCTGTATTTGTCAAGAATAACCAAAATGTGACAAAGCACAAAATACAAGACAACAGATTGAAAAATGAATGGAATAAAAGATCTTCTATCAGGAGACAGGTGATGACTTGAATAAATCTCGGTTTTATTTGTAAAAAGGTCCCTGGTCCTTTAACGTAGATGAATAAACGCAACCCAATCAACCACCTGTCCCCCCCCCAACGGTCAACGTCCTCTAACGTTTGTGGTGCCGTCAAATCAACCTGCTCCAGGTGGCACCAGGTGTACGGGTGACACCCATTACGACAGACCCCTCCCCCCTTTACTTGGTCCAACCCGATGATGTCACCGCTGACACCATCCCCTGTATAAACGGAACGGACTTCCCGCGGGAACAGACTCGGGGGACCCGACTCACGGGACCAGGAGAACGGTCATTGCCACAAGAGCAGCCGACTCGATGGCGTCGCCACGTCAGCTTGACTGTGCCCAGAGGCCGGCGCAGCCCCCCCTCTGTGGGTCAGGCACGCTGATGATGCCCCCGGTACCTCCTGCTGTCCTACAGAGAAGGTCCTCTTCAGGTGAACACCCCCAACAACAACGGACTCCACAGATTCTTTATTTGGATTCATAGGACAATATTCAATTGGGTTTACGATAAATAACCATTTATGGCAGTTTGGGTTCGTGGATTAGGGTAATAAATGGTTCTGGTTTAGCCAGATGATCTTCACACATGAACAGAACCTGTAGCAGGACACACGAGGACAAGGACTCCTCGTCTCTGATTGGACTCTAACTGAAGGTCTTATTGGGTCTCTCGCACGCGGCCTGAGAGCAGCGATGTGTCACCACCACCAGGTCCAAAACCACAGGAAGCGCTGCGTTGACCCGGGGCGGGTCCTCCTGCATGGTTCCTGGTTAGATGTTGCCTTACACGCGGTCCACGAGGGCTCGAGGTGCTAGGAGACGAGCAGCCGGAGCAGCCGGGCCACCACCACCACGTTGAGGCTGTTTCCCAGAACTCTGTACTGCTGCTTGGTGCTGATCTGCTGCGGGAAGGCTGCAGAAGAACCAGAAGATCCAATTCACCTGGAGGAGAACCGCTTCCCTGCTTCTGCACATCAGTCATCCCGCCTTCTTTCCTATTCTCCACCTTTACCATCAGAAGCATTAAACTCTCTGCTGAACAACACGACTCCTTTAGGGTCACACACACACACACAGCAGGGAGTCACTCACAGAAGCTCTGAGGGAAGCCCATGAGGTTGGCCACCTCTCGGGGGCTGAAGTAACGCAGCTTGAGCTTCAGCAGCTGCTGGAGTTTGTCGTCTTCAGACATCTGGTCCAGACCTTCAAACACGCTCTCCATCTGGAGGACGCACAGCAGAAGAGCTTCTGCTCTGATGATGTCACCCAGGAGGTCGTGAAGCACGTTCTCACCATGAAGCAAGCACACACCTTCTTTCCTTCATCTACGCCCAATACCCTCCATGACAAACCTACCTCCGTCTCCACGCAGCACTGCAGCACTGAGCCCGTCCCCTCCACGTAGCGGCCGTAGCTACGGAGAGAAGACATGACACCATCACTAAGGACTCGTCCTCACAGCGTCCTCCAACGGTAGTCCAAACAACAACCCGACTGTGGGGTAAAGGGTGTCCTTACCCTTTAGTGAAGCACACGGACCTCCTGCAGGTGGGCTGAACGATGTCCAGCAGCAGGGAATATCTCAGCAGGGTGCCGGGGGGCAGGAGGTAGTGCTCCATGTTCACGTCCCCTGGCGGTTCCAGGAAGTCCCGGATGCGCCTGACGGACAGGTCCTGGTTCTGACTGGTCTTCCTCTGGGCCTCCCTCTCGGTCTCTTGCTTATAGAGGACATGACCCCCCTGCGTGTCCTCGTCTGGCCGGCCCGTAGCTGCACTGGGAGGACTGGAGACAACGCTGTGCTGGTGAGGAGAAGCACCAGCAGGATGTGGGAAGGCCTCTGGAATCTGAGACCACAAGAACACCACCAGTCCTGTGAGGTCCTGACCTCCAAACACATTGGGACGCGCAGGCCGAGGGGACGCGCAGGCCGAGGGGACGCGCCGACCGAGGGGACGCGCAAGACGACGCGCAGGCCGAGGGGACGCGCAGGCCGAGGGCACGCGCAGGCCGAGGGGACGCGCAAGATGACGCGCAGGCTGAGGGGACGTGCCGATGAGGGGACGAGGGGACGTGCCGATGAGGGGACGTGCAGATGAGCGGACGCGCAGATGAGGGGACGCGCAGGCCGAGGGGACGCGCAGGCCGAGGGGACGCGCAGGCCGAGGGGACGCGCAGGCTGAGGGGACGTGGCTTCTGCCCAACTTCTCCAGGGTTGGAGATGGTGCAGAGCGACCATTAGTGTCTTTGTGTGTCCTCAGAGCCCTGTTGGGTCAGCTGGTTTATTCCCTTAGATGATGCCAGGACTCACCTTTGAACTCTGGCTGCTTTCATTAGCTGTTGACAACTTAGCAGTCAGGAAATAGCGCAGCCTGGAATTTGGGATCCCGACCTGGATTCATGGACAGAACAGTGAGACAAGCACAACTCGTAGGGCGGGTGCATCCCAGGACGCCGCCGGTCTTTCTTACACTTGTGGGTGAGATCATGGTTTCCTGGAAAGTGTAGCCGCATTCCACGAGTGTCTCCACCAGGCGCTGCCTAGAGAGCACACGCAACACGAGGTGAGACCACGCGTTCCCGCACTGAGAGCAGCAGAACACGTGAACGAGACCAAGCAGTCAAGTGTCTTCTGCGTGCACGCTGTCCCCCCCCCCCTGGTTACCTGGCAGAGGACACCTCGAAGCCCTTCACATTCTCCAGCAGGATGAAGCGGGGCCGCCGGCACAGCCTGGAGAGGAGGGGGGGTTACGGACTCAGAGGATCGCATACATCCTCCCTGCGCACAAACACTACTGAAGACTTATGACGCCGCCTCACATTGCTAACTAACGAGCTTTAATAAAGACCGGATGAAAGCGGTTTATTTTGGGTGCACACAAGGTGACCTGCTCCACCTGTTCCATAGGGTGAAATAAATGATGTTCTATGCAAAGGTCAATGAGGTACTTTCACCCAAAGACGTCGTCTTCTGTTCTTTAAATAGCTTCCGTTCAGGCTGAAATCAGGGCTTCATGTTTCATGTGCAGACTAAACACCTGGGCAGGAGGTGGAGGATGTGCAGGAAGCTCTTGGTTCTGGAGTCGGCGATGTCCCCCTGAAGTCCGACCCTAAAGAACACAAACAAAGTCATTCACCTTCGAGCGCTTGTCGGGGTCAGGGGTCAGGGGTCAGGGGGGCAACAGTTGCATCAGGGACCCCAAAGTCAAAGAGACGTCCCTGTAACTGGGCTCTATACATCTCCATCTGCTCTGTTGCTTACAGTACATCAGTGTTGGTCGCTTCCAACGGATTGTCTAAATGTTTGAGTCGTGGTGACGCTGTAATTCACACCTCCATAAGTTCTGCTTCCTGTCACCCTGTTCTCTCTGAACGCTCTTAACTAGTGCGAAAGACTCACGGCACGGTTTCAGACCGGCCTTTGCCTTAAACTAATGAAAACTAATTATCTGACTGCATATTCCTCCAGTGATGACATGAATCCCTATCATCACCATTCCAAGTCATATCTCTATCATTCAGTGACTCAATGAAGGAGTCCTTTGAGTCAGAGATCAAGTATCATCTGAGACATATACGGTCCACTATCTTCTTCTTACTGTTGGTTTTTAACACAGAACGTTGAAGTAAGGATCAGACAGGGTAAACGCTGTTACTCATCCATTCATAAGAGAGTAACGGTGACGTTGTGTGACTGCTAAACAAGGAGACGTACCTGGTGAAAGGCTGGCATGGAGGGCTCATCACAATCATGTCGACGGGTAATTTATCAAAGTCATCTAGAGTTATGCCCTGAAGATACACAAAGGGAACACGTTGCAGAGGGAAACGTGATTATCTGTGAATAGAGTCAGTATATTGAGAGGATGTTGGTCTGACGCTCCGGTCGACTGGTCCCCCCAGACAGCACCCACCTCAATGGTCTTGTTCCAGAGGGTGGTGTCGGGGAAGTTGTGCCTGTAGATTTGATTGGCCGTCGTGTTGACGTCGATGGCAGCCACCACCTGGGCAGGTATGCCGCTCTCTAGAGGAAGATAAACATGTTAGCCGCTAAACATGTTAGCCGCTCTCTAGACGAAGATAAACATGTTAGCCGCTAAACATGTTAGCCGCTCTCTGGAGGAAGATAAACACGTCAGCCGCTCTCTGGAGGAAGATAAACACGTCAGCCGCTAAACATGTTAGCCGCTCTCTAGAGGAAGATAAACATGTTAGCCGCTCTCTGGAGGAAGATAAACACGTCAGCCGCTAAACATGTTAGCCGCTCTCTAGAGGAAGATAAACATGTTAGCCGCTCTCTAGAGGAAGATAAACACGTCAGCCGCTCTCTGGAGGAAGATAAACACGTCAGCCGCTCTCTGGAGGAAGATAAACACGTCAGCCGCTCTCTGGAGGAAGATAAACACGTCAGCCGCTAAACATGTTAGCCGCTCTCTAGAGGAAGATAAACATGTTAGCCGCTAAACATGTTAGCCGCTCTCTAGAGGAAGATAAACATGTTAGCCGCTAAACATGTTAGCCGCTCTCTAGAGGAAGATAAACATGTTAGCCGCTAAACATGTTAGCCGCCCTCTAGAGGAAGATAAACATGTTAGCCGCTAAACATGTTAGCCGCTCTCTAGAGGAAGATAAACATGTTAGCCGCTCTCTGGAGGAAGATAAACACGTCAGCCGCTAAACATGTTAGCCGCTCTCTAGAGGAAGATAAACATGTTAGCCGCTCTCTAGAGGAAGATAAACATGTTAGCCGCTCTCTGGAGGAAGATAAACACGTCAGCCGCTCTCTGGAGGAAGATAAACACGTCAGCCGCTCTCTGGAGGAAGATAAACACGTCAGCCGCTAAACATGTTAGCCGCTCTCTAGAGGAAGATAAACATGTTAGCCGCTAAACATGTTAGCCGCTCTCTAGAGGAAGATAAACATGTTAGCCGCTAAACATGTTAGCCGCTCTCTAGAGGAAGATAAACATGTTAGCCGCTAAACATGTTAGCCGCCCTCTAGAGGAAGATAAACATGTTAGCCGCTAAACATGTTAGCCGCTCTCTAGAGGAAGATAAACATGTTAGCCGCTCTCTGGAGGAAGATAAACACGTCAGCCGCTAAACATGTTAGCCGCTCTCTAGAGGAAGATAAACACGTCAGCCGCTAAACATGTTAGCCGCTCTCTAGAGGAAGATAAACATGTTAGCCGCTAAACATGTTAGCCGCTCTCTAGAGGAAGATAAACATGTTAGCCGCTAAACATGTTAGCCGCTCTCTAGAGGAAGATAAACACGTCAGCCGCTCTCTGGAGGAAGATAAACACGTCAGCCGCTCTCTGGAGGAAGATAAACACGTCAGCCGCTCTCTGGAGGAAGATAAACACGTCAGCCGCTCTCTAGAGGAAGATAAACACGTTAGCCGCTAAACATGTTAGCCGCTCTCTAGAGGAAGATAAACACGTCAGCCGCTCTCTGGAGGAAGATAAACATGTTAGCCGCTCTCTGGAGGAAGATAAACACGTCAGCCGCTCTCTGGAGGAAGATAAACACGTCAGCCGCTCTCTAGAGGAAGATAAACACGTTAGCCGCTAAACATGTTAGCCGCTCTCTAGAGGAAGATAAACACGTTAGCCGCTAAACATGTTAGCCGCTCTCTAGAGGAAGATAAACATGTTAGCCGCTAAACATGTTAGCCGCTCTCTAGGGGAAGATAAACATGTTAGCCGCTAAACATGTTAGCCGCCCTCTAGAGGAAGATAAACATGTTAGCCGCTAAACATGTTAGCCGCTCTCTAGAGGAAGATAAACATGTTAGCCGCTCTCTAGAGGAAGATACCCCATCATAAGGGGTCATCAGTAGTGTCCCCTCATGATGGGGACCCTACTGTCCAATGCGAAATGGACCATCTACTGAAAGCTCTCTACACTACATGATATCATTCACCCCCTGGGGGGAGGAGCCACATGCTAGGGGTCACCTGGCCATCAGGTGTGTTAACCCACACGCCTTGGAAGGACTTCCTGCCTGTGCAAAAGTGCAGAATCAGAATCAGTAGAGCAGAGAAAAGAGGACAAGAGGACAGGCAGTACGTCCTCTGGAAATGGCGTCTCCAGTAAAGACGACGCGGCAGTCACTGACCCTTTAGTCGGTATTGAGCGGGAGATCTACTGCGGTGAGGCAGACGCGCGGTGGGCGTGGCCTGACGGGCTACGCGTCGGTCAACCAGGAAATAAACATGGATTTTACGGCATCTTCGCAAAGAGCGGTCTGCGGTCCCGCGAGGCCACGCCCACCACGCACCGCGTCACCCACGCCACAACGACGCGGTGGCTCCAACGAGCGGGAGGTGTCGCTCGGCGTCTCCGTCCCGGCGGCCCGAGCCGGAGCGTTTCCCGGCGGCCTCCGGGGCGGCGGACGAAGGCACGAGGCTCACCTTGCAGCGCGTAGTGCATGCCTCCTATCCCGCTGTAGAGCTCCAACACCCGCAGCCGCTCCATGGCTCCACGAGGACCGCTCTTCTTCTGCCCCGCGGCGCAGGGACACGCACCGCCCCCTGCTGGCGCGGCGCAGACATGCATGTAAAGGCTGGCTGCGCTGCGTCAGCACATGGCGGCCATCTTGGTGCAGTCAGCTCGCTCACCCATCACACTGTGTTGGTTGTGGTACGCGTACTTATTAAATATCCATAACTTGCTCAATTGTAATCGATTTCTAAATGAATAGTATACAACGTATGTATGCAGTGTCATAACTACACCTCTGACGTTTATAACAAACCAAACCGTTTAGTAATAATAACGGTCAGTTATTATTATTTAAAGTACATGGACCACTATCAACACTATGTGATGTGTGAGCTGCCTGAACATCACCAGGGGCCTCATTTATAAAAGCTTGCGTAGGATTTGCTCCAGAAGTGGCGTACGGATGAAACGTAGGACGTGCGTACGCACAGAAATATTCAGACTTATAAAACGTCCTACGCAGTTTTCCCTTAATAAATCACAATCACTTCTAAATGCAGCGCAGCTTTTGCGGCTTCATGTCACGCCCATAGTTGCCCATATATAGTCTGTGGAACGCCCACAAATTAATATTCATCGATTGGGAAATCATGACAAACACTGAGAGGAAAACGAAGAAACGTAACTTCACTCAGAGTGAAGTGGAAATGATCATTGGGAGGTGGAAAGGAGAAGTAAGATGCTCTTTGGAGGACACAGTGTGGATCACTGATGCCAACAAGGCACCTGAGGGGCAAAAGGTTGCAGAGCAACGCTGCAGCCTCACGACCTCGGACCCAAATAAAGAAAAACTGGTCTGACATCAAAGTGGATGCAAAGAAGCGTTTAGCGTGTCATCGCCAAGGTGTGTCTCCACGGGGGGGAAAGGGACACCGGAGCTGTCTCCTCCTGATGAGAGACTGGTGGCAGTGATTGGGGATCGGGGACAGGGTCTGGGCCAACATCGGCGTCAGGGGGTCGAGGCACCAATTATTGCGTAGAGAGCGGCGTACGCCTTCTTTTGTGCGTACGCAACGTTTATAAATGAGGCCCCTGGGCTTTCTCCTTCACAGGCTCCTCCCTCTGACAGCAGCCCAGCCAATCACACAGCGGCTTTACTTTCCTCATTCATTCATTCCCTCTGTATCTGTTTACACACATGAACACAATAAGATCTGTTACGTTAAAGGCTAAAGTGTTTTCTGTTGATGAAGAAGCGCTTTTACTTCGTTAAACACGTCGGGAGAGAATATTGAGGCCCGATTAGATATATTGTCATTTCCAGATGACTGCTTGTTTGAACGCTATCGTTTTTCTTCACAGTCCATCAAGTATGTCCATGTCCTCACCCGTCCTCTTATAGGTAACGTCTCCCATCGTGGACGTGCTCTCACATACGAGCACATTCTTTGTGTAGTATGACGTGTTTTCCTTTACAGCATTAGAATATTAGTAAAGCTGCTGCATGCAGAGCCGTGAGAAACGTCTTTTAAGCCTTTGTGTTGGACACAAACCAGTGAGACATTAAAGAGGAGTTTCACAGGACGCAGCTGAAGAAAACCCATTACAGGTTCAACACCATCGAGCCAGTTTATACCAGCGATATTGTTCTTGTGATTAAATATGTGTGTATATTAAGCCTGTGTAAAAACTGGGATTTAGTAAAACGTGTGGATTATGATTAGTGTACATTAAATATTAACAACACTATATTGGAACAGTTTCTCTGTCTTTTGCTGCAGCAGCGCGTTGCTTTTCCTACTTACGGGTTCGTACGCTTGCATTAACATGTGCAGCTCAACAGGGGTGAATATACTGTTTGTGGCGGTTGTCATGGTAACTCGTGGTATCATGGCTCCATTAACGCTGCCTTCATACTGTGGTGAAGCACGCGCTCAGCTCAACCTACTCCGACATGATGGAACCAACTCTAAACAGCTGCTCTGAAACCAGAACCTCAGGGTTTGTTAGACCTCCTACTTGAACCGGAGCCCCGGTCGTCCCTGGCTCTTCTTCTCACTTCATCGTTGATGCTCAGCAGGTTTTATTCCTGCGCTGTCCTGTTGTACACATCCCATAATACGATTCACATTGCTTCTCTGTAAAAAAGGAGAACCACCCAGATCGTCCAAAGACACATAGACGGGTTGGGATTATGGGTCATACGATGCAAACATGACCCGTGCAGCTGACCGCATTGTACCTCTTAGTTGTGACACAAGGGGGCGTTACTGGCTTGAACAAGTTCACAAAATAAGAGCGCTGAAGGAGATGCTGCGGATAGGTGGAGGTGGAGGTGGAGGGAGGCGGTAGGATGGTGGTGAAGTGATGAACACCCTGGCTGTCCACATATGATTAGAAAGCGTTACAGGTTTAAACCGTCATCCCTTACGTGAAGGTAAACATTCAAGCCGGAAGTACTTTTCTTAGTCGTCCTTTTCTATTTTGTACAAATCTTTATTACTTTTTTTTTCCAGTACAAAACAAGTATCAAACGAGCAATATGCACGCCGCATGTGCTGGAGTAAGATGTGACGAAATAATAAAGGACTACGGGGATAAATCGCCGGGAAATAAGTGAAACCTCGGGCGGTTTGAAGCGGTGGACCTTTGGAAGCTCTTATTTTGACACAGAGGCGCGGCTGAGCCGAGGCAACCGGAAGTAGCCTATTATGGCCCGCAGGCGGCCACACAGACTTCCGGTGAGGGCGGCTGCTGCGGGAGAGTCTCTGTCGGAACCAACGAGCGTAACGTGTGGTCTGCTAGTGGTCGTTGACACGGTAAGCCTCCTTCCCGTCGCATGTAGCCGACCAATGGCGGCTCCTCGGGTGACCTCTGACCTCACGCTGTTTCAGGAAGATGTCCAAGTCTCTGAAGAAGATCGTGGAGGAGAGTCGAGACAAGAACCTGCCCGAGGTGGAGATGTGTGACAGAGGCATCTCCAACATGCTGGACGTCCCCGGGCTGTGTGAGTGACGTTAGGCCGCTGCGAGACCCGGCGGGACCCGGCGGGACCCGGCTCCGTTAAGTCCTGTAAGGTCCCGTTTGGCTCGGTTAGCTTCCGGTAGGTCCTGTTAGGTCCCGTTAGGCTCGGTTAGCTTCCGGTAGGTCCTGTTAGGTCCCGTTAGGCTCGGTTAGGTCCCGTTAGGTCCTGTTAGGTCCCGTTAGGCTCGGTTAGGTCCCGTTTGGCTCGGTTAGGTCCCGTTAGGTTCTAGTAGGTCCCGGTAGGCTCGGTTAGGTCCCGTTAGGCTCGGTTAGCTTCCGGTAGGCACCAGTTGTCTGACTATAAGCCTTAGGGCGGGGCCTCGTGACGATGACGTAGGAGGGAGGAGCCCCGCCCCGTCAGCCTGCAGCGGTCTCCTCCTCGCGGAGTCAGTCTGTGAATCCACAGCTTCCAGCATGAGTGACAGTTTGATTTGGATACTTGAGTCACCTGAAAGGCAGCAGCTCGCTGCTCGGACATCAGATCAAGACCTGCTGTTGACTTGCTGTCCTCTGTCCTTCCAGTCACCCTGTCCAACATCACCCAGCTGGTCCTCAGCCACAACAAGCTCACAGGTGAGCCCCGCCAGTCGTTCCAAGAGATCTTCATGCCTCATGAGACCCGGCCGGCCCGTTGGACCTCGGGGTCATTCCCGTCTCAACGAGTTCCTAGAATTCTGTGCCTCATGAGTGCTTTAGCAAGCTTCACAAGGTGTATATATATATATATATATATATATATATATATATACCGTCAGAACATATGAAAGCTTTCACTTTGTCATTTTCCCAGAAGGCTTTTAAAATGATTAGTAAATTAAAAATATTTATATTGAAATAATTCTACGGGTAAAGTTGTATGTGTGTCGTACAGTCCCAGTTTATGCACATGTTGGTGGTTCATGGTGACCAGCAGAGGTCACAACACACACAGACGACTGGAAGCTCTTCTGTGATACTAATACTAAACGTGCTACCAGGGATGTAGTGTCATTCCTGCTGCACACTTCCTGATCCCCACCGGGAGCTAAAACTCCGTGACGCGTCTCCTGATCTGCTGCTGGAGATGATTAGACACAGACCACATCGTTGGAGTCTCCTGCAGCATCGCGGTGACCCTTCAGTCCGTCAGTCAGCAGGCTGTACAACCACATGTAGGACGTAGTCCCAATGTCCGCCCTGAGCAGGCCACTCACCCGCAGGCCTCCGCGTGGAAATCCCCTCAGGTGGTGCACTACACACTGGACAGGAGGTGGTGCTGCTGCGTGGATTGACCTGTGGGGGACAGTGAGATTCATATATACATATATATATATCTTTATAATATATATATTTATATACATTATATATATACATATGCACACAGAGTCCCACCCGCTGCTCTGAGTAGAAGGACATCGGTCCGGTCGGGTGTCCTCGGGTGTAGCTGATGTAGCGCTCCTCCTTTGCTGCCAGTGGATGATGTTCTCCTCTGTGTGTCCTACAGCGGTGCCTCCTAACGTGTCTGAGCTGAAGAACCTGGAGGTTCTGAACATGTTCAACAACCAGATTGAAGAGCTGCCCACTCAGATCAGCAGTCTGCAGAAGCTGAAACACCTCAACCTCGGGTTGGTTCCCTCACACACACACACACACGCATTGGGGAACCTGAACCGGTTCCTCTGGGCGGTTCTTTGTCCCTGAGGTCCACAGCGTTAATCCCACTGTGTTCACATACGTATCCCACCTCCTTCCTCCGGCATTGTTGTGTCATCTTTAGTCTTCAAAGCATCTTGAAAAGTGTGTGTGTGTGACGAGCAGCTGGTGGAGGTTCCGTTGCCCAGCTGTTGTGTGTGTGTGTGTGTGTGTGTGTGTGTGTGTGTGTGTGGAGACGTGAGGATTAGGAGGGCAGCCGGCTGTGTGTTGACAGACAAACATGGTCTGAGGGTGTAAGCCTCACACTGCTATTCAGCCCGCGCATTCACTTTGCATCCTGTTTATTCTTCCTGTGTGTGTGTGTGTGTGTGTGTGTGTGTGTGTGTGTGTGTGTGTGCAACCTTGTGGGGGCTTAATGTCATTTGTCCAACACAGAGTTGGAGTAGAATAGTCTGTCTTCCATGTGTGGACACACGCATGGTGTCTCTGGTACACACTCATGATGTCCACCAACACGAGGACACCAGCAGGGCACAAGTGTGAACCTGTGGTAGTAATAACTGAAGCACCCTAACACATGTTAGCAGGATACGAATGACCATAAAAAGGGTTCGGAGAAGATCCTCCAGCCTCGCGTGCTATTGGGCACAGCGTCTATTGGGCACAGCGTCTAGTGGGCACAGCGTCTATTGGGCACAGCGTCGCATGCTCCCTGACCTCCTGGTAGCGGCGCAGCGTTAGTCACGAGCTGCTGCCCAAGCAGGTCACCTCAAAGAAGATGGTTGTACATCTTGTGTAAATATTCTGGTGTGTGTGCGTGTGTGTGTGTGTGTGAGGACAGGATGAACCGTCTCAGCGGCTTGCCCAGAGGATTTGGTTCTTTACCCGCTCTGGAAGTTCTGGACCTGACCTACAACAACCTGAACCAGAACTCCCTCCCTGGGAACTTCTTCTACCTCAGTGAGTAATGATTCTGATCCCCCCCCCCCGGCGCCCCCCCCGCGGCGCTGTAACGCTCTTCTTGTTTGCAGCGACTCTTCGCGCTCTCTATCTGAGCGACAACGACTTCGAGGCTCTGCCCGCCGACATCGGGAAGCTGGCCAAGCTTCAGATAGTAAGTCCACCGCCCCCCGTGACCCTACCAGGAGGTCCAGGCCCATAGGAGACAAAGGACGTGTCCTCCCCCCACACATGTGCTGTTGTCTTCTTCCCTCCTCATGTCCAGCTGAGTCTGAGGGACAACGACCTCATCTCGCTGCCTAAAGACATCGGGGACTTGGCTCAACTCAAAGAGCTTCACATCCAGGGCAACCGGCTGACCGTCCTGCCCCCCGAGCTAGGTACTGCCCCCCCCCCCCCAACACACACACACACACACACACACACACACACAGGGGCCGGCTGCAGTAATGAATAGAATAGTAGGAAGGAGTTCACGTCCCTCGGTGTCTCCTGCTGTCATACGAGACCTTAAGACCACCCCGAGTGGAGGATGTTCTCCTGGTTGGATCTTCTAAAAGTACCATGACGTGTGTGTGTGTGTGTGTGTGCAGGTAACCTGGACCTGACGGGCCCCAAGCAGGTGTTCAAGGCCGAGAACAACCCCTGGGTCACTCCCATCGCAGACCAGTTCCAGCTGGGCGTCTCCCACGTCTTTGAATACGTCCGCTCGGAGACATACAAGTAGTAAGTAGCGCCGACGCCAACCGTCCGCCGCGTTCCATCACACGCGTGTCCCATGCGACCGTTACCGTGAAGGCCCCCCCCCCCCCCCCCTCTGACCTTCAACCTGTGATCCAGCCAATGGAAAGACACCAGCAGACAGTCCGCTGAAGACCTTCCTCATGGTGTCTCCGCGCTGCATATGATCTGCTCTGATTGGTTTGATGAGGGACACGACTGCTGAGATCTAGCAGCCCCCCCCCCCCCCCCCCCCCCTCGCTGTGAGACACACGAGCTGAAGGCTTCAGCCAGCGGCCTTTTCACTGAGCGGCGCTGAACCCTGAAGAACGTGCAGGAGGTTCCCCTGAGAAGATTGAGAGGCTGCTACTAATTCTCTGTTGTGAATGCGTCACGCTGCTGTGTGTGTGTGTGTGTGCGTGTGCGTGTGGGTGTGCGTGCGCGTGCGCGTGTGCGTGCGCGTGTGTGTGTGTGTGTGTGTGTGTCGTACAGCAGCTCATGCGTGATGCGTCCAGCAGCCGTATGCAGGCCTCTTTGTCTCTGGTCCCTCGTGTCCCCCCAGAGGAGGCCGCCCCCCCGCGGGCTGATTGCAGCTGTGGTGCACCTCCACCCTGCGGCGGCTGCTGTCCTTGCTCACCTGTTGGAGCAGAGCTGCTCCTTGGTCTGATTCTCCTGTGTGACTCGTACGGGCAGAACCTCAGGCTGACTGGAGGCACCGCGCATACGTCTGGCTGGTCTGATCCGGTGAGCCGGGCCCCTCTGGGGCCACATGGAGGAAGCATGTTGAGCTCACCGTCCCCACCGACCATCTACTCTTCTCTTTAGTTCAGTCACTTGACGTTTTTCGTTCATTTATGTCATTTATTGACGAACAGCACAATATAAATCCGTCCTCACCCTGTCCTCACCCTGTCCTCACCCTGTCCTCACCCTGCTCTCCACAGTCCTCACCCTGTCCTCACCCTGTCCGTCCCCTGTCCTCACCCTGTCCTCACCCTGCTCTCCACAGTCCTCACCCTGTCCTCACCCTGTCCTCACCCTGCTCTCCACAGTCCTCAGGCCGGATGAAGGACAGCTAGTAGACGTCTGGTCAATAGTAAAAGCTGAAGGGACTGTACGTGCTTGTCTTTAGCACCACCTGTCATCACCCATCCCCACCCGGGTGGGAGGAGCTACCCCACAGAGACACCTGTCCATCGGGACATTCAGGAGCTACGTGGGGTGAAGTGTCTTGCCCAAGGGCAGACTAGCGCGGAGGGGATGGAACCGCCAACCCTTTGCCTGCGGGACGAGCCGGCGCTCAGCTGGTTGTATCTGTGGACCCTCCCCAACAATCCCAGTAGAACAGAACTAACACCACCCGCGTGATGGTGCACATGGAGCCCTGCGTCCCCCTCTTCCATCGGACCGGAGTCACGCCGGAACGAGCAGAACGCGGGCGGCGTCCAGCGGTCAGAGCTACTTGTCCTGTGTGTTCAGACGACAACAACCACACATCACACAACAGCTGGTCACACACAGACTATTTACATGTGTATAGAATTACATGCGATTAGACACATGTAATATGTACACACACACATATATATATATATATATATATGTCATTGGTACATACAGACTAGCTCAGCAATAACTGCTCCAGTCATTAACTGATGTCTCCAGCTGTAATGTCCCCCCCCGTGAGGACGCCTGAGGGGGGAAAGACGCGCAGACAGCTGGCAGCAGCTCTCCTTTAGGTGTTGAGTCCCAAATAGATCCTCCTTGGCTTCATTTACACCTGTCTACATGTCCTTGATCTTCTAGCTCTGTGAACACACACACGCACACACACACACACGCACACACACACACACATCTGTTTGCACCTGCATCTCTGTCGAGCTGGAAGCGATGGATCTGGAATGTGGACGAAATAACAACAGTTCTCCTCGGTAGAGAAATGGTGTTTTTCTGCGTTCTCTCCTGCGAGCGTCGGCAGACAGGAACATGGCCTCAGAGGAGCAGGACCTCCAGAGACCATCTGAAGGACACCACGAAGGCCTCAGTCTGGCACTCGGGTCCTTTGGGGTTATGGCAGCTTAGACTCTGTCCTACGGGTTTGTTTGTAACGCTGTTGACGAAGCTTAAAGGCCGCCGCGTCTTTCTGCGTCGACGCGCTGGTTTCACTTCCTGGTTGTAAAGTCCTGCGTGTGTTGCAGAGCGATTCACCTCCAGAACAACAGGTGGAGTCACGTGTTTTGTTGAAGACGACCTGGAGAGTCACGTCTATTTATTTGTTTGTTTATTGATCATAGACTTTATTGCCCCGTGCATCCACACTGCTGCTTTGCATCAAGGACACATTTGTCCCGTATTTTCCTCCACGAATTTGTTCCTTTGCAAGCCGGCGTTAGCGGCGATCTCCCTCCGTGAATCCAACCCGCCAATGACGGCTCGTAGAAGCGTCATATCTACGCATTTCCTCCGACAAAAGCGGAACCATGCCTTGGACCTCCTGTGTGGGCATGTGGGTCAGCTTGGAGGTGAGATCAGGAGATCAGGGCCACCGATTGGACGGCCACGTTGTGCAGACTGAACACGAGTGGTGGGGGACGGCGTCCTAGGCGGCGGTCTGCTGTCCATAAGGAGCAGGCAGTTGATCCCGCTCTATCCCTCCTCTCTATGAGGGCCGTCGTATTCTCCGACTGCTCGTCCTCGCTCCCTCTGATTGGCCGAGCAGCGTCACATGGTTGGTGTGTTTAACGAATTGGTTTAATGAGTGTTTCTAGCCGCTGTTCCCCAACAAGGACTAGTCTCCTTCCGCACTACAGCATCCTGTCAGCGACATGGAGACATTTGTGTCCGTCTCACTGGATGTCATTCTCAACCCCCCCCCTTACTGTCTAATTAGATTCACAGCCCCGGGTCCTCTTCTCCCACCTTTCTGCTGCTCAGGAACTCCTCTCACTTATTAAACCCCTTGGATTGTAGACACAACAGCAAATAGGGCTGTTGGTCACCTGACCTCCCACTTGGTTTGCTACACAGAACCGTGTGACAAGCTGTCACTTAAAACGGCTTGAAAAAGGACGGGCACTTTTCCAAAAGCACCGGCGGTTCACCCGGCAGGTGATTGGATGAACTGACCGGATTGATTCTGTCAATCAACGTCTTAACAAAGCCAGTTGGGAGAAGAGCAAAAGTGTCGTAAGCCGTTGTCGTTCTTTGCGTTTGCTTCTTAGGAGTATTCCCTGTTGTGATAGCAGAGATGTTGTGCAGCTTTTATGCTAACCTGCAGCAGCCATTGTTGCTAAGCCGGTAGCTGCCACACTAGCTGCCGGTAGCTGCCACACTAGCTGCCGGTAGCTGCCACACTAGCTGCCACACTAGCTGCCGGTAGCTGCCACACTAGCTGCCACACTAGCTGCCGGTAGCTGCCACACTAGCTGCCACACTAGCTGCCGGTAGCTGCCACACTAGCTGCCGGTTTCTTGCTCAATAATCCATGTTCAGCAGCAGGTGGCGTGTTAGAGGGGGGGTCCAGCACTGAGGGATTTACCGTGCAGCGACTGTGAACTAGATTCCCTTTGTAGAATCACAGGGGGAAAAGGATTCAAAATGAATTCGCTACCTTTCGCCAGTTCTGTTCTCTTTCAGTTCATGTGAGTTTGAAGAGCGGCATGTTGAGAAGCATGATGGAGCCCCTCCCAAGCCAACGCAGCCCCCCCACGGTTCGTCTGCATGTTCATTTCCAACTTTAAAAGAAACTGTCAACACACGCTCAACGGCCGGCCTTGTTTAATGAATGCGTTAACTTATTCAGTGTGGTCAGCAGCTCACAGCTTCCTCCTCAATGATTCCAATGGCCCTTTTTATCAAGACCAGCGTTTCACAGAGAACACATGGTGGGGAGGAACGGATCTAAAGCCAGTGGCACAAAAACAAGGAACGCATCAAACTGTGACATAATCCTTTGGGTTTACGCGTCTGAAGGGTGTCGACGGCACCGCTCACTGGCAGCCCACGGATCAACGTGCTACTGTTGACCACTGCAGTGTGGTCAACGGTCCCCTCTCCCCGGCGGCCCCGTCTATTCCCTGGTGAAGTGGTTATTTATGTGGACTTGCATACTGGGATCTCTCCTCCCTGAAGCTGAATTGCTGTGCGTCTCCGGTGAGGACGAGGAAGGCCGCCCATCAGATCAATGGCCTCTGGCCTCCCTTTCACATTTATCACACATGCACACACACGTGCGCGTATTGTACTCTAACACACAAATAGCAACTTTCCTCCTCTGCACACCGAACTTTTCCATGATTAATTAAGCCGTGTGGAATAGCAGAGCTCCACAAAGACACATCGGGATACTGAATCCATTCGCTGCCCTGCGTTTAATTGGCCTTAACCAGACACACACACACATGGTAAATCTTTAGGTTGAACTTGGGCTGGTGCTCGCGCTCTGCGTGGCTGTATGAAAGCATAATGAAGGGGGTTCTGTCATGGTTCGGCCTGCCTGTCTGCGCTGGTTGTGGCTGGTTGAGCTCTGGCCTCTCCAGCACACAGAGGGAGGGAAGAGAAGGACTACGATGTCCTGCCTTATCTTGCTAGTGGGATGAAGACGACTCACAACAGCCGAGGAAACCAGCGGTGGACGAGAAGCCGCCCAGCGTCTCTCCTCTGGGTCACATGGTCCTCAGCCTTCCGTCCTCGCTGTCCGCTCATCTGTCAGATTAACGGCAGCGCACAGTCGGCACGCCGGCCGCCGCGTAAACGATTGCAAATGATGAATAAACATTGACTCTTGAGTAAACGCTCCGTCATCGGCCGGCCGCTTTATTCTGCCCCGTCCACATTGATTTGTTTTGCTGCTTTATGACACCCTGACTGATCTTTCACCTCCTCCCTCCTCGGCCTCCTGCGCTCCTCATCCATCAGCGCCGGGAACCCACAATTATCTCAACGAGCTCCTCCTGACAGCTCATCGACTGCTGCATGTCCTCGCTTTTAAACCGGAGCGTGCGCCATCATCACGGCCACCACCGTCCTGCTCCAACCGCCAGCTCTGTCCTCTGGACACGAGACCGCTGTCCTCTGGACATGAGACCACCAGCTTCTGTCCTCTGGACACGAGACCGCTGTCCTCTGGACATGAGACCACCAGCTTCTGTCCTCTGGACACGAGACCGCTGTCCTCTGGACATGAGACCGCCAGCTTCTGTCCTCTGGGCATGAGACCGCCAGCTTCTGTCCTCTGGGCATGAGACCGCCGGCTTCTGTCCTCTGGGCATGAGACCGCCAGCTTCTGTCCTCTGGGCATGAGACCGCCAGCTTCTGTCCTCTGGGCATGAGACCGCTGTCCTCTGGACTTGAGACCGCCGGCTTCTTTCCTCTGGACATGAGACCGCCGGCTTCTGTCCTCTGGACATGAGACCGCCGGCTTCTGTCCTCTGGACATGAGACCGCCGGCTTCTGTCCTCTGGACATGAGACCGCCGGCTTCTGTCCTCTGGACATGAGACCGCCGGCTTCTGTCCTCTGGACATGAGACCGCCGGCTTCTGTCCGCTGGACATGAGACCGCCGGCTTCTGTCCGCTGGACATGAGACCGCCGGCTTCTGTCCGCTGGACATGAGACCGCCGGCTTCTGTCCTCTGGGCATGAGACCGCCGGCTTCTGTCCTCTGGACACGAGACCGCTGTCCTCTGGACATGAGACCGCCAGCTTCTGTCCTCTGGGCATGAGACCGCCAGCTTCTGTCCTCTGGGCATGAGACTGCCGGCTTCTGTCCTCTGGGCATGAGACCGCCAGCTTCTGTCCTCTGGGCATGAGACCGCCAGCTTCTGTCCTCTGGGCATGAGACCGCTGTCCTCTGGACTTGAGACCGCCGGCTTCTTTCCTCTGGACATGAGACCGCCGGCTTCTGTCCTCTGGACATGAGACCGCCGGCTTCTGTCCTCTGGACATGAGACCGCCGGCTTCTGTCCGCTGGACATGAGACCGCCGGCTTCTGTCCGCTGGACATGAGACCGCCGGCTTCTGTCCGCTGGACATGAGACCGCCGGCTTCTGTCCTCTGGACATGAGACCGCCGGCTTCTGCCCTCTGGACAGAAGTCTGTGTCCGTCCGTCCGTCCATCCCCCAGAATGCCAGCTCTGCTAAAGTCCGCGTGCCCTTGGGCAAGACACGTGCCCTCAGATTGCTCCCACTGGACGACGCCGTGTGGACGGGAGCTACTGACGGACAGGTGTCCCTGTGTGGAGGGGAGCTTCTGACGGACAGGTGTCCCTGCGTGGAGGCTCCTCCCATCAGGCTGTGAATGATGTCATGTGGTGGTATCTATTTACACATAAAAATACGGACATCGTCTGGGAAGAGCATTCTGGGAAATAAGCTGCCGGGAGGAGCAGCAGAGGTACCCGATGCCACTGCGAGATCCAAGAGATCAACTGGCCTCCGTCCTGACCTGCGTGTGTGTGTGTGTGTGTGTGTGTGTGTGTGTGTGTGTGTGTGTGTGTGTGTGTGCTTGTGTGTGTGCGTCTCTGTACTTCTGGAAGGCACGTAAATGAGTTTTCCTCCATCTAACATCTGTGCGGTGCGGTGCAGGTGCAGTAGGGCGGAGGTGCAGCAGGGCGGAGGTGCAGCAGGGCGGAGGTGCAGCAGGGCGGAGGTGCAATGGGGGTGCAAATCACATGTTGCTAAGCCCCGCCCCCTTACTGCTACTCAGCCAATCTGGCGCAGGTACCAGGTACCCACACGGCCACTAACTGAACCCAATTAGTAAGTTCGGTCCAACTTAAAAATCTTCCGTGTGTGGAGCTGGTCTGCAGAGAAGCGTGTGATGTGGTGGTTGACACACGCATGTGTCACCACCTCACAACCTTCATCACATCCACAGAACCACCCTGAGGGTGGAGTAGCATCAGGCTGAGAGCGCTCATACACATCATTGTTGTTATTATTAAAAGATTTCCAGTCCAATTACAGCCACAATAAACTACTACTGCCAAATATTTATGTTTTTCATTGTTCTAACAAGATGGTTGTACATTTTATTATTATTATTCTTTTCTAACGGAGCAATCTGGTTGACTTTCTTTAGAAATGCTTTGTTGTTGCTCTGTATCCTACGTTGGAATCCCGGCTATTTGAGCAAAGCGAGGAGAAGCTTGGCTGACAACACGCAGAGGGAGGGGCTCTGTGTCCGCTGGGGGCGGAGCTTCCGTAGTGGCCAATTGTATAAGGTGAAAGAAACGCTTGGTAAACCTGTGCAGAGGGACGAGCGACGACGTCTGGAGAGAATCCGTCTTTTTTCAAAACAAAACACTCTCCACAAAAAAACACGTATGTCCTTTCTGTGCTGCGGCCCGTTACCGGTCCACGGCCCACGGGTTGGGACCCCCGGTTTAGATTGAACAGACGTCCAATGAATTCAAAGTTTTACTTTTACATCGGTGACAGAAAACTCTCCTCTCCCTCCCTCCCCCCCTCCCCCCTCTCCCTCCCCAGTCTCTACGGCAGACACATGCAGGCCAACCCAGAACCACCGAAGAAGAGCAACGACAAGAGTAAAAAGATCAGCCGCAAACCTCTGGCCGCCAAGAACAAGTGAAGAGGAGAGCTGCTTCACTGCATGTGCCTTCCCCCCCGCTCCGTTTTATATAACAAAAACATTTTGTATTCCAAAGAAATGTGTGACGCGTGTTCCTGTGCAGAGCTGCATGTTTGCATCCGCGTGCTGCTCGTTTTGTTGCTCTAGTACTCCAGCCATGTGTGTAACTATTGGAAACGCGTGGAACCTCATTCAGACGCAGATGGTCGCGATGCTCCTCACAGCGAGCCCAGATGACCGATGAGGGTCCTCACAATGCTGCCGCGCCAGAGGCAGATGTTTAGAGTCCAGTCTTACTGCTCTGTATCTGAATCCAGCAGCACGTCTCCATCTCTGCTCCGTCTCTGCTGATTCAGCAGCAATCACTCGCTTCCTTAACGGTTTCACAAACCGGCAGGTTGGTTCATGTTTTGTCAGAAGACCCTTTGTGACCGTACGTACTCCTGCAAACACACGGTGTCTCCTGCCGCGCCGCCTCACTCCACATTGTCTTTGCCAAGTGTCCATCACATTTCAGCTGACGTAACCCTTTAAAATGCACAGAGCTTTTATCACAGGCACCGTTCACGCTTCAATAAAACTATGTTTTAATAAAACAATGAGAGAAATGTCGTCTCCTCTATCGTTCATTTCACATTACATGTCATTTAGCGGACGGGAACTCAGGAGAACAAGAAACAAGAACGTGCAATTTCCTCTAAGCAATTTGCTATAGATGAGTGACGTTACAAGTCCAATGTAAGTGCTACAGTTAGTGTGTTAGTGGAGGTAGAGTGTGAAGAGGTGTGTCTTTAGTCTGAAGATGTGAAGGCTCTCTGTGGTCCTGATGTCTTCAGAGACCTCCTTCCACCATTTAGGAGCAGGACAGCAAAGAGTGGAGATCCAGTCGAGTGTTTTGCTCTCAGTGAGGAGGAACGAGTAGTTTTGTATTTCACGATATAAGTAGTGACATAAACTCCACCTGAATAACTTCTTTTTCTAATGTAACGTGTCTTCAGGGTGTACAGGTGGACAAACGGCCCTTTGTCTCAGAGGGACACACACTTTATTCATGTATTCCATCAATTGGGTTGTTATGTCATTTAAACACCAGTAGGTGAGATGCATTCACTTCAGGGACTAAAAGAGGAATAAAGGCTTTTTGCAGTTTGTGTCTCTTCTGGTTGTCCAGCTTCTTTCCATGTGATGCTGATTTACAGGTTTGTGTGTGATCATTTCATCTTTAACTCGAGGTTTGTTCACCGATGCCTTTACGAACCAGCAGAAGAGCCCTCAGCCATCTGAAGACGTGGGTGAGGATTCCTCGTAGGGCAGGAACAGGAAGTCAGGTGGGGGCTTTGCAGGGGAGGAGGTTCCGGCCTCAGCCGACACCTCGAGGTATTCATGCTCAATGGACACAACAGCAGAATTACGTCAAAATACACACATATTTAATTATGACTTATAGAAACAGGACTGAGATGTGGGGGGTCTCTGCGGGGGCTCCAGTTAGTGCTTTAACCACATCTGTGATTAGTTCCCTCTGTGGCTGCACTGGGCTTTGTTCCAGAATAAACACGGGTCATCGACCATGAAGCTCAGTCCAACCAGAGTCCTGCTTCTCCAGCGGCCCTTTGGGTGCATGTTGTTCCTGTTTGGGTGCATGTTTGGGTGGATGTTGTTCCTGTTTGGGTGCATGTTGTTCCTGTTTTCGTGGATGTTGTTGTTGTTGGGTGTATGTTGTTCCTGTTTGGGTGCATATTTGGGTGGATGTTGTTCCTGTTTTGGTGCATGTTGTTCCTGTTTTCGTGGATGTTGTTGTTGTTGGGTGGATGTTGTTCCTGTTTGGGTGCATGTTTGGGTGTATGTTGTTCCTGTTTGGGTGCATATTTGGGTGGATGTTGTTCCTGTTTTGGTGCATGTTGTTCCTGTTTTCGTGGATGTTGTTGTTGTTGGGTGGATGTTGTTCCTGTTTGGGTGCATGTTTGGTTGGATGTTGTTCCTGTTTTCGTGGATGTTTGGGTGGATGTTGTTCCTGTTTGGGTGCATGTTGTTCCTGTTTTCATGGATGTTGTTCCTGTTTGGGTGCATGCTGTTCCGGTTTGGGTGGATGTTGTTCCTGTTTGGGTGCGTGTTTGGGTGGATGTTGTTCCTGTTTTCATGGATGTTGTTCCTGTTTGGGTGGATGTTATTCCTGTTTTCATGGATGTTGTTCCTGTTTTTGTGTGTGTTGTTCCTGTTTTGTTCTGACTTCATCTCGATTCATCTCACACCTTTGCAAGGACACAATGAGTCCCAAGCTAACTAAAGCCCATTGATTTTCACCAGGTGATTTATAGGTGGCTTGTGTGTGAGGGCGGCTTGATTGTCTAAGGGGGGCGCACGGTGCCCCTTTAATGAGGGTGGTGACACAGGCGGAGGAGGGAGCACCCCACCCACCACAGCAGCAATGTGCACCATTGATACAGCAGCAGCCAACTAGGGTCTCTGTGCATGTGAGTGTGTACGGTAGTGCACGTGAGCCCCCCCCCTGCTGACATACGCCGAGCCAACCAACGGCAGGGTGGAGGGATCGTTGCACCCGCCCTCTGGCTCCCTGTCCGTCAAACACGTGGTCATCCTGTGACCTGTAGTTAGCGGCGTTAGCTCTGAGGCATCGCCGCGTTGGAATCCTACTCTGACCAAAGCATTCACGCTGCATGACCCGAAAAACACCGCCAGACGTTCGGTGTGGAGGACAGGCCCCCTGTTGTTGTTTGTCAGAGATCAGAATAGCATTTTGTGAGCAGTGTAGAGGACGTCTCCGTGCGCGAGAATACTGAAAAGTGCTGTGTGAATAAAAGTTTTCATGATTTCTTTTGCTATCAATTTGCCCACTTTCACTCCCCTCTGAGCTTCCTATAACCCCCCCCCCCCCCATTAATCATCCGTGTGCCGATATTGAGTGTAGTGCCAATGAAGTGATGCTCTCTTACCTCCACAGCTCATTCTCAGGGCCTCTCTCTGCGAGGACATTTGGAGGCGTAATGAAGCCGAGGCGCCGTCGTTGCTTTGATTTTAGCGGCATCAATACGACGGCTCACTGATCCACAAGACAAACGACTGTTCGGCGCCGGGGCTCCGTGGGCCGCTGGCACGTCCCTGCTGGTGTCAAGGCTCTGCTGAACTCTTGTCATCAGTCCACAAAGCGCGAGCACGCTGAGCTGCCTGCAGGAGGAAGAGCGACACAGTTACAACCAAAGGTTTCAAAGACTTGACGCAGTCTCCGGTTGGAGCTCTGAGCGTGTTGTCAGTATTATTACTGTTGTTAGAGTCCGTTTTGTCACGTTATAATAATTAGAACCAAAACTGAAATCCAAAGTGCAAAGACAGTATGTACAGAAGTCTTTTTAAACCCAAGTATCTATACTTAATGAATGTGAAGACTTTTGACCTTGCTGGATATCGCTCATGGTTAGTTAGTTAGTTAGTTAGTTAGTTAGGCTGGCTCAGGCTTAGACTACCAAGAAACCTTTTAGGAAACGTCGAGCTCCTCTCTCACTCTATAATAATTCACTTCTCTTTAATCACTCATTCAGCTTCTTGCCAGGAGCTTTTGTGCTTTCTCACCCTCGCCTTCTATCTGATGGTGGTTCTATCTGACAGCGGTTCTATCTGACAGTGGTTCTATCTGACGGTGGTTCTATCTGACAGTGGTTCTATCTGACGGTGGTTCTATCTGACAGTGGTTCTATCTGACGGTGGTTCTATCTGACGGTGGTTCTATCTGACAGCGGTTCTATCTGACGGTGGTTCTATCTGACGGTGGTTCTATCTGACAGTGGTTCTATCTGACGGTGGTTCTATCTGACGGTGGTTCTATCTGACGGTGGTTCTATCTGACGGTGGTTCTATCTGACAGTGGTTCTATCTGACGGTGGTTCTATCTGACGGTGGTTCTATCTGATGGAGGTTCTATGTGATGGTGGTTCTATGGTGGAGGTTCTATGTGATGGTGGTTCTATGATGGAGGTTCTATGTGATGGTGGATCTATGTGGTGGTGTTTCTATGTGATGGTGGTTCTATGTGGTGGTGGTTCTATGTGGTGGTGGTTCTACGTGGGGGTGGTTCTATGTGGTGGTGGTTCTATGTGGGGGTGGTTCTATGTGGTGGTGGTTCTATGTGGGGGTGGTTCTATGTGATGGTGGATCTATGTGATGGTGGTTCTATGTGATGGTGGATCTATGTTGTGGTGGTTCTATGTGGTGGTGGTTCTATGTTGTGGTGGTTCTATGTTGTGGTGGTTCTACGTGGGGGTGGTTCTATGTGGGGGTGGTTCTATGTGGGGGTGGTTCTATGTGATGGTGGATCTATGTGATGGTGGTTCTATGTGATGGTGGATCTATGTGATGGTGGTTCTATGTGGTGGTGGTTCTATGTGATGGTGGTTCTATGTGGTGGTGGTTCTATGTGGGGGTGGTTCTATGTGATGGTGGTTCTATGTGATGGTGGATCTATGTGATGGTGGTTCTATGTGGTGGTGGTTCTATGTGATGGTGGTTCTATGTGGTGGTGGTTCTATGTGGGGGTGGTTCTATGTGATGGTGGATCTATGTGATGGTGGTTCTATGTGGTGGTGGTTCTATGTGGGGGTGGTTCTATGTGATGGTGGTTCTATGTGATGGTGGATCTATGTGATGGTGGTTCTATGTGGTGGTGGTTCTATGTGATGGTGGTTCTATGTGGTGGTGGTTCTATGTGGGGGTGGTTCTATGTGATGGTGGATCTATGTGATGGTGGTTCTATGTGGTGGTGGTTCTATGTGGGGGTGGTTCTATGTGATGGTGGTTCTATGTGATGGTGGATCTATGTGATGGTGGTTCTATGTGGTGGTGGTTCTATGTGATGGTGGTTCTATGTGGTGGTGGTTCTATGTGGGGGTGGTTCTATGTGATGGTGGATCTATGTGATGGTGGTTCTATGTGATGGTGGATCTATGTGATGGTGGTTCTATGTGGTGGTGGTTCTATGTGATGGTGGATCTATGTTGTGGTGGTTCTATGTGATGGTGGATCTATGTGATGGTGGTTCTATGTGGTGGTGGTTCTATGTGATGGTGGTTCTATGTGGTGGTGGTTCTATGTGGGGGTGGTTCTATGTGATGGTGGATCTATGTGATGGTGGTTCTATGTGATGGTGGATCTATGTGATGGTGGTTCTATGTGGTGGTGGTTCTATGTGATGGTGGTTCTATGTGGTGGTGGTTCTATGTGGGGGTGATGGTCCCTGCAGTGTCTTACTACTCACATTATCTGAATCATCTCTGTCTTATGAACTCAATGTGTTGTTCATCTTCTACGTTGTTCATTCTGTCCTCATGACGTCATCGTCGTCTGTCCATCAGGAGACGGACCCTCTGACGTTCTCACTGAGGTTCCTTTTCCCCACAGAGGCTTGTTCAGGACAGAGGATGTCACATGGGGCATGATCCTGGGCTTTGTAAAAGAAGATGAATGGAGCAGATAAGGACTGTGAGGATGTTCAATAGCTGCTCGATTCATCTCCTTTGACAAAGCCCAGGATCATGTACTGTAATTGTACTACATTGTATTTTGTTATTAGTATTTGTATATATATCACCATCTCTTTGTCCATGTGTGCTTCAGCATCCATGTGGCAAATAAAGCTGATTGTGTTTCTAAATAACTTTCATTCATCCTGATCACAGAGATAAAAACACGTCATTAATCTGTTCATTGTTTGATGCAATTCAGTTTAATAAAAGTCCTTTGGTCCGTTGTGTGTGTCGACTCGTCGCTGTTTCTTTCCCACGTATTGTGTCGGGAGACACTTTAAGGAGACGTTCGCTTCCTACCAGCAGAACTCGTGTATTTACATTAAATGGTCATTTATGGAGGTCATGACAGATTTAATGTGCTGGATTCATGTGAAACATGTCGTGTAAATACTTGTTTTACTAAAGAACCAAACACACAGACGGACTCTTGGTTTATTTCTATTAAACATTTAGAATATCTCTAAAGCGATGAGGAGACCTTCAGTTACCACTGAACAGTGGAAGTTCTCTCTGGGTTCTCCGGAGGTTCGGTCCATTGTCGGTGTGTGGCAGTGAGTCTGTGAGGCGACCGATCCAGGACGGGCCCCAGAGTCACCTCAGCCCCCCCCGACCCGGTATGAAGGACCAGGTTCCTCGCTGCAGGCTTCATCTGCTTCTCACTCTTCTTTAGTGACATTAAGGAAAAGAATGTAAAGTGTTCTAGACTTGAAATGACATCGAGATGCTGTTAAGGCCTCAAACACGCTGTCACTCACGCGTGTATCATACAGGAGACGAATCACCCGCCATCACACTGTCTCACTACTGGTCCGAACCGGTGAATGATGAAGTGTTTTCACTTTAGAGGTCTCTCTCTCTCTCTCTCTCTCCCCCCTCTCCCCCCCCCCCCCCCCTCTCTCTCATATATAGCGGACAGACGCTTTCGCGGATCCACCTTCAGGATTCAGCTGCAGCACAGAGCTCTGGTTCGGGACCCGTGGATCAGAAGAGGGTCCAGACCCCGCGTCTGGACTTCAGTGATGCTGAATCCGGTCCTTCGCCGACCGGCACAGAACTTTTAGGAGACCGTTGCGCTCCGAACTTCCCGAAGCCGCCGAGCGGAGCCGCGCTCCACCTTTCTGCGCGAGGGTCTCCTCCGGCCAGCACCATTCCACCCAAAAGACCCCAGGATCGGCCCGCGCTCACGCGGCTGGTCGGCAGGAAGCGGCTGGTCGCAGCAGGGGTCCTGGGAGTCGTCATGGTTCTGCTTCTCGTGATCCTCATCCCGGTCCTGGTGAACTCGGCGGGCTCGGCGGCGCACTACGAGATGCTCGGTACCTGCAGGATGGTGTGCGACCCCTACGGCACCAAGGCTCCGACCAGCGCCGCCACGGCGGACGCGGCCGGAGACGGCGGCCTCGTGCAGTCCTTGCCCACTTTCATCCAAGGTCCGAGAGGGGTACCGGGGCGTCCGGGTAGGGCGGGTCCAAGGGGTCCTCTCGGCGAACCGGGGCCGCCCGGTCCTGCGGGGCCGCCCGGAGACAAAGGCAGACCCGGCTTACCGGGACCGCGGGGACCGAGCTCAGCTGCCGGGGCCATCAGCGCGGCCACGTACAGCACCGTGCCCAAGATCGCCTTTTACGCGGGACTCAAGAAGCAGCACGAGGGCTACGAGGTGCTCAAGTTCGACGACGTGGTGACCAATCTGGGGAACCACTACGACCCGACCACCGGCAAGTTCACGTGCTCCATCCCGGGGATCTATTTCTTCACCTACCACGTCCTGATGCGCGGAGGCGACGGCACGAGCATGTGGGCGGACCTGTGCAAAAACCAGCAGGTAACAGACGCGCGGGGCTTTTACGCACGAGGGCTCGTTCGTTCGCTCGCGCTCCGCGCAACTATTGACCGTGCACGTCGTGCGCGTGCGCGTGAAACGGTGACCTGGCGCCCGGTGGACGACGCGGGACATGTCTTACTGGGCCGAGACAGCTTCACCAACCACGTCCTTCAACTTAATGAGGACAAAGTTCACGTCAGAGTTGTTGTCGTAATGAACGGGACCTCCCTTCAGTCTTTATTCATTATTATTATTATTATTAATATTAATATTATTATTAATATTATTATTATTATTAATATTATTATTAATATTATTATTATTATTATTATTAATATTATTATTATTCCAAATACCTCTTTACAATCTAACTGGTGAAGGTGTGAGGATGGACGGAGGCCCTTTGCTGCCTCCTGTCTCCTCTTCCCTCGGGTGGGGGGGGGGGTGATGGGGGGGTGATGGGGGGGGTGATGGGGGGGTGATGGGGGGGTGATGGGGGGGGGTGTCTGTCAGCAGCTCACATCTAATCCCGGGTCGCTCCAGCAGACAGACGCCTCGCGCCTGTCAGCCCGTCCTGTCCGGATTAAAGCAGCGGAGCAGCTCGCCGTGACCGACCACATGCAGCCGGAGACACGTTTCAATTAGACCCGGGACCCGGACCCGGGACCCGGACCCGGGACCCGGGTCCGGGACACGGACCCGGGACCCGGGGACAGAGCATTTAATCAAATCCCTTTTCCCCCATTAGAGCAGTATTTTCTTTTTTTACTAAATTGTCCTCTTGAAATATATATTTTTTAACAATTAAAAGGCAGTGATCTGTTTATTTATTCAAATGAATGCAGATTGATGTAAATCCTCCATGAATGACCCGTCTGAAGGAACCTCTGTCAATCCAACAGTTTATTCAAGGCTGCTGGTGTAATGTTGTCCATGCAGGTATAAAATATAAAATACAATATAAAAGCTACTGCTCTCCGATCACATTCTATTTTAATGAATAATTATAGGCTTTATGAACTAATTTAAGAGAAATTCAACAGGAAAGCACCAGGTGCTTATTTTGCTAAATTCTCTGTTTGTCTTTGTCATCGCTCCATCAACCTCCACCCAAACTGCGTCACGTCATTGATGCCCCGACACGAAAAGACAAATTCCATCGGATTGTTTCACGTCCTTATTGATGTCTGTGGATATAATAATAATAAAATATATATGTATGAATCCAACAGAGTAAACCGGCTTCAAAATGAGTTCAAATTGCACATTGAGCTCATAATATATAATATACATATATATATATTATATATTATGTATATTATATATTATATTACAGTGATCTCCCTTCCTTATAAAACCAAAGCAAAGATTGTTTCAGACTTAGTCACGGCTAACCTCAGTCTGACATGAGGGACTAGCGGCCGAGGAGGCGAGGAAAGGGATCAAGGATTTCCTTTAAGTTTTTCGACTCAACGTGAAACGCGCGTGTGGGAGAACACGGAGAACACGGAGAACACGGAGAACACGCACACAGCGGTGCTTCTTAACGCGGAGCTGCTCAGTGGCTCCACACCGTGTGAGACGCTTCTCGTGTTCAGCGTCTCACACGGAGGAAACACGTCAGCTTGTGTTCTTCAAGGCCCACGTTAACGTGCACTGAGACACCGATGCACGGACGTCCTGTCCACAGCTCACATCGCATCTCAGACGCCTCAGAGGCCCACTGGGCACCACTGGGAACCACTGGGAACCACTGGGCACCACTGGGCACCACTGGGAACCACTGGGCACCACTGGGAACCACAGGGCACCACTGGGCACCACTGGGTGTTGGTCACATGACAGAACGATAGTAGGGAGATTTAAAAGGATGGAAATATTAAATAATCGTTCACATTGTTCAAGAAATAATGGTTGATGCCACGATCAAGCTCTTATATATATATATATATATATATATATATATATATATATATATATATATATATATAATGATATATATATATATATATATATATATATATAATGATTTTATCGTGCGTTAACGCGGCCTTGATTATTATTTTGAATGTCGTTGGTCTTTGTACACATGCAGACACACAATGTAAACACACATGCAGACACACCAATGTACACACTGTAACACACATGCAGACCACACTGTAAACACACATGCAGACACACACTGTAAACACACATGCAGACACACACTGTAAACACACATGCAGACACACAATGAACACACATCAGACCACAAGAAACACACATACAGACCACACACTGTAAACACACATGCAGACACACACTGTAAACACACATGCAGACACACAATGTAAACACACATGCAGACACACAAGTAAACACACATGCAGACCACTGAAACCACATGCAGACACACAAACATAGCAGACACACACACTGTAAACACACATGCAGACACACAATGTAAACACACATGCAGACACACACTGTAAACACACATGCAGACACACAAAGTAAACACACATGCAGACACACAATGTAAACACACATGCAGACACACACTGTAAACACACATGCAGACACACAAAGTAACACACATGCAGACACACAATGTAAACACACATGCAGACACACACTGTAAACACACATGCAGACACACAAAGTAAACACACATGCAGACACACAATGTAAAACACACATGCAGACACACACTGTAAACACACATGCAGACACACAAAGTAAACACACATGCAGACACACATGTACACACATGCAGACACACACTAACCATGCAGACACACAAAGTAAACACACATGCAGACACACAATGTAAACACACATGCAGACACACACTGTAAACACACATGCAGACACACAAAGTAAACACACATGCAGACACACAATGTAAACACACATGCAGACACACAATGTAAACACACATGCAGACACACAAAGTAAACACACATGCAGACACACAATGTAAACACACATGCAGACACACAATGTAAACACACATGCAGACACACAATGTAAACACACATGCAGACACACAATGTAAACACACATGCAGACACACACTGTAAACACACATGCAGACACACAAAGTAAACACACATGCAGACACACAATGTAAACACACATGCAGACACACACTGTAAACACACATGCAGACACACAAGTAAACACACATGCAGACACACAATGTAAACACACATGCAGACACACAAAGTAAACACACATGCAGACACACAATGTAAACACACATGCAGACACACACTGTAAACACACATGCAGACACACAAAGTAAACACACATGCAGACACACAATGTAAACACACATGCAGACACACAATGTAAACACACATGCAGACACACAAAGTAAACACACATGCAGACACACAATGTAAACACACATGCAGACACACAATGTAAACACACATGCAGACACACAATGTAAACACACATGCAGACACACAATGTAAACACACATGCAGACACACAATGTAAACACACATGCAGACACACAATGTAAACACACATGCAGACACACAATGTAAACACACATGCAGACACACAATGTAAACACACATGCAGACACACACTGTAAACACACATGCAGACACACAATGTAAACACACATGCAGACACACAAAGTAAACACACATGCAGACACACAATGTAAACACACATGCAGACACACAATGTAAACACACATGCAGACACACAATGTAAACACACATGCAGACACACAATGTAAACACACATGCAGACACACACTGTAAACACACATGCAGACACACAATGTAAACACACATGCAGACACACAATGTAAACACACATGCAGACACACAATGTAAACACACATGCAGACACACAATGTAAACACACATGCAGACACACACTGTAAACACACATGCAGACACACAAAGTAAACACACATGCAGACACACACTGTAAACACACATGCAGACACACAAAGTAAACACACATGCAGACACACAATGTAAACACACATGCAGACACACACTGTAAACACACATGCAGACACACAAAGTAAACACACATGCAGACACACAATGTAAACACACATGCAGACACACACTGTAAACACACATGCAGACACACAAAGTAAACACACATGCAGACACACACTGTAAACACACATGCAGACACACAAAGTAAACACACATGCAGACACACAATGTAAACACACATGCAGACACACACTGTAAACACACATGCAGACACACAAAGTAAACACACATGCAGACACACAATGTAAACACACATGCAGACACACAATGTAAACACACATGCAGACACACACTGTAAACACACATGCAGACACACAAAGTAAACACACATGCAGACACACAATGTAAACACACATGCAGACACACACTGTAAACACACATGCAGACACACAAAGTAAACACACATGCAGACACACAATGTAAACACACATGCAGACACACAATGTAAACACACATGCAGACACACAAAGTAAACACACATGCAGACACACACTGTAAACACACATGCAGACACACAAAGTAAACACACATGCAGACACACAATGTAAACACACATGCAGACACACACTGTAAACACACATGCAGACACACAAAGTAAACACACATGCAGACACACAATGTAAACACACATGCAGACACACAATGTAAACACACATGCAGACACACAAAGTAAACACACATGCAGACACACAATGTAAACACACATGCAGACACACAATGTAAACACACATGCAGACACACAATGTAAACACACATGCAGACACACAATGTAAACACACATGCAGACACACAATGTAAACACACATGCAGACACACACTGTAAACACACATGCAGACACACAAAGTAAACACACATGCAGACACACAATGTAAACACACATGCAGACACACAATGTAAACACACATGCAGACACACAAAGTAAACACACATGCAGACACACAATGTAAACACACATGCAGACACACAAAGTAAACACACATGCAGACACACAATGTAAACACACATGCAGACACACACTGTAAACACACATGCAGACACACAAAGTAAACACACATGCAGACACACAATGTAAACACACATGCAGACACACAATGTAAACACACATGCAGACACACAAAGTAAACACACATGCAGACACACAATGTAAACACACATGCAGACACACAATGTAAACACACATGCAGACACACAAAGTAAACACACATGCAGACACACAATGTAAACACACATGCAGACACACACTGTAAACACACATGCAGACACACAAAGTAAACACACATGCAGACACACAATGTAAACACACATGCAGACACACAATGTAAACACACATGCAGACACACAAAGTAAACACACATGCAGACACACAAAGTAAACACACATGCAGACACACAATGTAAACACACATGCAGACACACAATGTAAACAACACATGCAGACACACACTGTAAACACACATGCAGACACACAAAGTAAACACACATGCAGACACACAATGTAAACACACATGCAGACACACATGTAAACACACATGCAGACACACAAAGTAAACACACATGCAGACACACAATGTAAACACACATGCAGACACACACTGTAAACACACATGCAGACACACAAAGTAAACACACATGCAGACACACAATGTAAACACACATGCAGACACACACTGTAAACACACATGCAGACACACAAAGTAAACACACATGCAGACACACAATGTAAACACACATGCAGACACACAATGTAAACACACATGCAGACACACAAAGTAAACACACATGCAGACACACAATGTAAACACACATGCAGACACACAATGTAAACACACATGCAGACACACAAAGTAAACACACATGCAGACACACAATGTAAACACACATGCAGACACACAATGTAAACACACATGCAGACACACACTGTAAACACACATGCAGACACACACTGTAAACACACATGCAGACACACAATGTAAACACACATGCAGACACACACTGTAAACACACATGCAGACACACAATGTAAACACACATGCAGACACACAATGTAAACACACATGCAGACACACAATGTAAACACACATGCAGACACACAATGTAAACACACATGCAGACACACACTGTAAACACACATGCAGACACACAATGTAAACACACATGCAGACACACAATGTAAACACACATGCAGACACACAAAGTAAACACACATGCAGACACACAATGTAAACACACATGCAGACACACAATGTAAACACACATGCAGACACACACTGTAAACACACATGCAGACACACAAAGTAAACACACATGCAGACACACAATGTAAACACACATGCAGACACACAATGTAAACACACATGCAGACACACAATGTAAACACACATGCAGACACACAAAGTAAACACACATGCAGACACACAATGTAAACACACATGCAGACACACACTGTAAACACACATGCAGACACACAAAGTAAACACACATGCAGACACACAATGTAAACACACATGCAGACACACAATGTAAACACACATGCAGACACACAATGTAAACACACATGCAGACACACAAAGTAAACACACATGCAGACACACAATGTAAACACACATGCAGACACACACTGTAAACACACATGCAGACACACAAAGTAAACACACATGCAGACACACAATGTAAACACACATGCAGACACACACTGTAAACACACATGCAGACACACAAAGTAAACACACATGCAGACACACAATGTAAACACACATGCAGACACACACTGTAAACACACATGCAGACACACAAAGTAAACACACATGCAGACACACAATGTAAACACACATGCAGACACACACTGTAAACACACATGCAGACACACAAAGTAAACACACATGCAGACACACACTGTAAACACACATGCAGACACACAAAGTAAACACACATGCAGACACACAATGTAAACACACATGCAGACACACACTGTAAACACACATGCAGACACACAAAGTAAACACACATGCAGACACACAATGTAAACACACATGCAGACACACACTGTAAACACACATGCAGACACACAAAGTAAACACACATGCAGACACACAATGTAAACACACATGCAGACACACACTGTAAACACACATGCAGACACACAAAGTAAACACACATGCAGACACACAATGTAAACACACATGCAGACACACACTGTAAACACACATGCAGACACACAAAGTAAACACACATGCAGACACACACTGTAAACACACATGCAGACACACAAAGTAAACACACATGCAGACACACAATGTAAACACACATGCAGACACACACTGTAAACACACATGCAGACACACAAAGTAAACACACATGCAGACACACAATGTAAACACACATGCAGACACACAATGTAAACACACATGCAGACACACAAAGTAAACACACATGCAGACACACAATGTAAACACACATGCAGACACACACTGTAAACACACATGCAGACACACAAAGTAAACACACATGCAGACACACAATGTAAACACACATGCAGACACACAATGTAAACACACATGCAGACACACACTGTAAACACACATGCAGACACACAAAGTAAACACACATGCAGACACACAATGTAAACACACATGCAGACACACAATGTAAACACACATGCAGACACACAAAGTAAACACACATGCAGACACACAATGTAAACACACATGCAGACACACAAAGTAAACACACATGCAGACACACAATGTAAACACACATGCAGACACACACTGTAAACACACATGCAGACACACAAAGTAAACACACATGCAGACACACAATGTAAACACACATGCAGACACACAATGTAAACACACATGCAGACACACAAAGTAAACACACATGCAGACACACAATGTAAACACACATGCAGACACACAATGTAAACACACATGCAGACACACAAAGTAAACACACATGCAGACACACAATGTAAACACACATGCAGACACACACTGTAAACACACATGCAGACACACAAAGTAAACACACATGCAGACACACAATGTAAACACACATGCAGACACACAATGTAAACACACATGCAGACACACAAAGTAAACACACATGCAGACACACAAAGTAAACACACATGCAGACACACAATGTAAACACACATGCAGACACACAATGTAAACACACATGCAGACACACACTGTAAACACACATGCAGACACACAAAGTAAACACACATGCAGACACACAATGTAAACACACATGCAGACACACAATGTAAACACACATGCAGACACACAAAGTAAACACACATGCAGACACACAATGTAAACACACATGCAGACACACAATGTAAACACACATGCAGACACACAAAGTAAACACACATGCAGACACACAATGTAAACACACATGCAGACACACACTGTAAACACACATGCAGACACACAAAGTAAACACACATGCAGACACACAATGTAAACACACATGCAGACACACAATGTAAACACACATGCAGACACACAAAGTAAACACACATGCAGACACACAAAGTAAACACACATGCAGACACACAATGTAAACACACATGCAGACACACAAAGTAAACACACATGCAGACACACAATGTAAACACACATGCAGACACACAATGTAAACACACATGCAGACACACACTGTAAACACACATGCAGACACACACTGTAAACACACATGCAGACACACAAAGTAAACACACATGCAGACACACAATGTAAACACACATGCAGACACACACTGTAAACACACATGCAGACACACAATGTAAACACACATGCAGACACACAAAGTAAACACACATGCAGACACACACTGTAAACACACATGCAGACACACAATGTAAACACACATGCAGACACACACTGTAAACACACATGCAGACACACAATGCGGCGCTACGCTGCCTCTTACAATGTAACTGGTTGTCTATGACACACTAGATGAACCAGGAGCTCTGCCCGTTGCTTTGGGTCACTTTGGTTCCATTAATATGAAACTTCTAATTTGAGATTTACAAGACATATTAGCTGTAACCTTATACGCCTTTCTCAATACGTGTCCTCCTGTCCTCGTGTCCTCGTGTCCTCGTGTCCTCGTGTGGGCCCTTTCTCAATACGTGTCCTCGTGTCCTCGTGTCCTCGGGTAGGCCCTTTCTCAATACGTGTCCTCCTGTCCTCCTGTCCTCCTGTCCTCGTGTCCTCGTGTGGGCCCTTTCTCAATACGTGTCCTCGTGTCCTCGGGTAGGCCCTTTCTCAATACGTGTCCTCCTGTCCTCCTGTCCTCGTGTCCTCGTGTCCTCGTGTGGGCCCTTTCTCAATACGTGTCCTCGTGTCCTCGGGTAGGCCCTTTCTCAATACGTGTCCTCCTGTCCTCCTGTCCTCCTGTCCTCGTGTCCTCGTGTAGGCCCTTTCTCAATACGTGTCCTCGTGTCCTGGTGGCAAGGCAAGTAACAGTAGTGAATAATATATTGATATTTGCTTGAAACTGTTTCTATTTATTTCATTGTTAGACAATGAGTTCACCTGCCTGCAGCCTCCACCATCATAATATCATATTGTAGTAATGAAGTAAAACGAACAAGAGGCAGAATTACTGCACGTGTCACGCAGAAGGGGGCTGAGTGGCAACCAGTCTAAGCACTGCTATGCTAAGCTAGCTGCTAGGCTACTTCAATCCCCGTCTGCACAGGACTGTGTCCCTGCACGACGGGGCTGGAAAAGGTCCCGCTGAACGTGGCCGATTGTTGGCGCTTCAAACACAGCCGGTAGGAGACGATGAAGAGGCGCAGTACCTGGATTATACTGACAGGTCTAATACTCATATATAACATGTCAATAACTACATGTACAGACGTGTAGCTAAGCAGCCGAGCCCACTCGGAGGGAAATATTCAATAATTCATGTTTGGAAAAGATGTATTTATCATTATTACAATTCAGTAACAACGTCCTGCTGGTCCTTCGCCGAGCACACACACACACACACACACACACACACACACACACACACACACACACACACACACACACACACACACACACACACACACACACACACTCACACAAATGTCGGTAATAGTTATTGTTCATTTTACTGACATCATTATTAGAAGAGCAGCTCTGATTTCTCTCAACATGTAACGTTTGCTCTGATTCCTGCGTTGTTTTCGCTGTGCGTCACTTTACCTTGTTACCCGACCGCGGGGTGACGCCCGCCCAGATTACTATTCAGGAATTATGTGTATTGCCATTAAAAAGACATTGATGTCAGTAGTTTCATACCAGCTGATACCAGACATGTAGCAGATGTAGCATTGTCCCAGGCTTATTCCATTATTTAAAATAATACCCATTTAAGATGAAACACTCAACGTTTGATGGATGGGACAGAAACCGTGAAAAGTCTTCACTGCATCCCTGAATCTGCTCTAATAAAAGGCAGCAGCTTCAACATCATGCATTTATTTAACAGGGACAATCCTGGGCCAGATGTTCTTAAGGCTGATGTTCTTAACAAAAGCAACAGCACGTGTCGTGTTAATGTGTATTTAGAAGCAAAGTGTTCTTGGTCCTTGAAGTATGATTCAAACCAGCTTAGTGCCAAAGAGTCCGACCCAGAGGTTTTGTCCGTCTGCTAGTTGTTATTTCCAGTAGATCCAAGGCAAGTTTATTTGTAGAGCGCTTCTCATTCACAAGGCAGACTCAAAGTGCTTCACATCATAACATTTCATACAATAAAGTGAGATAAAATGCAGGAATTAAAAGACAATTTAAAAACAGCAAATAAAATTATAAATTAAAATCTTATTTAAATTGTTTAATTAAAGGCAGAGGTTAAACGTGGTCAGATTTGGGGCTTAAAGTCTTAAATCTTCAGGAAGTTTATTCCAGCTGTTTGTTGCGTAGTAACTAAATGATGCTTTCCCATGATTTGTATTTACTCTGGGAATCACTAACAGATTTGTGTCAGAAGATCTTAGTGATCTTGAAGGCTTATGTAGTGGAAGCATATCAGTGATATACTTTGGCCCTAAACCATGTAGTGATTTATATGTGAGCAGTAGGATTTTGAAATGAATTCTCTGACATACTGGGAGCCAATGTAGGGATTTAAGAATTGGTGTAATGTGCTCACATTTTTGGTCTTTGTTAGAACTCTAGCAGCAGCGTTCTGAACAAGCTGGAGCTGCCTGACAGTTTTTTTTGGAGACCTGCAAGGAGACCATTACAATAGTCCAGCCTACTGGTTATAAAGGCAGTACAAGTGTTTCTAAGTCTTGAGCTGACATGAGCCCTCTAAGTCGTGCGACATTTTTGAGGTGGTAGTAGGCCGATTTTGTTACTGATTTGATGCGACTCTCCAAGTGTAAATCTGAATCCATAATAACCCCCAGATTTCTGGCTTTATTTGATGTTTTCAGGGACAGAGAGTGAAGGTGTTGGGTTACTTTAAACCTTTCTTTTTAGCACCAAATACAATGATCTCAGTTTTGTGTTCATTTAGTTGTAGGACATTTTGACACATCCAGTCTTTGATCCAGTAAGAGTAATGGGACTCGTTGTGTCACTGTCTTTGCCCGACTGGAACAGTTATTTACAGCCAAGAAGTCGATTACCGTTTAGAAAGAACACCTTTTCTTATCATTGTACTTTAGATATCGGTCGATAGTTTGTCATCGTTTCCGTGTGTCGGCCTGCTTTGGTGTTTCGTTCCAAATCAGTAATCTCTTGCTTTCTCTTTACTTCTTTACTCAGAACTATTTGTTTCACCCGAAATGTAATTGTTGTAAACGAGTTTTAAAGTGGATAACGTGAGGTCAAAGACCGCCACAAAGGAACCACCACCTCGTGGTCATCAGGTGGATCTCATGAACCATGAAGAAACTTACGTTCATACGTCAGGGGAGTCTACACAACTCAAACACATCTAATAATAATACAAATATGGCTCCAACAGGGACTGTGGGAAGGTGCCTGAGAGTGTGTCGACAACCAGCAGGTCATCAGGTTGAAATTGTCTATAAGAAGTGTCTTCAGGAGGCCTGCAGATGTTGTATTGTGTCTCCAGACTTGGTGGATTGAATGCACTCGAGTCGTGACGTCTGAATGGAGCTCGGTGTGGAGAACTAACCCCGTTATACACAATGCATCCAGTTCACTTCACTCATCAGACACTGTTCAAGGGTCAATGCACTTTGAGGAACAGAGGTGTCAAGTAACCAAGTACAAATACTTCGTTACTGTACTTTAGTAGAAATGTTGGGTATCTATACTTTACTGCAGTGTTTATTTTTCAGAGGACTTTACATTTTAAAAACAGTCTCGGTTCTTCCGGCTTGTTGTAGATAAAAAACCTCCCATCCAGATAAATGTTGCCACCCGGATGGAGTGAATGTGATTGTGGTCGGATGAGAAGTATAAACATTTAGCATCCAGACACCCGATTGGTTTTCTCCGCCATGCGCCTGCAGATCAGAGCGACGGCGGGTGTGAAAAGTGGTCGGTGGAAGGATCCTTTGTCAGAAGCCACAAGCCGATCTCAGTTGGTATTTAGCGACATGGACCCTCCTCCTCCTCCTCATGCAGATTCCATGTAACGTTACATGAGGACCTTCATGACCATGAGTTTGTTGTTTTCTACCTTTATAGAGAATCTGCCACAACACAGCGACTTGCAAGTAGCGCAGCGCCTTAAATAAAGTCACGTGTGTCTTTATGTGCGTGTGCGTGTGCGTGTGTGTGTGTGTGTGTGTGTGTGTGTGTCTTCCTCAGGTGCGTGCCAGTGCCATAGCTCAGGACGCAGACCAGAACTATGACTACGCCAGTAACAGCGGCGTGCTGCATCTGGAGCCGGGAGACGAGGTCTACATCAAACTGGACGGAGGCAAAGCTCATGGAGGCAACAACAACAAGTACAGCACCTTCTCCGGGTTCATCATCTACGCCGACTAGAACCCTCGACCCGAGCTGCTGACGGCCTCCTGCCACAGCTGCTGTGGACTAAACACCCAGCCTGGATAAACGGCACCACATTTTATTTTTCCCATTCTGCCATTTCTGTCTTGAAGATTATGATCGATGTCATTCAAATAGTGGTGACGAATCAAACGCCGCCCTCTCTTCGTGCCATCACGCTCAGACGTGCAGCCGATGTCCCGTCACAGAGTCTTACGGTGGTAAGAAGAGTCCGAGTGTGGGCAGAAACCCACCGGCATCAGTAATCTGTAATCTGCCTGCTGGAATCTGACTTGATGGTCCAACCTTTCTTCATTCTCACGTCTGATTTGGCTGCAAGCTGCCTGACAACTAATCAAAGTCCCGATACGACACAGAGGTTTAGCAGCAGCTAGTGAGTAGTTGACGATACCTGCCGTGGTATAATAAATAATGATTCATGAGTCAGCGTGTGTGGTTTGGCTCTTTCTTCAAACTGGCTGCATATGATAGTTTATATTATGAACATATTAAACATACTGACCTCTTCTACAGAGGAGGAAACTTCTGACCCTGACTGTGAAGCTTCGGTGTGTCGTCACTTTACCGGCCTGGTTACTTTAATCCTGCAAGAAAGGCTGAAATTAAATAATCATACATAATTAATAATTATAGCCCAAACAGGTGGAATTGAATTATTGATGGAGGTGGAGGGCCGGTGGATGTCGGGTGGAGGGCCGGTTGATCTTGGGTGGATGTTGGGTGGATGTTGGGTGGATGTTGGGTGGATGTCGGGTGGAGGGCCGGTGGATGTCGGGTGGAGGGCCGGTTGATCTTGGGTGGATGTTGGGTGGATGTCGGGTGGATGTCGGGTGGAGGGCCGGTGGATCTTGGGTGGATGTTGGGTGGATGTTGGGTGGATGTCGGGTGGAGGGCCGGTGGATGTGGGGTGGATGTGGGGTGGATGTGGGGTGGATGTCGGGTGGATGTGGGGTGGATGTGGGGTGGATGTTGGGTGGATGTTGGGTGGATGTTGGGTGGATGTCGGGTGGATGTCGGGTGGATGTCGGGTGGAGGGCCGGTGGATGTGGGGTGGATGTCGGGTGGATGTGGGGTGGATGTCGGGTGGATGTTGGGTGGATGTTGGGTGGAGGGCCGGTGGATGTCGGGTGGATGTCGGGTGGATGTTGGATGGATGTCGGGTGGATGTGGGGTGGATGTCGCGTGGATGTGGGTGGATGTCGGGTGGAGGGCCGGTGGATGTGGGGTGGATGTCGGGTGGATGTGGGGTGGATGTGGGTGGATGTGGTGTGGATGTCGGGTGGATGTCGGGTGGATGTCGGGTGGATGTCGGGTGGATGTGGGGTGGATGTCGGGTGGATGTTGGGTGGAGGGCCGGTGGATGTGGGGTGGATGTCGGGTGGATGTCGGGTGGATGTCGGGTGGAGGGCCGGTGGATGTGGGGTGGATGTCGGGTGGATGTTGGGTGGAGGGCCGGTGGATGTGGGGTGGATGTCGGGTGGATGTCGGGTGGAGGGCCGGTGGATGTGGGGTGGATGTCGGGTGGATGTGGGGTGGATGTCGGGTGGATGTTGGGTGGAGGGCCGGTGGATGTGGGGTGGATGTCGGGTGGATGTCGGGTGGATGTTGGGTGGATGTCGGGTGGATGTCAGGTGGATGTCGGGTGGATGTCGGGTGGAGGGCCGGTGGATGTGGGGTGGATGTCGGGTGGATGTGGGGTGGATGTCGGGTGGATGTGGGGTGGATGTCGGGTGGATGTTGGGTGGAGGGCCGGTGGATGTGGGGTGGATGTGGGGTGGATGTCGGGTGGATGTCGGGTGGAGGGCCGGTGGATGATGAGTCAGCAGCAACATTACAGCTGCAGTAGCTCTGTGTGTAACAGTAATGAGCCTGAAGGTTTCTGAGAGGCTTTTCCAGCGTCTGATGATTGCAGGAGAAGATCAGACCTTCTCGGTGGACCAGCACCTCCTTTCACTGAAGAGCTGCTCTCTATTTCGTTTGACGCCTGTAACGTTTACCCGGTCCAACGGTTGCTGATTAACATTGAGAGTGAGATGATTAAAATGATTGTTAGAACTGTAATCTTAAACTACTCAAATGTTATGAATAAAAGTCGTATTGATATATTGTTAGTATCAATATACAGTGTATTTTACAGATATAAAATATATAACTTTAGAATCATGTGTAAATACTATAGTGATAAAAAAATATGTTATTTTTTCTGCCATGTAAAAACCTTAAAATAAAGGAATAAATAGCTGATTGATCAGCGCTTGTCTTGAAGTTATATTCTCACCGTGTAGCAGTGTTGACACATATAAACACGTGGTAGATACAGTGTCAGGAACGTGCAATATTATGAAAGTTATACTCCTCTTTTGTCTTATAACAGTCACCAGTTTGGACATTAAAGTGGCAGAAGCATCATTGCGTCTGTGTGTTGACTGATTTGTTTCTTGTTCATACATCAGGAAGAAGACTTGTTATTGATCGAGATCAATGTATGTTAGAAACACTCATTTATAGATTCACAGCCGAGCTTTTGGTCCCTGTGGACTCAGGAAACATGGCGTTGAGGAATAATAATAATAATACTATTAATAACATGTATCATTACCATTACAAGACGTATCTATATTAAATAGATTTCATACATTATTAAATAGAAGTATGAAAAAACTGTCAAATATATCAACTCAATATTATGAAATGTCTTTCATTGGGATTTAATTCAGTGTCATTTTTGCAGTCTATATTTACTTCACTAAATCACAGTTACATTTCATAATTTCATTATATTGCATATTATATTACATATATATTACATATTATATTACATATATATTGCATATTATATTACATATTATATTGTATATTATATTACATAAATATTACATATTATATTACATGTATATTGCATATTATATTACATATCTATTACATATTATATATTATATTACATATATATTACATATTATATTGTATATTATATTACATATATATTACATATTGTATTGTATATTATATTACATATATATTGCATATTATATTACATATCTATTACATATTGTATTGTATATTATATTACATATATATTGCATATTATATTACATATCTATTACATATTATATTGTATATTGTATATTATATTACATATATATTACATATTGTATTGTATATTATATTACACATATATTACATATTATATTGTATATTATATTACATATATATTGCATATTATATTACATATATATTGCTTGTTATATTACATATATATTACATATTATATTACATATATATTGCATATTATATTACATATATATTGCATGTTATATTACATATATATTATATTACATATATATTGCATATTATATTACATACTCCCGGGTAAGAGCAGTATAACGTGGGGAGTCCATTTTTCAGGTGTGCTGTCCTGTGGATAGACAGAGAGATACTTTATAGGAATTGAATACATTGTACATCTTTTACAGTGTTCATTCTTTAGTTATACTCCCCAGGGGGAAATTAGTTGGAGTTACTGAGTAAACATACAAATATTCAGTATGAAAAATTAAAAATACTCAATATATACAATACAATAAAATACCAGAGGTAAACACATTACATTTAGGAAAATGCACATAGTATATTAAGTGTGTTAAGTTTGTTCCACACAAAAACATTGATTCTGCAGTCAGGAATCAGGAACATTTATTACCAAAATATGTCAGACATACAAGGAATTTGACTTGCGTGACAGCAGACAGACAACGGACAACAAGACAGATGAGACAACACAGTGCAAGAGGAATTTAAGCAACATATAAAAGGTAAAAATCATGTGAAGACTGATTTTCATGGGATCATTCTACGATAGAGCAGATGGCTTATAGTTGCGTCAAAGGTGCCCGGCTAGCAAGAAGAAACCGACTCTGGAACCTGTGACCATATCACATGGTCCTCATATTCCCCATTGCAGGTGGATGACGTGTAGCGGTGACGGAACCCGGATGGCTCTGGTGTCACCTGGAGGACCAACCATCTGCCACTGGACCGTGGAGACCATCGCCTACGCATGCAGAACGGGTGAGCGGCCGCTCTGCAAGGAGCACCTTGCTGCCCCAACAGGGGATTTCAGTCGACTGTTAGTTTTTTAATGTCTTTTATTTTAGGTATTTTGTTTTGCATTTCCTGTTGCGCTTTTATTTTGAAGGTAAGCAAACCGGAAGTGCGCCGTTAGAAGCGGGAGGAAACTTAAAGGACGAGATTTAAAAACACGGAAAAGCATTACGGGTTTCTTAGTTTAGGTTGTCATGGATACAGATTAGTGTCTGATCAAGTTTGTAGAATATTGTTTTAGCTTCTTACGTTTGTTCTGTTCGGTGTAAGATGATAATCAGAGTTCTTATCGGTTTAATACTAAGAGTATTATTCAGCCCGGAGGACACAGAGTAATTATCACCTGTGTGAACCACAGTACGGATGCATCCCCTATTTACATCAAAACATGATGTAAAGTCTCACCTGAGACCTACGAACACAAAATCCTTAATCCCTAATCCTATCTTCTGTCCTCAAAACTCAACTCCAGATTTTAATACCGGTTTATTTAGAAACGCATCACATTTTATACCAACAAATCACACAAAAAGGTAGAAATGGTGTTGAGAGGGTTATTTCACTTCCCGATTGGTGGTTTGTGGTTTCCTGCTGTAGAGAATGAAGTGACTTGAAGGCGGCGGACTGATCTGATGCAGGCGGCACTATGCGGCGTGAAGGTCGTGGTCTTTTCCCCAAATTATCGTCAGGGATCCAAACCGATTTCCTCTCTGATCACCAGCTCACATCCCACACTCACATTGACATCCATTACAGGCTGCGGGATCGCACGGAACAGTCGTGCCCCCTGTGGTGTGTCCCAGGAGACACGGATCCCTGATGACCCCCCGCTGTCTGTGTCTGTGACCATCACACGGTCCGTCCGTCCTCCTTGTTCAACACGCACACGCTTCTCAAGTAGCTGCCAGTCAAGAGTAACACGATGAATGCAGGTAACCCTTCAAACACACAGCAGGGAGCACAATCTGCACACAGACACACACCTCCCCTCTGATGACGATGATGATGATGATGACTCGTGGTCCTCTGAGGTCTTCCTCACACGTTCTATAGGAGCGTATAATGGACACGTCCATGTGTGTGTATGTATCTAAGATGAGCATTGAATGAGGCCTTTTGCTGCGAGTAGATCAATGAGCTTCTCATTGGTCAGGAGGACAGCCAGAGCGTGAAGGCCGTCCTGTCTCATGGTGTCTCCGAAGTAGAGGGACACCTCTTGGATTTTGTGAACATTTCTCCATTTTAAGCATAACTTTGCACTGACCTGATCAGTGTGTCGGTGAGCTCTGGTCCTGGTCCTGCAGGTCCTGGTCCTGCAGGTCCTGGTCCTGCATGATACAAAGACCATCATAATGTCTTCAGCAACCAGATGCAAACACATTTTGATGAATCAAACCAGACCTTCAGTTTTCTCTTAAGAACATAAGACACAAACGTGCAACTCAAGCCATCCTGAAATTGTTTGGCAGCAAAACAAGTCCTGTCTCCTCTGCGGGAGCTGAAAGGCATCTGCTCCTGCGTTGGAAATCCTCTGTTGTTTCGACACTAAACCCCAGCTTGGTTTTAGTGTCCTCAGACACTGTGGAGCAAAGAAAGACAATCCGGCTAAGCTGAGCGGGCCGGGGAGGGTTTAAACAACAGACAGGGGACAGGAAGCGCTACCATAGTTACCATGTGCTCCAAATCCTGCTCGACTACCACCTCTAATCCACATACAGAGGAAAGTCCAATTATCTTCCCAACTTTCCTTTTGCTTTCGTTCAGCCGCTGCTTTCTTATCTTTATATTTATATATATAATATCGCTCACAAGCTCTTTTCTATGCCAGGTTTTCGCCGCTGGTGGTGATGCATTCACGTGCTCTCGTACGTTGTGAACTCTCTATGAATGGATCCGTTTAAAAGGAAAGGAACATAGTCAGCGATGACACGTTTCATAAAGCAAAGAAGTATCTTTGAACTTTGCCACCAGGTCTTATTGTCAGTCACTGATCACTGCAGCACCTCCATGTGTCTCACATCCACAAACACCATTATGATACCGACACTCTCAATTACGTTGAATCTGCTTGGCTTCTGGTGTGAACGCAGCGCAGCTCATTGTTGCGCTGCTGACTGACGCATTAGTGGCAAGCAGACGTCCTCAGCCAGTCCCTTCATTTAAGGGCATTAAAGTGATTCGTCTGACAGTTGTTCATCTTTTAGATTCGTCTCCCCTGGGACCACCTTAAGACGAGACATGAAGTATGTGTTACTACAACTTAGTTATCTGGTTTCTAGCATTGAAGCTGCTGTTTGTCTTCACTGAGGTGGTTTCCTGGGCCGGAGGACTGCAGGCGTCCAGGGTCACGAGACCCACTGCTGCTGATTGGCCCTGGTTTGTTCCATCGCCCCCCCATGTCCTAATTGCCTCCATCCCTGTGGACAAGTACAGCAGCGCGTGAGCAGGAGGAAGAGGAGGAGGAGGAGGAGGAAGATGCAGAGGAGGAAGAGGAAGAGGATGCAGAGGAAGAGGAAGAGGATGCAGAGGAGGAGGATGCAGATGAGGAGGAGGAGGATGCGGAGGAGGAGGAGGATGCAGAGGAGGAGGAGGAGGAGGATGCAGAGGAGGAGGAGGAGGATGCAGATGAGGAGGAGGAGGATGATGATGCAGAGGAGGAGGAGGATGCAGAGGAGGAGGAGGAGGATGCAGATGAGGAGGAGGATGCAGAGGAGGAGGAGGAGGAGGATGATGATGCAGAGGAGGAGGAGGATGATGCAGAGGAGGATGCAGAGGAGGAAAGCCACCCAGAAACTCCCAAACATGATGAGTTGCTTGAACTCATGAGAGAGGACGTGAGCAGAGGACAGGAGAGACAATGGTGCCCAAACACAAATATAAACTTTGTAATGCAATGAGGTCGTGTGCTCACGTTATGCACAAAGGAAGGATGACCTGTGTCACACCTGCAGGTCAGGTTGGGTTCCTGTCCTGTCTCCACGTTTGTTTTGTGACTTCCTGTTTTATTTTGGAAATTAACCCTCCTCTCGTTTCCGTCTGATTGTCTTCCCTGATCGTGTCCACCCGTTCCCACCCTTCCCTCATGTGTACTTATAGTCTGCGTGTCCCCTTGTCCTGTGCCGGCGTGTCATGTCCTTTCGCCTTGCTCACCCGCCTCATGGTAGAATCAAGTCCACGTCATAGTTCAGTCTGTCCCGGACCTCGTTATAGATTCCTTATGCCGTTCATTGCTCCACAGCTCTCTGTTTAGTGATGGATTATTGTCTCCTTTCCTCACTAAGAGAGGGTTTTGTTTGCTTTGCGTTATTTAGTATTGCTGCATTAGTTTATCCAGAGCCCCATTCATGCCTCTTCGGAGGAGTTTTTTGTTTCCAGGCATTTCGCTGTCTTTTTGTTGGGAAAGAAAAGGCTACAAGGATGCAGGCTACAAGGATGCAGACTACAAGGCTGCCGGCTACAAGGCTGCAGTCTACAAGGATGCAGGCTACAAGGATGCAGTCTAAAAGGATGCAGGCTACAAGCATGCAGGCTACAAGGATGCAGTCTATAGGCTGCAGGTTACAAGGATGCAGGCTACAAGGATGCAGGCTACAAGCATGCAGGCTACAAGGATGCAGTCTACAAGGCTGCAGGTTACAAGGATGCAGGCTACAAGGATGCAGACTACAAGGCTGCAGGCCACAGGGATGCAGCCTACAAGGATGCAGGCTACAAGGCTGCAGTCTAAAAGGATGCAGGCTACAAGGCTGCAGTCTAAAAGGATGCAGGCTACAAGGCTGCAGGCTACAAGGATGCAGCCTACAAGGATGCAGGCTACAAGGCTGCAGTCTAAAAGGATGCAGGCTACAAGGCTGCAGTCTACAAGGCTGCAGGCTACAAGGATGCAGGCTAGGCAATTGAGGCAGTGTGAAGTGGTGGAGTCTGAATTGTCCCTCATGAGGAGTTCAGCAGTTCATGAATCAGGCGTAGATCTTTTCTGACTGGGGCAGGTAAAGTCTGTTTAATCCACTTAGAATGTCCAAGGCAAAAAGGAACTAAAGTAGCCACAAGGTGGTCTCACAAACAACAAAAAAAGCACGGACCGTCAGGGGAGGAGAAACCAGACAGCAGGTACGTCGGGTGCATGTCAATACTCAACCAGGGGAAGAGCCGGCTAGAAATAGAGCGTCTAATTGCAGAAAATAGGAACAGGTGAGGGGAAGAGAGGATGACGAGATGAGAAGTGTGTGTGTGTGTGTGTGTGTGTGTGTGTGTGTGTGTGTGTAGAAAGGGTTGGAGAGGAAAAGAGGAGGATACCCAGTTCATGACCATTTTTATTTTGTTTTGGAGATCGACCAGTCGATTGGCTGCGACCTCTGATTTAGCTGTTTCTATTCACTGTATTGATTTGATTTCTTATGCATTAAGATTGAAATATTATTTTGATCTAAAAGTACATGACACAAGCTACCTGTTACCACATGCACGTAATAAAAAGAACCGAATTGAAATGTCTGGATCAGATCTTTGGAGGTGAGGTGGCCTTTGAGTTGTGCAGCGACAAGTCAAGTCGCAGAGATGAGCCACGCCCCCTTCCGGGGGCCAATTAACCACCACTAGTCGCGCGAGTAGGCTTTTCTTTGGGCGTGAAGGCAGCTGGAGCTGCATCTGGGCCGGTCCTCCAGCAGCAGGGGTTCCTCTCTGATGAGGATAAGTGACAGCCTGGGCAGACGCTCTGGACTGGATGTGATCAGATCTCCACCCGCAGACTATTAACTCAAGCAAATTGCACCAAGTACGTTAAAGGGGCCTTGTCTGTTTTAATATCCGTGATCTCTCCATTTGTTTCAGGGAGTTAAAAGACTCATCTCGCTTGATAGCAAAGCACATTGGTCACAGCCTCCTCCTCCCTCCTTCTCCCCCTCTCTCCCTCTCTCCCCCTCTCTCCCCCTCCAGGCTAAATCAGCTCACTGTGTGTTTCTGCATCACATCTTGTGGACCAGCAGATCTCTCTTTCCTCCTGAAGAAGTAAATCATAAGAAGTTGCCGTGTGATTCATCCTGTTTTCTCACGCATCGCTCTTTGATAACAGGACATGTCTAATGATGCTTTAGAAATAAACATCTGCTTGAACGGAGGAGATAGCTTTATTTCATTTAAAGAGTCTGCTTTAAAAGTGACGTGTTTCTGAACTAAACGACTACTTCCTAAAAATGTCTTGTTTGTTTGTAACACCCCAAATTACAAAACAATAAACAACATCTTCTGTGCCAGAACCCTCATATCGGAACAGAACATTTCACCAGAAACCCTTGTTGATGACCAGGCGGCTTTTAGCTGTGGTGGTCTGTGGAAGGAGAGGCGCTCCTCACACATCCAGGGTGTCCCTCTGTGTTTCTCGCCTGGCTGGCCTCTGGTCTTCTGTCTCCCGTCTCCTGTTGGCGGGGACAGGACAGTGGGCTGGACTTGGGGGCTGAGGTGGACCAGCCAGTGGCCCACTGAACAGTCACATGCTGCTGCCTCATGCTGGGCTCCTTGTCGAGAAGGAAGTGGTTAGTGGCAGCAAAAGGTGTTGGAAAAGGGACAGCTCTGGGGACAGCTGTCTCCAACGACACAACAGCACAGTCCCAATACACAATGTAGCCCCCCCCCCAGATAGTCCCTGTCGACCAGCTCAGCCACGTGGGACGACCCCCTCCCTGAAGATCTCCCCAGTACACAGCCCGACAGACCAGTTAAACCATCACAGGGTTATTTGGTTGGCTAGTCAAGGACCCTTGTTTGCTGTGGGACTAAAGCAAGCGGACGTTAGCTTTCTGTGTGTTGGGGAGTGGAAGCAGGTTTGGGGGGGCGGCTTCCTCAGACTGAAAAGGCTCCGCACTTCCTCGTAGAAAGAAAAATCAATAGTGACAATCTCCTGACAGCGTACAGCCATTTAATTAGTACCTCGAGACGCAGGAGAAAACCAAATTATCCAATAACCGAGGAGCAGACACGGGTTGGCAAGGCCGGGAAACAGGGGGACGAGGGAGGGGAGGGGGAGCAAATGGGAGGGAAGGGGGAGCATATGGGAAGGAAGGGGGGAGCAAATGGGAGGTAAAGGGGGAGCATATGGGAGGTAAGGGGGGAGCAAATGGGAGGTAAAGGGGGAGCAAATGGGAGGGAAGGGGGAGCATATGGGAGGGAAGAAGAGAGCAAATGGGAGGGAAGGGGGAGCATATGGGAGGTAAGGGGGGAGCAAATGGGAGGTAAAGGGGGAGCATATGGGAGGGAAGAAGAGAGCAAATGGGAGGGAAGGGGGAGCATATGGGAGGTAAGGGGGGAGCAAATGGGAGGTAAAGGGGGAGCATATGGGAGGGAAGAAGAGAGCAAATGGGAGGGAAGGGGGAGCATATGGGAGGTAAGGGGGGAGCAAATGGGAGGTAAAGGGGGAGCATATGGGAGGGAAGAAGAGAGCAAATGGGAGGGAAGGGGGAGCAAATGGGAGGTAAAGGGGGAGCATATGGGAGGGAACGGGGGAGCAAATGGGAGGTAAGGGGGGAGCAAATGGGAGGGAAAGGGAGAGCAAATGGGAGGGAAGGGGAAGCAAATGGAATCTATGATTTCCATAATCCGAGCCACAGATTCCCCCCAGTTGAGTTCGTCAGGGTCGACGTGTCAAATGCTGCGCTGGGATCCAGTAACACTAAGATAGAAGTGCTTCCATTGTCTCTGCTTAATCTCTGTGGTGCAAAGCCGGATATTTACGGCCAAGACGTAGTTTAGCTGTTGAAAAACAGCCTTTTTTAAATGATTTTACTATAAAAAAGGCCGGTTTGATTTTGGTCTATAATTTTCCATTGTTGGTTCATTCTTAAGGTGCGGATTCATCAGAGCAGTTTTAGGGTTTTTGGGGAAACACCCGAGAGGAGGGATGTGTTTACAATCTATAAGTCAGCGGTCGTGTGGAATGTTTAAAAAAAGAATATCTGAGCAGCAGGATGAGTTCAGAGGCTGTAGAATGTCGTCTAGAGTTCAATGAGATCATGGTGTTAAGCGGACGTTATTCTGGGATCGGGAGACAACGTGTCCTCTGTTGGGTGTGGAGACAAACAGAAGACTGTTTGTCTAATTGTATCAGTATGAAAGGGACCTCAGTGACCTCAGCAGCCACTCACGCTGGAAGGTGTCGTGTTGGGGGTGTGAGAGAAGACTGTCCCGTGTCTCAGGTCTGTCTTTGGATGGTGGACCCCACATGAAATACACAAAACCAAACGCATCAAAACGGATCTCGACAAACTGTCACCACACACACACACACACACACACACACACACACACACTGGCAGAGCTGAGAGGAATAACTCAGCAAGGGAGGCCAACGGGTGATTTTAGATGAACATGTGTCATATGAAGGCCTGCAGAGGCGACAGGAGGTTCTTTCACGCTAGTGAAGTGATGAACTTTATCCTCGTTTCCTGTCCGGCTCAGAGGTTTACGACAACGCAAGAAGGTTGTTCCCTTCTATACATTTATTTAAGAAAACTGCTCTACACGTATGACGTTTCCTCTATTTTTCTAGTCCGTATGCAAATTGTAAAAATACATCTACAGGATGGTGCTTTACTCGACGGACGGTGGCATCCGTCCGTGACACAGACAATCATCACGTTTGACTCTGTAGGACACCAACCAACGATACGTTTTGTCTTCACAGGTATAAAACGCAGAGGACAACGAGGGAACAGATGGGATTAGCAATGCTGGAACAGGAAGAGCTACGAGTTATTAACGTGCTGCACTGCTGCCGGATGTAGACGCGCCCAAACTAATCAATTATCTGCTCTCTGACGTCCTGCAGCTTCTGGCCGAGGGGATTTCTTGATTTAAATTGTGAGACGTTGCGATCTGTTCTTCTAATTGTTAAACTCTGACCACTGATGAACATTGTACACACGACCGGCAGGACCGGCCGGAGCAGGACGACCGGGCGGAGTGGAAATGCTTCGAGGAGGTACTTTGGATACGACAAAGGAGGTGTAGAATGTGGGGGGCCGTGGATCAAACCACGGCCCCCCACAGAGGAGCTTTACATTAAAGTAAAAAGAAATGATTTAGAGCAGCGATTCCCACCAGGGGGGCCGCGAGAGGTCATTTACAATAAATAAATAAAAAGGTTTTAATTTTCAAATTTGAAAAGTTAGAAATTAACATAAAAATATGTATGATGCGGCACGTTAGTTATGTGAAATCTAGCGGGTACAAATATGTACTACGGCTTTAAGACTCACGTGAGCGCAGGAGAGAGGGAGGGAAAACGGGTTTTTGGCTCCACGGGTGCGTCAAGTGTTTTTCCCGGTCAGACGACCACCTGCTGAAGCCCACTTTGCCCCGTCGAAGAAGCTACCGTCCAGCATAGCTGCTAAACAGTAAACCACCTGTTCACTCACCTGAGCATCGAGGCCGCAGGGACCCAGACCCCGTCCCACCCAGAGTAAGTGCTTTATAACCCCTGTAAGGCGGCGGTAATAATCCAGACCGCTACAGAAACATTAATTGATGAAGCACAAACAATTTAAACGAACAGATTGGTTAACCGGTTGATCCGTACTGGTTCTACACTCTGCCAAACACGGCAAAGCCCGTCTACGGCGGCGAGATGCTGAGCGGCGCTCAAGCGCGTGAGATATGGAGCTGCTTTCAGGGAGCGCCGGAGAAAATGGTTCACAAAACACACATTGTCTGTTAATACATGTTTAATCGGTTAAATTCTTCCGGTCATTTAATCATCCCTAGTTTACGTTTTGATCAGAGTTGTGATTAAACGTTTGGGCCGCAAAAGATTTTCAGATTGCAAAGTGGGCCGCGGCGTTCTGGAGGTTGGGAACCGCTGGTTTAGAGGAGACGAAGAAACGCAGAAGGCGTTTGGAAGTGTGTCACCAGGAAGTGAACTGAAAGGACACGCACACACACGCACGCACACACGCACACACACGCACACACTCACGTATATGTTACGGATCCTGTCAGAGCTGCTACACCGGTTGAAGAGTCTCTCAGCAGGACACAACCTGCAGTGTGACACACTCGTCCCTCCCGTTGTGTCTCTCAGGTCCTCGGGAGCTGAAGACACTCCGAGCTGCGCTGGGGAGGCAGAGAAGGAACGGAGACAACTTTTAATGGTACTAATGTGAGTAACAACGGGACACTCGGTGACCAGTTCCGCTCATGTTGTGTAATAACAGCGTAACAAACACTGTGAGTAACTGTTGGTTTGAAGTCTTCAGTAAATCCTGTTCTTTTGTCTAAATGTATCATTTGCATGTAGAAATGTGTCTTCTAGATTACTAATTACTTGCTGAACATGAAAACACCGGCTAGTCCTTTTATTGAGTGAGCAGCTGTCTTTATAACTGCTGACTGACAGGAGACGATACACATCTGCACCGAATGGACACGATCATGACACACGCATGTTACATCTGTTGGGACTATAAAATGAATGAACGTACTTTAATGGACTACTGGCTGTGTTTCATAGATTCAGGGTGAATTAGTTCTTCGTCAACTGTCCTTCCAAGCAGGACACAGCAGTAAGTGGGGACAGTGTCTCCAGCAGGCATGTGAATGGACAAACAGGTTTTACCTTGAGGCAAACTGCTGACCCCAAACCAACCAAAGCACTTCAATGTACGAGTACATTATTTTTTGCAGTGGTCGCTAAATACGCACAAATAAAACTTCATTAACGAAGTATTGAGCAGAACATGAATAGTCAGATCATCTCACGCCGACTCCTGTAAGCTGTGCATTCGCTTTGCCTCTGTGGCGCTTTGTATTGAGCCCAGTAGATATTTCATGTACTTGTGTACTGCCCTTGGACGTACTGTCTTCCATGAAAGAGGCGGGTTTCACTGAAATGGTTACAAGCGAAAAAGCAGCGTCCTCCATTTCCCACAAGCCAAATAATTACTTCCTGATAACCATAGACCTGTTTTTCCCATGTCCTTCAAACTGGAACCATTTCTTCTCTCCCAGCTTAACTTAAATGCTGATGACGGCGTGAGATCACATGTCCAGTAGACGCACCTGTAGTGTTAAGAGGGACATGTTGTGCTCCGTGTTTGGTAAGCAGTCCTCAGCCAGTGCTGCTTTCCTTGGTTTAGTGCGTCTCAGGATGGGCTCTGGACAGAGCAGTGACAAACTGCACTGCAACCGCTACCTGGACGGGAAGGGTCCTCGGCCCCTGTCACAGCAAGGTACGTGCAAACCCGCCTTCTGTGTGACTTCAAACCTTCCGTGCGTCTCCTGACTCCCTCTGGACGGTTTGACTAAACGGATCTGCGTGCAGCCACTTACGACATGAAGGGGAAGAACAGAGGACTGAATGACTGCCAGCCGGAGGGCCACATGACCTGGATGATCCTCCCCAGAGACCTCCCGGGATTCCCCGAGGACCACACCCTGCACGTCAACTTCACCTTCCCAGACGGGATACAAACAGTAAGCCAACAGCTCTAGTGAATCAACTGAACTATCTGATTGTTGACTGACGAGCAAAAGTCACTGCACGGAGGCCAGGTCCTCTTTCCAGATCCCTAATCAGCTATCGCACCTCCTCCGTAGCATTTGACACACTTTAGCAAGGGAGGACAGAAAACCAAGGATACGTGGTGCTAAACATTAGACCCTTTCTCCGATGTAAGCTGGGAGGGTCTCCGGCCCCCCGCGGACGATGACTGACATCGACTAGGATCAGTAACACGCTTGATTCATACAGTGAATTGCGTCAGATGCAAACCCACAAGAACACAGGAGACGGCCGACCCGAGCGCAGGATTCTTTCCACCAACGGAGTGGACGGGCCGGTCGGGCCGGTCGGGCCGGTCGGTCCGGTCGGTCCGGTTAGCAGAGCTGCGGCTCGGATGCTGCGGCAGATAGTAGGTCACATCCCAACTACGAATTCCATCCATAACAACCTGTAATCAAGCAAAGAATCCACTTCCTGTCTACACCAGCGCCCGTCGGTCCAGTTTATGGAAGTAGTCATGTGACACTGTGTTTTGAGGCAGAGCACAAAGAGTATCATTGTACTTTTTAATAAAGAAAACGAGGTGAGCCTGATGCAACGGCCAAATATTTACTGTGTTTTTTTTCTGCTATCGGCACACCCGCACACAGGAGTGCCGTGTGATGAAGCCACAGCACCAGAAGCACGTGGGTTCGAGGTTAACGCACGTCTCCTCCTGCAGGAGAAACAGCCCCACCCTGGCCGGCCCTACGCGGGGCTGCAGTGCTCCGCTTACCTGCCCGACAACCGGGACGGCAGGAAGGTTCTGCAGCTCCTGGACAAGGCTTTCGTGCAGAAGCTCCTGTTTGCCGTCACCACCAATGCAGATGGACAGGACGCCGTCACCGCAGCTTCCGTCCCCCTTAAAACGCGAGCAGACGAAGGCCCGTGAGTAGACGCTTGGAACTCCACCGTCTGCTTTCCTGCACGTGGAATAGAATGCGTGGATGAAGCAGTGAGTTGGTCCAGTGGACCCAGGTGTAACTGAATGCAAGTCTTTGGTTTGCGCAGGAGTTTGCCTCCACAACAGGACCATTGAACGTGGTAAAGACCACCGGGCTCTTTGAATTGATCACAAACGCTTCCCCTGTTATACACAACCTGCTCTAAATGATATTACAAGACTTTGGAGCCACCTGATAAACAGCAACTTCACTACTTGGAATCAACGGATGCAAAAGCTGCTGAGAAAAGTACTTCTTTGTGGAAATGGTTTATATCTCGCTGAAGGCGCGTAGTTTACGTCTCTACACACAGCTGATTGTGGCTGCTGGAAGATTAACTACGTATTACTGCTACAAATACCAGTGTTGCTGAAACTACCATCAGTACTTAAACTAGTACTAATAGTACTTCAAATACTAAAAGGACCACTACTATTACTTCAACTACTCCTTAAAGTGATATCAAAACTACTATTTATACTGCTGTTAATACATCAATTAACCACTGGTATTAACTCAAGTAGTAGTACCACTAGTAGTGAAACTACAATTGATACTGCTATTACTAACAGTACTACAACTAGTACTACTGACATTAATACTACCATTGGTGCTCCCATCAGTACTACTATCACCACACACACAGGTTTCAGCATACAAACACTCCGTTAAACTAAGAACGTGTTCAGCTGAATGATTACTTGCAGCGAATGACTCAAGTTTCTACCTTCTTATCGTTTTTAAAATATGAAATATTCCTATTCTTCTCGACGATGATTCTCTACGGAGAGGTTTCTCAGATCCTCCTAAACTTCGTCTTTCCAAGCGCTCTGCAGACGCGTGAAACACGTCCTGCCCCGTCCAGAAAGGCCGCTTCATGGCAGACATTGTTTCCCGGCTGAAGCCCCGCCTCTCTCCGGAGCAGCGAGCCAATGGAATGGAGGCACACCCTGATGGCGTTGAGCAGCAGCTTGCTGAGCCAGTAGGAGCTCTGATATGATCCGAGGGCTCGGTGTTGGTTTCCCTTTAGTGTGACCGGAACGCCGGCGCTGTTTTGTGTCTCGGCCCCTTTGTTGGCTTCCAGCTTCGACCGATGTAGTTTGTTCAGTTTGAAATTTGCATACAATATACATTATAAGTGTAATAATTGTTGTGTGGCTTTGTAGCCCCTGATGTCACAGCGCTGTGTATTACGTGTGTCTTAGTGCTGATTAGGGACCACTGCAGGATTTCCCACGGGGTTCGTCCCTGTAAACCGGCTGAGAAGCTTTGCACCAGTGAGCCAAGTCGCTGCACGACTGATGACGGATCTCATCTCTTGTCTTTCTATCTAGTGGACGCGGAGTCGTTGAATACAAATGACCGATGCACGCTTTTTGGGCTTGCCAGGAAAAGTCATGTGATGAAGTGATGGTGTCTGTGTCCTTTGTGTGCTTTCAGTGACGGATATCCAGACTGTGACTACCTGGAGACGGTGACGAAGCTACTGAGGGATAAAGGCCTTGAATAACATGCATCACGCCGCCGGCTGGACAGACTTCCAGCCGTGTAAATGGACAATGTCCCGTACGACTCGGCTGTGATTTATTTTCGAGCAGTACATGTAAAATGATGAACTCCCCTTTTGAACAGACACATGAGTCCATACAATCTATACAAGTTAAACCAACAGGGAAAATGCTACGGTTCAGGTGAAAGAGTTCTGTGAAATAATCACTCAATACTGAAGTTAAATCGTCAGTAAATTGTATTATTTCAGATATTTTTTAACAAAGAAATACAAATCTGACAATGATTACCTGGAAGTGTGACATGAAGTCACGTTGGCGGTTGAGTGTGGTATCCAGTTAATGACGACTAAGCTGTGAATAAAAAAAGGTCATTTTGTGATTGTGTTTGTATTTTCTTTAGCACTAATAGACAAACCTCCAGGCTGGATTCTCCACAACGAACCCTGATAAGGATGAAATAAACCTCTCATTTCACTCTGTAAAGGCGGCTGATGAGATTTCCTCTCAGACGCTCTGGACCTCAATTTTGAACTGAAGATATAGAGGAAGATGTCTCAGGAATTAAAGACAACATTGGTCCTGATTTCCATCGGACTAACGCGAGGCTGAATTATGAGACGGGACGGGACCCTGAGGGGACATTCCAGTCAAAGAGTGGCGACTTTGGCTCAGATATTCGTCCTCCGAGGACAGAGGAGGCGGAGCCAGGGTTTACGCCACGTAGCATCCTCTCCACACAGCAGCAGTTCAAGTACGTACCGCAAATCTCAACGAATTCAGTTAGAGATTCAAATCTAAAACAAAGCTACATGCCACTCGTGATCATATTGTAACATTAACACAAAAAGGAACAATAATAACACTTAAACGTGTCTCAATTCAATGTGGCATGATGTCTATCAAGAATCTATCAAAGAACGTTGAGTAGTGCGTCTCTGTGAGACGGCTGGGATTTACTGACTTTGAGGTCAACTGGTGTTGTTTTTAAGCTCCGGTACAACATTCATTCAGCGATGAGTTACTATGAAGGGAACATCAGCGCTACACTTTGTTCCACACTATGACGATTACACTATTAAAAAGATGCTGGTTGACCCACGGTGAGGGGTGATCCCAACCGTTAAAGGTCCAGCTGCTTCCGTCTGACCGACTCTCTGAGGACACACTGACAAAGTGCTGCCGATCGTCTGTTTTATACGATCGAGCTGTGCTGATTGTCAACAAACCAAAGGGCGTAATAAAGACAACCTTGAGAAGAGGAAACATGGCTGACTGCGCTTGTGTGAAACCTGGAGGTGTTGTCCAGGTGGAGGTGTTGTCCAGGTGGAGGTGTTGGCCAGGTAGAGGTGTTGTCCAGGTGGAGGTGTTGTCCAGGTGGAGGTGTTGGCCAGGTAGAGGTGTTGGCCAGGTGGAGGTGTTGGCCAGGTGGAGGTGATGTCCAGGTGGAGGTGTTGGCCAGGTTGAGGTGTTGTCCAGGTGGAGGTGTTGTCCAGGTGGAGGTGTTGGCCAGGTAGAGGTGTTGGCCAGGTGGAGGTGTTGGCCAGGTGGAGGTGTTGTCCAGGTGGAGGTGTTGGCCAGGTGGAGGTGTTGTCCAGGTGGAGGTGTTGGCCAGGTAGAGGTGTTGTCCAGGTGGAGGTGTTGTCCAGGTGGAGGTGTTGGCCAGGTGGAGGTGTTGGCCAGGTGGAGGTGTTGTCCAGGTGGAGGTGTTGTCCAGATGGAGGTGTTGTCCAGGTGGAGGTGTTGGCCAGGTGGAGGTGTTGGCCAGGTGGAGGTGTTGGCCAGGTGGAGGTGTTGGCCAGATGGAGGTGTTGGCCAGGTGGAGGTGTTGTCCAGGTGGAGGTGTTGGCCAGGTGGAGGTGTTGTCCAGGTGGAGGTGTCGTAGTCAGCGCTGGTCATCAGCATCACGCTGGGCTCCAGACCTCACCTGGCCCTCACGATGGGACGTGTGAAAAGCACACAGAGCTCCCATTGGACGGGGGCCGCGTCATGTGACCAACCCCCAGTTTCCAGCGAAGAATCAACCTCTTTCGTTTAACTTCCCGTTAGCAACGAGTTGGGAAACCACAACATTGTTGGTTTCATTTTCCTCCACTTTCCAAATGAAGTCTTAACTCCACCGGACAAACAAAGACTTGATTTCACCTCATTCCTGTTTTCTTCTGTTCTTTATATCCAGAGATAACATTAAGATTTGCTCTCAAATCATCACATTTGTGAATCTGAGCATTGTTCTTCCCAACAGATGCTGCTGTGAGATGAGTGAGGGGTTCAACTGCACACTCAGCAGGAGGTGGTGGGAGGAACTGTGTATTTTCTCTTCATACTTCACCTGAAGCCTTATTCGTCCATATTGCAGAGCCTGAACTTTCCCATTTTAATGCAAGACTGATGTTCTCTTCAAACTGGATTACAGACAGTTCTTTGCTCCCTCAATAAAGTATAATCTTATTTGGGAGGCTTCTGTCATCCAGGAGCCTCTTAAACCACTTTCTCCTGGACGCTGCCCCCCCCCCTCACACACACACACACACACACACACACACACGCACACACACACACACACACACACACACACACACACACATCGGGCAACCGCTGGCAGGTCACACAGTCTGTCAAAGGACACACAGGGATGTATTGTTTGTCGCTGTGGTCTATTAAACGGAGGAAAGGGGGCTCATACTTTTTTATTGTTGTATGAAAATTGCACAATAAGTATGGTTTATTCCGCTACATATTTGACTGCAGTCAGATTTCATTATAAACAGGAGGCATGTTCTCTCCTTCTGTCATTAAGCTCTTTAATGTGGACTCCCATGAAGAGTCGCAGCCGATCGTGAGCCCAGTAATTACAACATTTGAGGATGGTGGATGTCTGAGATGGACGTAGTCTAGACATCCACGGAGATAGTCAACGTTCCCATCCATAATAAACGGAAAAAAAATCAGTTTGTCCGGCTTTTTTGTCTGTTTAATAAAATAACAACATCAAGACCTGTTTTATAGAAAAACTAACCTTAAAGGACTTTTTAACTTACGCTTCATTACATTACATCACATGTCATTTATCTGATGCGTTTATCCAGAGAGACAATAAGAACATTTCAACCATAAGGACACAGTCTGAAGAGGTGTGTCTTTAGTCTGAAGATGTGAAGGCTCTCTGTGGTCCTGATGTCTTCACAGACCTCCTTCCACCATTTAGCAGCAGGACAGCAGAGAGTGGAGATCTAGTCGAGTGTTTTGCTCTCAGTGAGGAGGAACGAGCAGTTTTGCATCTCATTTCGTCTCATTTCATCACGTCCTTGTGAGGTGTCCCGGTCCGACCACAAGGTTCCATCCTGTGTCCTCCTTTCCCGCAAACAGAGTACAGATGCCATAATGTACAGGGGGGTGCATTATTGAGCCATAATGTACAGTACCGGTGTACATTGACCTGAGCGTTCCATATCACCGCATCACACTCAATGTAACACTCAGATTCTGCGCGACAGTTAGTTGTCATTTCAGCTTTGCATGCACATACTTAAAAGGTTGCACCTCTGCAACCACCAGGTCTATTTGAATACGTTTTGGTGTCGTAATAACATAACGCTGATGTGTTTGTTCAGATGTGTAAATATCAGCATATGTGTTGCTTGTTGTAAATAGTAAACCAAGATGCCACAAATACACATTTTTAGATTTAGATTTGCCTAAATAAAAAGGCTGTTACCGGGTAACGTTACCCGGCATGCATCCCTTTAAAACATGAAGATATCAGGCAATAAACGGTTTATAGTCACAGCACAATGGGAACTTTTACTTTGATAAAGGGAAGCAGAACAAAGTTTGAGAGGTCTTTGTACAGGTTTTACAGAAATCTTTTTCTCCCTGTGAAACAGCCAATCCTTGCTCACTGTTGGAGTGCGACCCGTCCTTTTAATTATCAGAACGCTGGATGTCAGCTGGACGCGCGTGAAGAAGAGAGTTCATATGGTTTGTGGAGGTGGAATGATTACGACCGACACCGCTGGGTTTAAGTCTGACAAAATACATCAATAGGATTCATTCTTTTACAGAAAGCTCAGTTTTCCACAATTTCCGTTCCACAAGTCTTTCAACTTAAAGGACTTGAGGAAATGTTCCGCGGCAGCAGATTTGAGACCCTGGTCTCTGTATCGCTTCCTTTACATTCCTGCTCTCAGCCTTTATCCCCCAACCAGCAGCCCATTCCACACAAAGACTCATCACCTACGTGGACACATTGTACCGCGACGTCCGTCCCAGTCGTACCGAGTGAAATGCTGTGTGCGTTTGGGACTGAGTGGGGGGGGCATCCAGTACTCTCCCAGATCTGCTGTTATGTGATAGAATCTTCACCCCCCCCCCTCTCCTTCTATGCTCAAGAATTTTCACCGCTGGAGATGAAGAAGCGATAGCGTGTATGAAAATGTCTGCCCTCCATCTTCTCGTGTGCTATTCATAGAGAAGCCCCTCTGGACCCGCTGTCCATCCTGGGTGAAGGGGATGGAGACCTTTGTCTTTTTCAAAGTAGAAGAAGTTATGATGTGCAGGTTTTGGCAGTGTTCAGTGAGTGAATGTCAGATATGTTTTTAACTGGATGTAGAAACAATGTGGTCGACATTTCTTATTTGCAAATGTCTTTTTACCTTTAGATTGTGTTATATATTCAGTTCTTTTATCAAATTGAATGGATGAACACACGTTTTTACCTTCTATGTTTCATTTATTCATTTTTTTCCTTTGCCTCCCTTAAAATGTCTTAGAGGCAGAAAACAAGGATGTTTGTCAAAGACATGCTTAAAAATCATCGACATGCATGAGGTACATGTAAACAGATCCAGAGTAATGCAGAGGTGAGGGAATAATTCAAACGTATGCAACGTGTGATGAGAGAAGCTGTTCTTAAGCTACTCAGAATTCCTTTAAGATTCTGTTACCTTCACAGATTCATCATTCTGCCCGATTTTTAAACTCTCCTTCCAAATGTTGAAAGTCCACCAGTACACAACATTTTGGTAGCTAGCGGCTGCACTTATTACCCCCCTACTGTAGAGCTTTGATCGGCTTTGTGTCCCCCCGAGAGTTGGTTGTCCACCTTGGTCTTGAACCTGCCCTTCAGGGTGTGTGTGGTGTCTGGATCTCGGTGTAGATGGATGGGTCCTCATGTTCTGCCTCTAAACGGCACTCGTCCGCCGTCCCATTCCGTGATTAATGGTCTTTTGGTTGATAAATTACCCCTCAGGCTCACAGATGGGGTTGGGGGGGGTAGCTAGACGGATAATTGCTGCAAGACAATCAATGGCACAATGTTTCTCTTTCACCCCTCCGTCAGAGTTTTTTCTCTGAGAATATTTCTCTGACTTTAAATCATTTTTATATGAAATATGTGCACATTGTAAATGAGCAGGATCATACTTATTTGAATTGTAAAAATTAATGGACAATTATTCCTTTTCACGTTTTAAATATTTGCAATATTAGCATCTTTGTTTGGTGTCTCCCTAAGAACGTTGTTCATGTTTTTAATTATTGATCTGAATGTTAGCATATTGTTCCTTTTCATTTTGTCAGAAAGGAGAAAAACAAAATCCACACACTCTTCTAACCTTCGCCGAACTTACGTGTTCACCCTAAATGTGTATGTGGAAATGTAATGACTGTGTGACACAAGAGAGACAAGTAAGGGCTCAATCCTGGAGGAGATTGGTTCCTCCATTTTAAATAATAGAGGCCATCATCCTCTCTTTCAGGGCCTCTTACGGTTGATTAGTTGGAGAACAACAATACCAAAGCGCCTCAAACTCTGGTGTTTACCACGAGAAACACAAAACACTCCATCAATCCATCAAATTTCAGTTTGGATTTCAAATGGGTATTTTTAATACACATTTTAGAAATACTCACCATTTCCGCCGCCATGTCGAGAGTGGATTTTGCTCATTTAAGATGCATGTCAGTTATAAGGCTCTGCAGTGAATGGTTGAGATTCCTGAATAAATGTCATCCTGCTTGGATTTCAGGAGTCAAGGAGTGATGCAAGGAGAGGACAAGTGAGGGGACATAATGGACGACGTGGCACCGAAGCCCAATTCCCCCGTCATAAGAAAGGTATTCTCCCTCGCCACTAATAGCTGAATAGCTGGCCTTTCCTCCTCTGCCCCGTGGAGAGGCGCTGAGAAAAGAAAAATGAGGCTAGAGTAAAGACAAAAACATTTGAAGGATATATTCAGGAGCAGTTAGTCGGTCTTTGTAATGGCAGAAGTTGCTCCCTTTAATTTCCTCGCCCTCTCCTTTGTGTCATGTGTGTCTACCACCCATTTGCTATTCTTCTCTCTCTTTCCATTCTTTCATTTTTTCTCTCTATCTGCACATTCAGGTCCCCCATGATGCAATAAATGTCACACTGCATCCGTCACCCTGACCGGCGGCCAATTCCATCCAGACAACCTAAAGAGGCGATCCATCCTACCAAAACCTTCACTGTTTTCATCGTGGTCTCTCTGTCCACTGCCGCCCCTCTTTCTTTTTTCTATTTGATGTTACCACCTTATTTTTTATTCCTCTGCTCTCCGTGTGTCTCCCACACACTAGCAAATGGTCGCATAATTCTTTCATTTTGGCCTGTGTAAGTGTCAGTATTTCATTGCTTGCATTTAAAGAAGCAGGTTTCCTTCCGAGCACTTTTGTCCCGGGGATTTAATCTTGGCAGGAGGTGGAGGTAAATGCAATATTTCTAGCGTGTGTGAGGGACTTAATGAATGAATGAATCACACGGAAAGGTGGTAGAGATACTCCTGGAGCTTGGGGATGAGTTACCAAAAGAATGAAGAAGTCTTCATAAATCACCAGTTGCCATTAGGTTGGTTGGTATTGTGTTCTGCTGGCTTGAAAAGAACAACCACAAAAAGACTGAGTAAATGTACAGGAGAGGGTTCCTGTGTGTTTACCAAGCAAAATATACATCACGCGTCCTGCTTTCCCAATAGTGTGTCCCTTTGATGGCAGGAAAAGGTGCATAGTTGTAAGACCAACATGTCAATGCACCAACAAAGGGACGGGAACATGCATAGATGACCAAAGACCAACATGTCAATGCACCAACAAAGGGACGGGAACATGCATAGATGACCAAAGACCAACATGTCAATGCACCAACAAAGGGACGGGAACATGCATAGATGACCAAAGACCAACATGTCAATGCACCAACAAAGGGACGGGAACATGCACAGATGACCAAAGACCAACATGTCAATGCACCAACAAAGGGACAGGAACATGCATAGATGACCAAAGACCAACATGTCAATGCACCAACAAAGGGACGGGAACATGCACAGATGACCAAAGACCAACATGTCAATGCACCAACAAAGGGACGGGAACATGCACAGATGACCAAAGACCAACATGTCAATGCACCAACAAAGGGACAGGAACATGCATAGATGACCAAAGACCAACATGTCAATGCACCAACAAAGGGACGGGAACATGCACAGATGACCAAAGACCAACATGTCAATGCACCAACAAAGGGACAGGAACATGCATAGATGACCAAAGACCAACATGTCAATGCACCAACAAAGGGACGGGAACATGCATAGATGACCAAAGACCAACATGTCAATGCACCAACAAAGGGACGGGAACATGCACAGATGACCAAAGACCAACATGTCAATGCACCAACAAAGGGACAGGAACATGCATAGATGACCAAAGACCAACATGTCAATGCACCAACAAAGGGACGGGAACATGCATAGATGACCAAAGACCAACATGTCAATGCACCAACAAAGGGACGGGAACATGCACAGATGACCAAAGACCAACATGTCAATGCACCAACAAAGGGACGGGAACATGCATAGATGACCAAAGACCAACATGTCAATGCCGGAGCCGATCGCGTTATATTGGTTGCAAACGACTGAATAAAATTATACATAATGGACCCAACTGCTGCGTGCTTGTCATTCCGAGACCCCCGCGTAGGACGAACCTGCCACAGCGTAGTTGTAAGACCAACATGTCAATGCACCAACAAAGGGACGGGAACATGCATTTGCAACTCCATTTGTTGGAGGCTGGGCAGGAAAACGGCACATGTCTGAAACCATCAACGGTACCTGTAAAGCACTCGGCACAGCTTGTCGCTGGTAGTGACATGGGGACAAATATCTCGTTTGCGTCCCTTTAAAACTGCAATTTTTAGAACCAACAATATGAAAGATAATGGTCAAAATGAAAAAAGCCAAATGTTGCTTTAGCAGGTTTGTTGATCAATAGACTTAAAACATGGTAAACTGTCACCCCTCCATAGAACATAGTGCTATGGGAGACTACATACTATATACCCATGTTTTATATATATATATATATATATATATATATATATATATATATATATATATATATAGGCTTCATTAAAACTCCAAAATGAGAAACAGAATCAGTCACGCAAACTCTCTGACACATAATCATAGATAATCGAGATAATAATAAATAAAAGCCAACGGATGGTTCAGCTAAGCAGTTAGTTTGGATGTAGTGAAGTTCTCTACATTTAAAATACACTCTTCTGACATCAGCCAACTTTAAGCACACACAAGTATGAGGAAACCACACACACACACACACACACACACAAACACTGGGCTTTGTGTCTCAGTCACCACCTCCCACAACAACCACAGTGAAATGGGGTGTGTGTGTGTGTGTGTGTGTGTGTGTGTGTTGGTCCCAAGCCCCGCCCCACATCCAGCCCTCCTCCATGTGAAGAGGGGCTCAATGATTTGTCTGCTTGTTAGCTGGGTGGTGCAGAAGGTAGCAGGGGGCACGAGGAGGCAATCAAACAGCAGGGTTTTGATTCATTGCTTCAGTCCTACAACAGAGATTAATATTCTAATGTAATTATTCATTCGCTGGCTCTTTCTAACCATCCTAAATGAAATCATTCATTGAGGAAAACACAGGTATTTCATTAAAGCTTCCCCAGAACTGGAGGAGGTGGTGTCACTTAGTGGCCAGATGAAAGAAGGATTGGACATGTGAGGACCAGGAGGTAGTGAGCGTCCTAATGAGCACAAACGTCATCATCTTGAGCAGGTGCTTTTCCTGTGATTCATTTGGCCAGTCTGTTATCAAATGAGTGATTGGAATGGGTTTCATACAATAACTTTAATCACTTTCTTTGGAAAGTGCACCAACGTGCACTTTGTTCACCATCTCTCACCGCCTCGCTAAACCTGCATTGGACGCTCAAAACAAATAGAAATGAGGAGAAAGTAAATATGTGAATTGATCAACCTCAGAGACCTTTAAACTTCTGGAGCATTTTTGAAACCATGTGCACACCACTAGATTTTCTAAAGATATGTCTTAGCACTACACTACTTTATCATCTTAAACTTCTGAATGAGATAACGTGCTTTAATTTACATTGAACCTTCTAAGCTCCACATATTATAAAACCACCTCCCCATTGTACGTACATCACATGCCCTTTTATTTCATGTACCAGAATCAGAATCCTTTATTTGACAAGTGTGTTGGCGATACGAGGACATTATCATGGGGGGGAGAGAAGGGGGCTACATGCCATTACACAAAAGACATATACATCATGAAATTAACAATAAAAATACAAAGTGTGGGAGGGACTAAGGACTGTCCCTTTGTCGTTCAAGTCTGCAGTAGAACTCATCCAGCTCGTGTGCCAGGCGGAGGTCCTTCATGGAGTGGCGGGTTGAAGGCTTGTACCTGGAGAGGCCTCCAACAGATCACCAAACAGAAGCAGAGTCACTTGCTGAGAGCTGTTGTTTCACTTTCTCAGAGGACATTTCTCTCACCGCCTCGCTAGACCTGTATTTGACGCTGTGTAGGTCTTTGTCCTCACTCCTAAATGCCTAATCCTTCTGCAGATGCAGTGTTCTGAGTTCCGCTGTGAACCAGGTTTGTCCTTGTTCTAACTCACCCTGGTGCATGATGGAGCACCGCTGTCCTCAGAAGCTGGTGTATAAAGTTAGAGCCCTTAGACGGAGCAGATCTCACAACTAGAAACGTAAACGTCCTCTGTCCTCGGCCCCCACATCAATACAATGAAAACACTCACATGGAAATATGGGAAACACCTGACGTAGGAGGGATCTCCATCTGAGACAGGCTGAACCGTCCTGTAGGTTCTGCAGGTTGCCTCCTCTCTTCCTGTGGGTATTGGTTCTGCTAATCGGGCTGGACTCGTTTAGAACTACACAACCAGACGTGTTTCTGTGAACTAATCGTACCGGTGCTGTGAACCTGCAGAGTCTCTCTTAAATCCAAAAGATACGTTGGGCGCCAGACCGGAAAACTCTTTACTTCCTACCGAGTCACATTTAGAGAATTACCCTTCGAACAACGAGTACCGATTAACCCGACCAGCTGGGCAACTACCAGTGGTAGTGGCTATTTTTGATTTAGTCTTATTCTTTAGTCTTTTCGTCGACGAAAACTAGACTAAAATGTAAGTAGTTTTAGTCCCATTTAATAGCTTTATTAAACTCCTTTTCTTCCCTTCTCAGGCCCAGGGACCCTGTGTTGTGTCTACAGCTGCATAATAGTCCAGCCTGCAGTACTTGGTTGTCCATTAGATGTCCCTCCTATAGGACAGGTCTATAGATGTCCCTCATAGGACAGGTCTATAGATGTCCCTCCTATAGGACAGGTCTATAGATGTCCCTCCTATAGGACAGGTCTATAGATGTCCCTCCTAGGACAGGCCTATAGATGTCCCTCCTAGGACAGGTCTATAGATGTCCCTCCTATAGGACAGGTCTATAGATGTCCCTCCTAGGACTGGCCTATAGATGTCCCTCCTAGGACAGGTCTATAGATGTTCCTCATAGAACAGGCCTATAGATGTCCCTCCTAGGACAGGTCTATAGATGTCCCTCCTATAGGACAGGTCTATAGATGTCCCTCCTAGGACAGGCCTATAGATGTCCCTCCTATGACAGGCCTATAGATGTCCCTCCTAGGACAGGCCTATAGATGTCCCTCCTAGGACAGGCCTATAGATGTCCCTCCTATAGGACAGGTCTATAGATGTCCCTCCTATAGGACAGGTCTATAGATGTCCCTCCTAGGACAGGCCTATAGATGTCACTCCTAGGACAGGTCTATAGATGTCCCTCATAGAACAGGCCTATAGATGTCCCTCCTAGGACAGGTCTATAGATGTCCCTCCTATAGGACAGGCCTATAGATGTCCCTCCTAGGACAGGTCTATAGATGTCCCTCCTATAGGACAGGTCTATAGATGTCCCTCCTAGGACAGGTCTATAGCAGGTCGGCAAACGTTTTGACTCGGTTGTAAAATGTGACGGAGGAGCCGGGCCAAGAACAAATGTTTGAAGTGAAAAGATTTGGATTTTAACAAATAGCAAAGCATTTATTTGAAAGGCAATTTAACAAATTGGCAAAGGTGTAACAACTTCATGAGGACCAGGGACCTAAACGCAACACTTTGTTGTCTTTGTCTGTTTACTTGCAGTGCTTTTGACACTTCATGGTCCTTTATTGTTTCCACTGTCCCAACTAAAGAGACCTTAACGTCCTACAATCGGTGCAATGCATTATTTTCTTGGCTTCAGAACCTGCAATGAGTTTATTACGTTAGACGCGTTTGTGACGGAGCGTCTCATCCAGCGAGGAAACGCTGCCTGCCGTCGCCAGAGAACAGAGCAGAAAGGTCCGACGGTCTTTAAACGTGTCTTCATGTTTCTGTGAAGCAGCGCGGCTTCAGCCTGCTAACAGTCAGCTAACAGGCAGCTAACAGTCAGCTAACAGTCAGCTAACAGGCAGCTAACAGGCAGCTAACAGTCAGCTAACAGGCAGCTAACAGGCAGCTAACAGTCAGCTAACAGGCAGCTAACAGGCAGCTAACAGTCAGCTAACAGTCAGCTAACAGGCAGCTAACAGTCAGCTAACAGGCAGCTAACAGGCAGCTAACAGTCAGCTAACAGTCAGCTAACAGGCAGCTAACAGTCAGCTAACAGTCAGCTAACAGGCAGCTGAGCTAAACTAACAAAGCCGCAGCGTAAAATAGTCGTCGCGGTCCGTAGTCGGTGCACAAGAACCGCCGCTGCGCCGCTGCGCGCGTCCTGGGTTGGTGGATGACGTCATCATGACGCGTCAATAACCGCCGTACTTTGTCTGTCTGTTGTCTGTCAGCTGCGTGCGGATTTAGGGGGAAAAGTATCGTGACTTCGTCAACCACCAACATGTTCGTCTCGTTAAGGAAAGTTAGAATAGATTTAGTCATAGTTTTTATTTTTGAAGATCGTTTGTCACGTCTTAGTCTCGTCTTAGTCGTGGAAAAAAGCTTCGTTATCAAAAAAATGTTGTCATAGTTTTCGTCAACAAAATGAACACTGGCAACTACGCTGCAAAATGTAACAGAAGTCCAGAACGAATACTAAACCAGGAGGCCAATTCAATCAGTGAAAACAGCTGTAATTTACCGAAAGTTTCCTCAACTCAGAAATAGCCACAAAAATGTCCTGCAATTCAATATAAACTCATCTTCAGGGTCCAAATAATCAAATCAAACGTCCCTTGAGTGAAGGTCCTAAGTGAGGAGTCCAGATATTGTCAGTCAAACGTTCAGTTATTGAACTCCGCTTTTATGGAACCAGTTCCCACTTTCAGCCTGGGGGGCAGACTGTGGTGGATAAAATAATTGTGCCCTCATTGAGTCTTACGTCAAACAGAACTGGTCTTTAAAATGTTACATTGTATTCTTGAAAGAAGAGGTACAGTTGTACAGTCTGCAGTAGTGTAGTTAACATAGTAAAATACATACAAAGTTATGAAAAGAGTGGCTGTCATGTCCAATAAGCGCTGTTAAGTTCATTTAATCACGTTGTCTCCTGATTTTCTGTTTCAATTTGAATTTGAAGCATTTATTTACTAGATTGTTTTTTGTTCTTAAGTTTAGTAGAGAGTTTTCCTCTTTCAAGAGTGATTTTCATTTGGGGGGTTTTGGTAATAAACTTTGATTTTGAACCAGAGTTGTGCATTTGGTTCCAGATCCATTGTTCGGTCGTGGCAGTGGGGTGTACCTGTGTACTGAGAAACCCTCAAGGCACAGAACGTGTGAACATACAATAAGTATGTCTGAACATACAATAAACACGTCTGAACATGCAATAAGAACGTGTCAACATACAATATGTACTTCTGAACATACAATAAACACGTCTGAACATACAATATGTACTTCTGAACATACAATAAACACGTCTGAACATACAATAAGAACGTGTGAACATACAATATGTACTTCTGAACATACAATAAACACGTGTGAACATACAATATGTACTTCTGAACATACAATAAGAACGTGTCAACATACAATATGTACTTCTGAACATACAATAAGAACGTGTCAACATACAATAAGTACGTCTGAACATACAATAAGAAGGTCTGAACATACAATAAGAACGTCTGAACATACAATAAGAAGGTTTGAACATACAATAAGTACGTCTGAACATACAATAAGAAGGTCTGAACATACAATAAGAACGTCTGAACATACAATAAGAACGTCTGAACATACAATAAGTATGTCTGAACATACAATAAGAACGTCTGAACATACAATAAGTATGTCTGAACATACAATAAGAACGTCTGAACATACAATAAGTACGTCTGAACATACAATAAGAACGTCTAAACATACAATAAGTACGTCTGAACATACAATAAGAAGGTCTGAACATACAATAAGAATGTCTGAACATACAATAAGTATGTCTGAACATACAATAAGAACGTCTGAACATGCAATAAGAACGTCTGAACATACAATAAGAACGTCTGAACATACAATAAGAAGGTCTGAACATACAATAAGAACGTCTGAACATACAATAAGTACGTCTGAACATACAATAAGAACGTCTGAACATACAATAAGAACGTCTGAACATACAATAAGAACGTCTGAACATACAATAAGAACGTCTGAACATACAATAAGAAGGTCTGAACACGATGTCTTCAACACTAAGAAGAGGACCTGAATATAGTCAGTCAGCTGACTGGATCACAACGCAGACCTACTGACATTATCTACCACCACCATCATTATAACGTGTCACTTTACTGTTACAGTCATCCTATTCCTACATTATAACTCTGCTTCTTTTCACCACAGGTTTCTATGGACGTGGTTGAATCAGTAGTACGATGCTTGTATCTGATGATGATTTTATTCAAACTTGACAAACCAAAGAGGACTGAGCCACCTTGTTGGGTTAGTCTCCACCTCTCAACAATTGTTCGTACAAACTCTAGAAGTGCAAATATTCCCACATCTTCCAGCTGTTTTTGCCCAATCTCTGTCTGTCATTTCTTTAGAGGCAGACGAGAAATCGAAACAAAAACACTTATTAGCAATAGTTCCAATAGTTTCCAGATGCCGCTAACAGGTTATAGTTCTCTTCCTACCAACATTAAAAGACGCCGTCTGTTGGTTGGTTCAGTTTGACATTTGCAAAACCATTGTTATACATTCATACATGCATGAAATCTTCTTTCTTTGTTGCATCCCGGTGGTTGGGAACCTCCGGTTTATCACCTGCAGGCGCTACCAGCCAGTTAAGAGCAGCGAGGAGTCAGCAGTCAATGACGATATGAAATTGTCAATAAAGTATTTTTTACTTGATGGTTTTTGAAAAGTGTGAATCAATGCAACCAAGTGTAGTCCAGTATATATTCATAAATAATTTCAGTTTTCAGAAACTGAACATAGACACACACACACACACACACACACACACAGCGTCTGTGAGAGCATGGATTCACTGGAGATGTGAACACATGCATACACAATGTCGGTACTCAGTCTTCTCAATGCAGCGCTACTGTCACTCAGAAACACACACAACCACTAATGGCATCCAGCATGTTAACACCGACACAGTCACTGGGTCAAAGTGGAACCTCCTACCACACGTCCTTCCCTCCTCGGCTGAGCTCATGTTCTGTCACGATTAATGAGCTTGTTGAGGGCTGAGTGATGGAGGAGTGCTGCAGGGATCCTGCTGCATCCAGCTCCACTACGTACATTCACTTCACAGTGTCATTTCACCTTCGTTTGATGTATTTTAAAAGAACGGTCCTTTGTTTGACTATTGCTCTTTTATATCATCACTTCTTCACAGTTATGGTTGGATGTTTGATGTAGGGGAATAGATGCTGTGCTCACGTGTCAGTGCGTGCGTGACCTCGGATGACCTCCACAGTCTAGACGTTCAGATTCAGTGACCTCAGTGACCTCAGTGCTCATCCAGGATCCATAGAACCGTAGTTACATACGTGACCTTCGTTCTATTTCACCCCTACTGAACACCACTGGCAGTGTTTCACATTGGATGACTCCACAGAGTCACGAGGGATCCGTAGGGCCGACCTGGTAGAGGAGGTTAATTATTGTTTCACTCTAATTTAAGTCTTAAGCCTGAATGTTCATGCATGTACACAAATAGAGCTATCACATACACACAATGTGTGATTTAACTACACTGGGGTATTGCAGCAGAATTCAAATTCCTCCCGATTCTTTGCAGTTTAGTTTGTGTGGAGCTCTGTGAGTTCTCATTGGACGAGGACAACGAGAACGCGGCAGTTTCCTTTTGACATACGCGGTTTACAAAAAACACCCGTTTTTGTAAATGAGTGGTTGGATCTCTGCCTCACATCCATCGGGGGTTGCTTTTCTTTCATACCTTGTCTCTTTTGTTGGTGGTAGATATTATTGAGCGATATTGCAGAGTTACTTTGTACGGATGTGACACGCGGTTCATACAGTGTGCTCCATCTTCAAGACCTTCGCCGTTCAATCTTAGTGTGTAATAGGACTTTGGCTATTGACATGAGACTCAATTCATTGGTTGATTAATATTTCCCCATTACAATTATTAGCATTATTTGGGAATAATCTAATTCACATAAATGATGTCAATAATTTAGTTTCATACTAGCTAATATATCCATTTCTAAAGTTTTAATAAGTTAGACGTAGAAGGTTGTATAACGTAGCCACGTCGTCCCAGGGATTTGGGGAACATGTGTTTCCTGCTCCTTTAACCAGCCACCATTCTCGTTGTCCCACACCATCCATCCTCCGTCACAGGGCTGATTTATGGCCTGCTGCTGTTGTTCCTCTCTGATAGTGTTGAATACTGGAGAGTGTGATTGCCTCCTCAGACCCTTTGCCACTCGGTGTCCTGCACTGTCACTGCAGGGGCCCCCTGAGGACCTTACATACACTTTAATTGGTTTGGGAAGGATTTGGCAGCCTTTGAACTAAAGACAGACGGAGAGGAAAGGGGAGAGTGAGAAAGGGAGGAGGTGGAGACAGTGTTGTGTGGGTGGGTTTGTATTTTATGTGCAGTTCTACGTCCTCATTCTCGTTTGAGAAAACAAACACATGCAACAAGAACACTGACAATTTAAAACATGATGCATTTATTTCGGGAATAAACAGTATTGACATGAGCGGTAACGCTAGTCGCATGCAAAGTAGCCCTCAAATTGGACGTACGGGGTGAAAGGCATTCACACGTGGACACAGAAGGGCCGATAAAACGTGTCAGCCAGTCAGAAAACTGTCAATTAAAAATGATCTCTCGGAGCAGAAGATATTTTGAAGTAAGACCTACTGGTGGCCTCTCCCAATGCAAGTCTGATGAGCAGAGTTAGTTATGAGACACACATCTGTTTCATCATTTTCTAGGTACATTAGTGGAATTCTGTTACATGATTGTCAATATGACAGGGGGCTTCTTGTCCTCATGGACGGGGCGTCAGTAGACGAGGCATTTAGTGAGCAGTGAACTAACCATTTCCTGAAAACCATCCACCTGCTGCCTTGGTGCTCTACCTACCAACTTCTTTAAGAATGTTTTTGGCTGCCTAGCAACAGACGTATTGCAAATAGTTAATAACTCTATTCAGACAGGCCATTTCCCAAAAGCTTTCAAAACTGCAGTTATTAAACCTCTCCTAAAAAAGCGGAGCCTAGATGCCTCTATTATCAACAACTACAGACCCATTTCAAATCTACCTTTCATAAGTAAAATAATTGAGAAAGTTGTCCTACAACAACTTAATCACTTCCTGGCTTCAACTGGCTGCCACGACAACTTCCAGTCAGGATTTTAACCTCTTCATAGCACCAAGACGGCCCTTATTAAAGTAGTAAATGACATCCGTCTTAACACAGACTCTGGCAAAACTTCAATATTAATGCTATTAGACCTCAGTGCTGCATTTGATACTGTCGACCAGTCAATACTTTTGGACAGGTTGGAAAACTGGGTGGGGCTCTCAGGCACAGTCTTAAGCTGGTTCAGGTCATATCTACAAGACAGGAACTATTTTGTTTCCATTGGTGACTTCGTATCAGAAACAACCAACGTAACGTGTGGAGTCCCCCAAGGTTCGATCTTAGGGCCGACTTTATTCAACATCTACATGCTCCCACTAGGACAAATCATGCAAAAAAATAAAATTGACCACCATTGCTATGCTGATGACACCCAAATCTATGTAGCGCTATCACCAAACGACTATCGCCCCATAGATCTTCTGTGCAGGTGCATTGAGCAAATCAAAGACTGGATGTGTCAAAATTTCCTACTACTAAATAAAGACAAAACTGAGATCATTGTATTTGGTGCTAAAAAAGAAAGGTTTAAAGTAACCCAACACCTTCACTCTCTGTCCCTGAAAACATCAAATAAAGCCAGAAATCTGGGGGTTATTCTGGATTCAGATTTACACTTCATTATTATCATTACAGGTCATTTAGCAGACGCTTTTATCCAAAGTGACTTACATTACACTTTAAACCCATGGCTTTTTTTCACATTTTTGCCCAGGGAGCAATTCGGGGTTAGGTGTCTTGCTCAGGGATACTTCGACATGGAACATAAGGCAGCCTGGAATCGAACCACCAACCTTGTGCTTCCCAGCACACCTTCTCTAACCCCTGCGCCACGACGACCCCACTTGGAGGGTCACATCAAATCAGTAACAAAATCGGCCTACTACCACCTCAAAAATGTGGCACGACTTAGAGGGCTCATGTCAGCTCAAGACTTAGAAACACTTGTACATGCCTTTATAACTAGCTAGACTATTGTAATGGTCTCCTTGCAGGTCTTCCAAAAGAAACTGTCAGGCAGCTCCAGCTTGTTAAGAACGCTGCTGCTAGAGTTCTAACAAAGACCAAAAATGTGAGCACATTACACCAATTCCTAAATCCTTACATTGGCTCCCAGTATGTCAGAGAATTAATTTCAAAATCCTACTGCTCACATTTAAATCACTACATGGTTTAGGGCCAAAGTATATCACTGATATGCTTCCACTACATAAGCCTTCAACATCACTAAGATCTTCTGACACCAATCTGTTAGTGATTCCCAGAGTAAATACAAATCATGGGAAAGCATCTTTAGTTACTACGCAACAAACAGCTGGAATAAACTTCCTGAAGATTTAAGACTTGCCCCAACTCTGACACGTTTAAAACAAGACTGAAAACGTATGTTCAGCTTCGCCTTCTGCTAAATTTTACCTACATTGCACTTTTAACCTCTGCCTTTAATTAAACAATTTAAATAAGATTTTAATCTATAATTTTATTTGCTTTTATTTGCTGTTTTTAATTTTCTTTTAATTCCTGCATTTTGTTTCACTTTATTGTATGAAATGTTATAATGTGAAGCACTTTGAGTCTGCCTTGTGTATGAAAAGCGCTATACAAATAAAATCGCCTTGCCTTGCCTTGAATGATCAAGTGAAAAAAAGATATATACTAGATGTTCAGCTTCTGTGAGAAGTTTGAGAAATGTGGAAGAAGAAGACAAAAGTGACCTCACTTTGATCAGACCTGTCACAAGAATATATATATATATATATATAGAATGTCCCTCCATCCTCCCATCCAACCATCATCCCTCCAACTATCTGACGTGGATTTCATGAAAAGCCCCTGAACCCTGTCCCACCTCACTACACTCAACAACACCGTCTGCTGCAGAGACCTTCAGCTTTCTGGGATCCACAATCTCTCAGGACGTGAAGTGGGCCTCCAACATCGACAGCATCAGAAGAAGCCCAGCAGAGGTTGAACTTTCAGCCTTCACTTGCTCCCTCAGGAGCTGCTGGTACTGTTCTTCTCTGCCATCATGCAGTCTGACATATATATCCATCAAATGTTTAAATGGTTTTAAATGGTTTTTAACTGAACGTAGACTGGGATTATCTCAGTGGTACTGACTTTGCTGTGTATATTTACTATGTATCATACAACTATGAACTGTCACAATAGGTGTTTCTTTTTCACTGCAGCAGCGTGACAGTGAACTCTGCTCAGTCCTGGCTCTAGTTCTCCCTGGTTTCCAGCAGCTTGGTGTCAGTGATGGCCCCCCAGCGCTGAACCTTAGCTCCTGGCTGTGGACAGAGCGTGCTGCCCGAGTAGCTCTGGTCCTACTCGTAGGATACTAGGTCCACTCTACATGCCGAGGAGACATCAACATTACATTGAGACTGTTTCATAAGATGATCAGCACCCCGCCCCCTCTGCAACAACCTACGGCACACAGCCCCCCACCCCCAACTCGTCCCTCACAACCTACCAGGTGATAACAGAACTGAGAAGGTCCAGGTCCAGATGGCTCCTCAGGTCCTGCACAGACCAGCTTTGCGGGACAGTGGAGCACGTCTTCAACCTGAGCTTGAAGCTGGAGAGAGGACCACGCCCTGTGTGGTACCAGACCCAAAGACCCCACGACCCAAGGAACTGTCCCAGCTCCCTTCCTCTTCACCATATACACCTCTGACTTTAAGTATAACTCTGCCAACTGCCACCTACAGCAGTTCTCCGATGACTCAGCACTCCTGAGGAGCTTCTCTGACTCCATCGTAGCATCTGCCATCTTCTATGTAGTGGTCTGCTGGAGCAGCAGCATAGCGGCGGCCGATGGGAAGACACTCGACGAGCTCATCAAGAAGACCAGCAGGGTCCACTGGACACGGTGCAGGTGGTGAGAGACAGAAGAATGATGACTAAGCGATCATCCCGGATGAGCAACACCTCCCACGGTCCACCCATGGTGGACGTCCTGGAAGCTCATCTGGAAGTGTGTGAAGGAGAGGAACGCAGGTCCTTCCTTCCTGCTGCTGTCAGGCTGCACAACCTTACCTGTTAAATGCTCCTCACACTATGTTTAAATCTCTTTGTGTAAAATAAATTATTTTTCTCCACAACATTCTCAATGGCATCCGTTATAATACCAGTAAATATCCAAAGTATTGTTTCCAGGCCTTTGCTGCTGCTCCGTCGGTCTTCTCACAACCAAACAAAGACACCAGGTCAAAGTTTCTGAAGCAGGTCAAAGTTTGATGACGTCTTCTGTCTTCTGGTTTGTTTTGGACGCTTGAACAAAACAAGATAAAAAAGACCAGCGTGCGCCGGCAGAGAGCCACTTGATGTGAATACAGTCTTGGATAGCGCTTAGAGGTGAGTCGCAGCCTGACGAGGGGCATCATTCTTTTTGACACCTAAACCAGTTTTGGCTCTTAAAAATGATGGTGGAGAGCGGAGAGCGGAGGGAGCCACCAGGAGAAAATACACCCGTAGCTGCACGTGGATCGCAGGGCAACTTTTATTAAGGCAGCAATATGCTCAGCTGGGCTTCGCCATCCATCACTAAGACCTGGCCCCCCTCACTGCGGCTGGACCCCGTGGACTCTCTTTTCTCTGCAGGCTGAGCAAGTGATTGGTGGACACCTGGAACATCCATCCAGCCTGCACTCCATCATAATAATACAGCTATAATGGCATGTTAAACAATAGAGATTCACCTTATACACTCTGCATATATATATATATATATATATACGATTGTTTTTACATGTCGTCTTAACCTACAACATATAGACTGATATTTACACATCTGGATAAAACCTCCCAGGTGTTTCCTTTATTATGACACCCAGAATATTCAAATAGGCCCCATGGTTGCATGGTATCATGGGTGTGCTATTTCCAACAGGGCCTAAAAAATGTCTTGTCTTCTATGAGGTCAAACACTACGTTGTGTTACCAGAACCTGCTGCAAACCCACAACTGGTTAATTACTATTTGTTCTGTCTGAGTCAATTGAAGGTATAAGGGCCCATTATAAATGCCTCTCATCCTCTCATCAGCAGATCTCATGTCATGGGAGGAATAGGTGCATGGGAGTCCTTACTGAATGATGTATGATCAGTGTGTACAAATACATGACATGAGCATATTGGGTACAGTTATACAGTATATTCATTAGGTATTTATTCCTCAAAGGAAACAGAACAAACTCCCAAATACAACAGTAACAAGCAGCATGTTGATGTATAAGCTGAATATCAGTTAGCAGAGGAGCGTTGGGGACACAGGAAGTCACTGGTGACCTCTCTGTGACCTCTGGCTTGGGTTAGACCACTTCCTGTTCAACAAAGGAGACGGCGGTATGAGGATCATCAGACTGTGTGGTTAATGCTGCTAATCACCACTCTCATTCATTCACATTGATTTATTATTAACATTATTGTTTAATGTTTCTTTTGTAAAATGGGACATGAGGTGTTTCTCCTAAACAACCTCCATCAGTCCATGTATGAATGTGATGTGATTTCCTCTGAGCATAATACTAATAACTCTGTAGTACCTTGGATGAGCTCGTAGATGTTGCAGTAGTTGGTGCCGTGGTCTTTAACGGCACACCAGGTCTCAGAGATGGACATGGCCTGCAGACAGTTACAGCTCTGTGTTAAATGCAAGAGAAAGAGACACTGTGCTTCTCCTGCAGCCACTCGGCTGGCTGCAGGAGACAGGTCCTCTGTGCTATTGACACAGCAACAGGGCTGTAGAATAAATACAGATATTATGGAGGAAATAGTACAAAAGTCAATAGTACAGCATCTTTAAAAAGGATCAGAGTATTTCATGTCAAAAGAAATAATACAGCGTGTTGAAAGCATCTTTATTTGATGGCCTGTTTAAACATGTACAGTTGTTTCCAATAAAAGTCATTTATTAACATTAGAGCCAAACAATTCTATTTCTGTTAAAGTAACACATGGAGTAAATGTTGTAAATTACATTATAGGGAATAAAAACACAAGTAACGCATATTCAATATTTCCTTGAGAGGTTTGCTGAACCATTAAAAAGCTTCTTGTTCAAAACAAACCTGATTATGTGAAATTAGATTTGATTTCACTCAACAGATTTAGAAAGATTTGAAGTTAAAATGGGCTCAAAAAGAATTACACATTCATATTTTCCTTCTTCACCTTGTTTTTATTATTGCTGATGAAGCGCACACACACATAAGGACACATTTGTCTCATATGGGGGGACAGATGAAAGAGCGTCTTATAAAATGTCTTCTTGAACACATAAAGATGAAGATTAAAGCCTAATTAGGAGCCAATATCTAAATGATCATCTATTGATTGAAGGAGCACAGCAGCATTAAGCTGAGCTCTTTCACACTTCCATCTGAGTCCCAGAGAGCTGTGGACCCCCCAGAGTCCAGACCAGCTCAGGTACCCCTCACCTGCTCCACCTGCATCTACACCCACATGAACCACCATCAGCTGTACAGACTGAACTATGTGGTGAGCAGAGAGGAAGGTTCTCCACCAGGAGGAGACTCTCCCTCCTGAAGAGGACACAGAGACACTGAGGAACCAGAAGACCAGAACCAGGACCCGAACCCAGGATAAAGAGGTTCAGTGAATGTGGTGCTGAAGGTGTGGAGGTGGATCAGTGTGTCAGAGGAGACTCTGTAGAAGGACAGAGAGCCAGCAGGACAGTCCACATACACTGCTACTCTACCAGAGGAGGAGGAGGGGGAGGAGGTGATGTGTGTTACTGTCTTATTGTGCCAGACATGGTAACCTTTATCAAAGCATCTCAGACTCCAGGACTGATCATTGGATCCAAACAAACAGTCTTCACTGTTTCCTTTCCTCCTGATTCCTCTGTAACTCACTGATACATGAACGTCTCCTCTCCACTCGACCTCCCAGTAACAGCGACCAGTCAGACCAGTTCTACACAGCAGCTGATGCCTGAAGTCAAATCTGTCTGGATGATCAGGATGTGACTGATCCTCCTTCACACATGTCACCTTCCTGTTGTTGTCAGACAGTTTGAGTTGTTTGTTTACTGTGTTTGTGTCGATTGTGAGTTCACAGGAATCTGATGAGAGAACAAGACACAATACAGCTGCAGTTATTAATCATGTGTTCATCTACTGACACGTTGATGATGACATCACAGAGGTGAATGAGTGATGTCACAGTGTGAAGATGGTTGAATCTTCATGAATCAAAGCACACTTACACTTCCTCAGACCTGGTCTCAACCATCGGACTCCATCAGGCTCCACCCTGAAAGGAGGAGGGGGGTCAGAGCAGCATGGAGACATGGACATTACATCACTCTCACACACAGCTTTGTCCTTCATGTCCACATGGAGCACCTCTTCTTCTTCTACCACTACTTACAGACGACCACAGACTGTCAGTCAGGCGTCACACAGCGACGAGGTGCTGGAATATATTCATGAAGAAGATGAATGGATAACAAATAAGAAATGGACCTGTCTTTTGAACACATGAAGGACGGCAGCGGATGATTTTGCTGAGACCATCTACCGAAAACTTCCACTTCATGTCACAAATATATGCAAACTAGCAACCCAAGTTGAAGGGGCCAGGAGGGGGCGCCACTTCCCCGTCCTGAGGACAGAACAGACGTGTAGCAGAAAAGAGCTGCTGCACAAACTACCAGAGACGTCAAAAGTCTTCACGTTCATTACTCAAGTACAAGTATAGATACTCGGCTTTAAAAAGAGTATCGACTCAAGCTTTTTATTCAGTAAAAGTATAAAAGTACTGGTTTCAAAACTTCCTTAAGTGTAAAAATGAAAGTAAGGGAAGGGAAGAAAATGTCCATTAAGGACAAACTCTTAATGTGTGACCTCGCTCACAGAACATGTCAGTCCGTTACAATATGATGGAAGCTGCCTTCAGATCACATGACCTGCCGTTCAGATGATGGAAACATGGCGACATTCAGAGAGGAGACGCTGACAACAGAGGGACAAATGTGTCCACCCGCATGCTGCAGAACCTAAACACATAAAAGCAGAAGCCATTTTCCAGTGAGGCTGAATGAGGCGAGTCGGAGGACGTCCACGTTGTCCCATTGATCAGGTGGACTGCAGTGTCTCCCCGTTGTACTACTTCATGGGGGGGCACCCCTGTTATAATGATGGAAACTGTGATGTCCTTCACATCTCAACCAGCAAACTTACTCGTGACCTGCCAGCCGTCCTTCAGTCCAGAGCAGCATCACTGCTCCCATTAAGTGCAACACTGTTCCCATTGTAGGCGAGTTCAAATATATTACACAGTATTCATGTGTTCAAAAGCCCAATTACTTAATAAATGCAGTCAATTAAAGTTGATAACATTTTCTAAAACACGTTAGCTGATGAATGATTTGCATAAGTAGGTTAAATAAAGCCTTCCCTCTTTATACAGGGCTGTGAAGGGGGTCCCCATCCTGACGAAGAAGCAATCTGAGGATGAGCTGCCAACCCTTTTGTAAAAAAAATGAAAACCCATTAATGGAGAGATGTGATTTATGCAGTTTTTTTTTCTAAGTTTATTCAATTATCAAGCATAATTTACCTACATTTGATTGATTGATTTGTATTACTGTTAATACACTAGAGGTGATATACCTTAACTTTAGTGAGCGGCTCAACCTTTTGCATATTTTTCTGTCTGTGGCCCTCAGTGAAAAAAGTTTGGACCCCCCTGCTTTAATACGTGGAACACTTCCTGCATCTCGCTCTCGCTCGCCCCTCGCGTCCAGTAGTCGTATTACACTGTTTAACGTTCCCGTCTTCCTCGGTGGTTTGATTTAACGGTCTCACTTCCGCCCCGCTGCTCTCGCTCGCCCCCTAGTGTGATAACCGGCACTCCGCTTGTTGTTGTGGGCAACCCCACCGCCGTTCCTTCCCTGCACCCCCCTCGTCTCCCCCCCCCTCTCTCTCTCACCCCCCTCTGTGCTCACACACACACACACACACACACACACACACACACACACACACACACACACACACTCTGGTTTTGATTGCTTGTTTAGTGAGTAGGTTTAAAATAAGTGTTATGGGGATTGTTGGTTGCAGTTATAGGTGATCTTGATCGGTGTTCCTGTGAGTTAATAAACCCTGTTATACTTTAAAGAACCGTTTTCCTGTGTTTACTTGTACATTTATATGGTGGTGACCGTTGACATACATCGCCAGTGCTCGAACTTAACTCCTTCCAACATCTTCACTCTCAAGGAGTGAATATCAATTATGAGACTTGATTTATAGTTTTGGTTATTGGTCCCTGTTAGCTCAGGGTGGTGCCCCGTTATTTATTCATTCTGAGAAGTATCTTAGTGATTATTAATAATTCTATTAATGTCCATAAGTTGGTTCCTCATTTGCTAGTAACCTAATACGACCCCCTAGCCGCTCCCAACACTTCTCATCCAACCACAATCACATTCACTCCATCCGGATGGCAACATTTATCTGGATAGGGTTTTTTTGGTATGTTCTGTTCATTTCTACGATATAGTTGATACTAATTCCAGGTCCACCATCAGCTGTTGGTTCTTCACTGAGCGTCTGTGGCCGACTGTCACCTGTAGCTTCAACAAGTCCACTCTTATCATCCAGGGAACCGTCTCTCAGTGCAAAGCACCAAAAGCAGGTGAAGCTGAACTCCTTTAAAACACCAAACGTTCCTCCTGTGATGATCCATCAAGACGCTTTGAACAGATTGTTTCTCTGACTGTTTGTCTCTTAATAATAATGTCTGGACTAAAGGACAAACACACACTGGAGGCAGAGGACCAGCATCTAAACATCCAAGTGTTGTTTGAGTTGTTAAGAGCCCACAAACCTGCAGCGTGACCACGTTGACTCATATCAACCCACCATGATGCCGTCAACGTGTCAGGAGACACTGTCCTCTCTAATAACGTGGAGACAAAGCTCCAGAGAAACAAGGCTTTCATCACCTTCCTCCCTGTTCAGGCTCATCCTGGCTACTGTTCCTCACTACTTCTGTCTGTGTTGATGGTCTCATGTGGGACACAAACAGTTTGATGAGTCTCTGGTAGTTTGAGGTCAGCTTGGTGTGTCAGGGTCTTATTAACCAGGCTGTCAGTGGGACAGAGAAAAGGTTTCCAGATCTACCTCCTCTACCAGACTGATGGTCTGTGGCTGCAGCCTCTTCATACCTGAGAGTCTCCAGTCTCCAGTGAGGATCCTCCAGTGCAGCAGACAGCAGCTTCACTCCTGAGTCTCCTGGATGATTGTAGCTCAGGTCCAGCTCTCTCAGATGGGAGGGGTTGGAGCTCAGAGCCGAGACCAGAGAAGCACAGCCTTTATCTTTGATCAGACAGCCTGATAGCCTGCAGACACACAGAATAAGACACATGTCACATGATGTGAGGGAGCTGTGAGGGCTGGAAGGTCACCGCAGTACTGAGATACTATCAGGTACAGAGGGGTCACATTAACATGGTTACTGACTGGTTTCCAGTCACAACTAAACACCCACTAATGTACATCAACAACCTTATAACATTACCACTAACTCCATAATGTCAAATATTTACATTATATTGAAAATAAACACATTTTATGGAAATAGTTGGAAAATACATATTTGATTTAAATCATGCAAGCAGAAAGAATCTTATGAAAGTCATAAATGTACCATGGATGTAAATAAAGACACCAAGTGGACTTTAATTGAATCCTGACCTGAGAGTCTCCAGTTCACAGTGTGGACTCTTCACTCCAGCAGAAAGCAGCTTCACTCCTGAATCCTGCAGGTGGTTGTTACTCAGATCCAGCTCTCTCAGACTAGAGGACTGGGAGCTGAGAACTGAGGACAGAGCGTCACAGCTTCTCTTTGAGAGGTTACAGCCACTCAGTCTGAAGAGACAACAATAAACAAGAAAAATAACATTTGTATTCATATTGAATCCTCTGATGATGAGTTTGGACTAAAATACGATCAGTTAGAACATGAAAAAACATGTTCAGTGAAAGTGTTTACAATTATTTTTGTTCTACATAGAACAAGGTTTATTGTGTTCTACTGTTTACAGGAATTACTGTGGTATTAATATCAGGATGAGGCAGGGCTATTTATTGTTGTTTATTAGTTAAATTCAAAGTTAGGCTTCTCTATCCTCCATCTGACTCCTTCCATAGAAAGAAAGAGAACAAAGTGAGTGTAAATGTGGAATGAATCTTCATCAAATCAGAAATAATCAACCATCACTCAGCAGATCATCACTGAAGAGACACACATTAAAATCTTCAGTCTCTTGAAGACAAACTAACATAATCTGACCTGAGAGTCTCCAGTTCACAGTGTGGACTCTCCAGTCCAGCAGACAGAAGCTTCACTCCTGAATCCTGCAGGTGGTTGTTACTCAGATCCAGCTCTCTCAGACTAGAGGACTGGAAGCTGAGAACTGAGGACAGAGCGTCACAGCTTCTCTCTGAGAGGTTACAGCCACTCAGTCTGAAGAGAGGGATGAAGAAGAAGCAGTAAGTATAAAAGATGGCAGCATATTTAAGTCCTGATGTATGAATCTAACTCTCTCTGTACTTACAGAACTTTGTTGGAGGCTTTGACCACTGGCAGCAGCCTCAGAAGAGCTTCCTCTGAAGCAGAGAATTTCTTCAGGTCAAACACCTCCAGATCTTCTTCTGATGACAGTAAGATGAAGACCAGAGCTGACCACTGAGCAGGAGACAGTTTCTTTTTGGAGAGACGTCCTAATCTAAGGGACTGTTGGATCTCCTCCACTAGAGAACCATCATTCAGTTCATTCAGACAGTGGAACAGATTGATGCTTTTCTCTGGAGACACATCCTCACTGATCTTCTTCTTGATGTACTGGACTGTCTCCTGATTGGTCTGTGAGCGACTTCCTGTCTGTGTCAGCAGACCTCGTAGGAGAGTCTGATTGGTCTCCAGGGAAAGACCCAGGAGGAAGCGGAGGAATAAGTCCAGGTGTCCATTAGGACTCTGTAAGGCCTCGTCCACAGCACGCTGGTAGAGACGCTTTGGTTCAGGTTTGTCTCTAAAGACTTTAGACCACAGGGAGGTTGTTTGTTCTTCTGACAGCAGATTGACACCAGAGCTGAAGAAGGTCAGATGGACATGAAGAGCAGCCAGAAACTCCTGAACACTCAGATGGACGAAGCAGAACACGTTGTCCTGGTACAGTCCTCTCTCCTCTCTGAAGATCTGAGTGAACACTCCTGAGTACACTGAGGCTGCTCTGATATCGATGCCACACTCTGTCAGGTCGGATTCGTAGAAGATCAGGTTGCCTTTCTGCAGCTGATCAAAGGACAGTTTTCCCAGAGACTCGATCATCTTCCTGCTCTCTGGACTCCAGTGTGGATCCGTCTCAGCTCCTCCATCGTACTTGACCTTCTTCACTTTGGACTGAACCACCAGGAAGTGGATGTACATCTCAGTCAGGGTCTTGGGCAGCTCTCCTCCCTCTCTGGTCTTCAACACCTCCTCCAGAACTGTAGCAGTGATCCAGCAGAAGACTGGGATGTGGCACATGATGTGGAGGCTCCGTGAGGTCTTGATGTGGGAGATGATGCTGCTGGCCTGCTCCTCATCTCTGAACCTCTTCTTGAAGTACTCCTCCTTCTGGCGGTCAGTGAACCCTCTGACCTCTGTCACCATGCCAACACACTCAGGAGGGATCTGATTGGCTGCTGCAGGCCGTGTGGTGATCCAGAGGCGAGCAGAGGGAAGCAGCTTCCCCCTGATGAGGTTTGTGAGGAGCACATCCACTGAGGAGGTCTCTGTGACATCAGTCAGGATCTCATTGTTGTGGAAGTCCAGAGGAAGTCGACACTCATCCAGACCGTCAAAGATGAACACAACCTGGAACTCTTCAAACCTGCAGATTCTTGCTGCTCTGGTTTCACTGAAGAAGTGATGAACAAGTTCCACCAAGCTGAACTTCTTCTCCCTCAGCACATTCAGCTCTCTGAAGGTGAATGGAAATGTGAACTGTATGTCCTGGTGGTCTTTGTCTTCAGCCCAGTCCAGAGTGAACTTCTGTGTTAAGACTGTTTTCCCAATGCCAGCCACTCCCTTAGTCATCACGGTTCTGATTGGTTCCTCTCCTCCAGCTGAGGCTTTGAGGAGGTCTTCTTGTCTGATGGTTGTTTCTGGTCTGGCTGGTTTCCTGGATGCTGTTTCAATCTGCCTGACCTCATGTTCTTCATTGACCTCTGCAGTCCCTCCCTCTGTGATGTAGAGCTCCGTGTAGATCTCATTCAGAAGGGTTGGGTTTCCTGCTTTAGCGATCCCCTCAAACACACACTGGAACTTCTTCTTCAGGTTGGATTTGAGTTCACGCTGACAAACTGCAGCATGAAGTCCTGAATGAAGACAACAAAGAAGATCAATGAGTCACAGAATAGATTTCATCATGTCCTTTCTTCAGAGAATGACTATGAATATATTCTGTCCGTCTCTGAAGACATTAGTGAAGGTCTCATGTATCAGCATGGTAAGTCTGTAGAGAAATCCTCTTACTGCTCTGCAGACGCTCAGCCAGCTCCTCCTGCTTTATTCTCCTCAGGAAGTGCACTGAGATCTTCACAAAGGCCTCTCTGCTCCTCCTCTGCTCTTCATCCAGCACCTCCTCATCCTCTTTCTCTAAGCATTCTGGGTAATCTGAACTCACAACCTTCTGGATCTTCTTCAGCTCGTTCTTCACAAAAGTGAGGATGTTCTCCTCCAGCAGCTGGAACAGAACATTCTATGAATGACACCAACTAGAACCATGGAAGCCACCATCAGGTCCATGTTGGACAGACGGACAATCCACTGGTCTACAAAGTGCAGCACGGAGATGATGGTGAACTGAGAGATGTTAAACTAGTTGTTTATGTACACACCATGAAGATGGAGTCCAGGTGTGTTTGATGCTGCTGGGTAGATGGACCTGTGGGAACCTCTGTGCTCTCCTGGTCCTCTCTGTGGAGGAACATGAACCATCAGCTCACATGGTGTTTGGACCATCAACACCAATACAACATTAGTTAAAGATATTGGCTTCTGTCATGATTGATCATGATGGAAACCAGATGCTGAAGACTGTCGATGATGACGGACAGTTTATAGTTGAGTGACAGTTAGTCATCAGTTTCATCTGGTTTTAGTTCTTACTGTGGGTCATAAAAACAACGTGTGCAGACCTCTGCATCTGGTCCAAAGTCCTATGGAACTACTCCAAACCTCTTCAGTCCGTCCCCTGACCTCTAGAAGTCTCCTTAGATCTTCTGAAACTAGTCTTTGGACCTTTTCACAGAGTCTACTGATGATACTTTGTCCAAACCTCTGTATGGAGTCCAGAGACCACGTCAGCTGGTCCACAGAGCACTGAGCTTATTCTAAATCACATGTTCAGTCCCAGTCATCTGTCTGCAGAAACCTGCAGCTGTCTCCAGATGTGACCTCTGCTGATCCTGATGTGGAGGAACTAGCTCACATTGTGTTTACATCTGAGGATGTTTACAGTTAATGATTCACACTTAAACACACACAGACCAGTTAGATGAAGATACTGAGTTCTGTCATGATGGATCGTCATGGAAACAACACTTTAAACAATGAACAAACATTTATGTAATTCATGACTGAGGATCAGAACAGTTCTTCATCTGTTTAAGAACTTACTCTGGGTCATAAGAACGGCGTCCATCTTTGAAGTCAATATATCGATCAATAGACCGATCACTCTTCATGGACAAACATCTGGGTTCAGGAGACTTTCCTCTCTGCTGATGTGAACTGAAAGAAACACTGAGATTACATCATCACGTCATCATCTAATCATGAAGCATCAGCTCACATGGTGTCCATCCTCACAGAGACCAAAACAAGGTAAAGGTCCATGACGTGAGGTCTGGATGTGGACCACATGACTCCCTGTAGTGGTTTAGGTCTACTGGTCCTGCTGGTCCCACTGAGAATCAACAGCTCAGTCTTTCAGCTCACTGTTTTCTTCACCAGTCAGTTTGGTTTAGTCCCAACAGGTCTCACCAAGTCCTCCATGGAGCTCTCCCTCCCTCACTGGACACTGCTGAAGAGCCCTGGAGCAAGAAACCCAGAACCTCCACCAGAGAGTCTGGTAGAAACACCTCATCATCAGCCTGAGACCCTCACCTTGCATCAACAGAGGGACCAACGTCTTTGAAGGCTATAGGAGGCTCCATAGACCGGTTACTCTTCATGGACACACAGCTGGGTCCGGGTCCAGGTCCTGGTCTCTGATGGGTCCTGGTCACACATGTAGAAGCAGAGTCAGTGAGTCAGAGACGTTGGGACATGGAGACGAGTGGAGGACAGTTGGAGATGGTCCTCTCACCTCTGAGCTTTGGTCTGGCTGTCATGTTCCCCACACAGAGGGGCTTCAGAGGGAGGGACTCGGTCCTCTGGGTCCTCAGCCTGATTCATAGCAGAGTCCACACCTTCACACCTTCACACCAACCTGCTGGCAGAGCTCACACGTTATTGACAAACCACCAATTTGGGTTTTTCCTATGAAGCCAAATGGAAGCGCAGCAGCTAAACCAGAAGTGCACATTTTCACAGTAAAAGTCCTGGAATGGAAGGTTTGTAGGGTATAAATGCCTCAGTGATCCAGCGTATAGCAGGGTAGCATATGAAGAAACGTTAGCTAGTGAATATAAATGGATCTCGGTTATTACTGATGTTTTTGTAGCCCAATTCAGTCCAAAGGTTTGGACACTTTCTCATTGAATCGAATGAGTAAACGTGTCCAAACGTTTGACTGTTCATCTCATTTAAGAACCAATCGGTGTGGTTGAGGTTTGGGCTTTGGGCGTTTTACAACACGAATGCTTTGATGTGAACTATTCCATTGTAGCCCAGGCTGCATGTTTAGGCTCATTGTCCTCTTGTCCTCTATTTGGCTCCGTCCATCTTCCCCTCATTCATTGTCTCCTGGTCCTGCTTGTCAGTTTGGGTGGACTTCCTCCTCTTGGCAGGTTTGTGGCTGTTTAATCCTTCATGGACTTGAAAGCTAAAGAAGTTCTGCAGGTGTTGAGGAGCAGGGGGTGTCAGACCCAACTGCTCTGTGGAGGAACCGAACATGTTGAGGGAAAGAGGATGTTACGCTCAGCTAGTGTGGAGACACTCGTGGTGCTCTACAAGTATTTGTAGCTGTAAAACATTTGCCATATGAAACTCATAGAGGTGGATTTGACTTTGTTACCTCGAAGCTAAAGGAGGGGAATGATTCTGCTTTCATAGAAGCACAAGCACTCACTACCTGGAAGGGGATTGGATCATTGAAGCCTCTATTAAGGCCACCACAGTGTTCTCAGGATCAATGGACCTTTGACAGCTGATGAGAGGAAACTAATCAAAAGTACGCTGTGCATCCGCCCACAGCTCCAGAGGTCCCTCTGAGGTCACAGGTCACATGGCAGCAAAGAAGGACAGAGAACCAATCCTTCTCTTTTCTGCTCTCGTCTCGTGACATTTGGGAAAATGTGTCAAATGTTCTAGAGTCCAAATGTCTGAAGGCCGTAAAGTCACACGAGTCATTTTCTTTAGACCAACATTATATCTTCTCATCTTGGACCTTTGAGCTCTTTGGTCTACAGCTTGATTTAGGATGGAAGTGTGACAAACAAAGAAACGTCTCTATTCTTATTTATTGATCCATGAACAACACGTGTTCACTCCTCCACGACATCAACATACATGATGTTTACAACTAAGCATGAATATCAAATGAAGGAAACACAAGCATTCAATGCATCTGTCCCATAAACAACAACCGTTCAATATGATTCAATCTGTGGTTTGAATCAGTGGTTCTCAACTGGTGGGTCGCGGACCCCTTTTTAATGGCCTGGGAATTGGCGTTTTCCCCTTTGCCTGGAAAATAAAAATTATAATTAAAAAGAAAATTGGGGAGACTTTGGGTTTTTGGGATAATTAAACCTCCTACTTAGTTTTCTAATTAAACATGGCGAAACGGAAGTACGACACCGACTACGTTAGATGTGGGTTTTCTTATATTGAGGACAAAACAGGGCAAAAACCTCAGCGTGTTTTGTGCAGCGAGGTTCTGGCACAAGAAGCATGAAGCCGTCCAAACTGAAGCGGCATTTGGAAAGTAAGCGCTCTTCTCACAAAGAGACCTGTGGAGCCCTTTAAACGGATTAAATCTGTCTCTGCAGCGGAAGGGGAACAACATTCATCAACAGCAGGACAAAATCAATGCTTCCAGAAAAAAGATCTCTGTGTGGGCAAGTCATGCTTCCAGAAGCCGACTCGACGTGTTCCCCAATGCCTGTCATGAGGGTCAGCAGCTGGACGCGGCAGACAAGAACGTACTGGAGAAACAATCACGGCGCATCTGAATAAACTTCTGGAGCCGTTTAACGAATACTTTCCCCAGAAACAGAGGGACGACCACTGGATACGTGACCCGCTTGGAATCCACATAGAAAGTGTCACGTTGCCAAGCAACGGAGAGTCAGCTGATGGAGCGGTCATGTGACCGTAGGCGGAGGTGAGCCCCTCCCAGTTGTGGTGCAGCAGCGTGATCAGCGAGTGTCCTTCCCTCGCCACTCGAGCAGTCAAAGTGCTGCTACCCTTCAGCACTGCCTGTCTCTGTGAGTGCGTCTCAGCTCTGGTTCAGCTGGAGACTAAACACAGGAAGAGACTGGACATCGAGCTTGACCTCAGACTGGCCTTGTCCACTAGAACTCCAAACTTGGAGACTCTTGCCAAGAGCAAAAAACATGCCCAGTTCTCCCAGTAGAAATTCCTCCAGACTCAAGTCACTTTTCACCTCAGGTTGAAGTGAGTGCTGCTTAATTTTATGTAAAGCACAAAGTTTTTCAGGATTTACCTCCTGATGAGGTAATCACAAGAAACGTTCATTTTCTACATCCGAATCCTTTTGAATAAACTTTTTATTTAATTTATTTTGCATTTGTGCAAAAGCTCCTCAAGACACAGTGTTTGTCGTATCTGTTAAAGTCATTTGAGTCTTTTTTGTTTGAAATGGCTGAAGATTCTTAATTGTTGTATGTTGTAATACCTCGTGTCCTTAAGATGCACTTTGGGGTTTTAGCTCATTTAGTGTAAAGGGAATAGTTCCCTCTCTAGCGTCGCTACCAGCTGGCTGTTTTCTCATTAAACTTGTTTTTGTGTGGTCATACGTGTTCTGTCTCCACACGCTCTCAGGTTCAAACTGCACCATATTTTCATTAAATACATCTGAGAAGTGAAGGATGTCCCTCGATTTGGGTCGGTTGTCATTGAGGGGTGATGGAGGGTCCCGGAGCCACCAGACCAGCTGAGAACCACTGCTTTAAATAGTCGTATTCTGCCCCCTAGTGGTGGAGATGTGAACACGTTTACTCTCCTTAAAGTGTCTCTGAGCACTGAAGCAACACAACAATACTGGAAATAAATATCAGAGCCAACAGCAACGAGTCTGCCACCACAAACTGTGTCATTACCTACAGTAATAAATGTGTTGTTACTATATTAATAACTATATTGCATCAAACAGCGCACAGATGAATGAGTATCTGTGTACATGGATGAATGTAAATGTGTCTGCGTGTAGTCAACTGCTGTTGTTAACACACGATGACGTTTCATATTCATTCTTCTAATGTTACTCTGCTATATTATAGATATTGTTGCGTCACAGACGGATTTCTATCGTACAAACGTTCTATTGCGTTTTACTGTTAAAATGTGCGCACTTCCGGTTTAGCGGCTGCGCTTCGGTTTCGTTTTAAAAGGAACAAACAAAAAGGGATTTACAGAAAAACAGATCGGTCGTTTTTCGTGTTTGGATTTGGACAGAAAGGGACATTTACTCTTTTGGTTTAAAGCGAAAAAACAAAAAAACGGTGTTATTTCCGTATTTTCGTTTTATTTCCGTATTTTTCGTCTAAACGGTAAAGGAACTTTGCAAAGGTTGACGGCCCGTTAACACACAAACACACAGTAAACACACGCTGTGTGTCACGGGACATACTCACACGATGTGACACTTTAAGACGTTAAGGTGAAGCTCTGGTGACTTTCTACGCGTCTCCCTCACGTCTTCTTCTTCTTCTTCTTCTTCGTCGTCTTCCGGTTTGTTCTGGCGGGTCGCAACCAGCGTCACGTGACCAGGTGCATCGCGCCACCTGCTGGACCGGAGTGTGCAGGTTCAGGGTTTATTGCTCAGCCTGCCGCTGTTACCTGGATCCTACGACCTGGTCCCGTCTCTTCTATGAGACGCATCAGGGGTCTAAAGCAGTCGGGCCCACCCTGCTCCACTGACACGACTCCCTCCACACTCCACTTCCGTCCCCGGTGGACAATTTGAGCATCCAATCGGTTTCTTTCGTTATTGTATTTTTGACCCTTCGTAACGACGTGCTCCACATCTTCAGTTTCGTTGCCATTACGAACAGAGTTGAGTTCAGACCTGTGTGACTGAGTCGTGATATGATGACCTCCTCTCTCCGCGTACAGCAGGGATCCAATATCTCTTCCAGCATCCATACACATGTCATTAATCATGATATTATAGTAATATTACAATTACGTTTGTCCTCTGAATAATAAACGTGTCTGTCCTCATCCCTTCATAATGAGAGTCTCTGTCCTCTCCACCAGACCTCCTTGTAGAAACATCTCGTTTTAGCAGCTCCGTTCACCGGAATATGGAGGAGAAACACACAGAAACGGAAGCGAAAAGACTCCGAAGGCTCGTGTTGCTGTAAACGTCTTCCGGATGTAAGTTAGTTCAACGTGAGAGCCGATAAACCGCTACGGTCTCCTGATGAGACAACATGTCCAAAGGGCTCAGAGTGGGATTGTTATCAGACACGTTGGTTCTTCAGGTGATTCCGTGTTGCCGAATAACAGATGAGCTCCGCGTGGTTCACAAAGGCTCTTCTACTTGATGTTAGTGGTGATGTTTGGGCCGGTTAGGCAGCAGCGTTTGTTTAATTCAACCCTTTCTGAACAGAGTTCTGCAGCACACGTCACCGTCAGGCTGAGCGCTTATAAGCAGCTGCTTGGTTTGCCCACGTGGGGGCGCTGTGGCCCACAGAGCCACCGGTTAGTTCTGTGACGTCACATAAGTGCGTTTTAAGTGTTTAAAAGACACTAGAACACAACACACTGAACTAAACCAGAGACGTGTGTGGGACAACGTCCTGTAAGAGGACAACGAGGGAACTCGTGCTGATGTCCAGCAAGGGGACGTTGTCCCTCCAGATGTTAGTCCATCGTGTTCAGAGGCGCTGACGTTCTCAGTGAACTACAAGCAGGAAGTGAACTAATCCCACATGTGCTGCTGCTCGATGACTGAACCCGTTGTTGTGAACAAGAAGAGGCTCTTTAGTCACCAAAGAACAACAGTTACTTCATTATCGTGGCTCCACTGACCTGTGATTGACAGGTGACATCACGTCTCTACCTGAGTTAAGACAATGACGTCACTACAAGGCTCACCGCTACTTGAGCTTCTCTGCATGGCCTCAGCGCGCTGCATCGTGCCGCCTTCATTCACGTGTCATTCAACATGATTGACAGCTGTATGAACAGCAGCTGAGGGGCGCGGAGACGTTCCTGCAGCAGGAAGAACGGAGAGAACTCAGAGCACCAGTAAAGGTCTTCAGGGAGCCCCGGTGGTGGAGCTCAGTGGTTCCATTAGCGCCTCGGTCCAGGGGAAGCTTCAGGAGAACGGCTGGTCATGGACGGGTAATAAGCAGCAACAGAAACATACGAGAAGACTGTCCACAGCTGCATCATGAGGGACCTCTGTCCTCGTGTCCCCTGTTGACTGGACGACACGTGGAAGCAGCTGAAGGTCCTGATCTCCACGCTGCTCGTATTAACCTCCCAACGTGGGGCCCTTTCTCAACGATGGGACGCAGAGGACGGACTTGCGTTCTGGGGAGAACAGACTCGGGGGTCCTGACTCACGGGGACAACAGAGGACGCTCATTTCATGGGACAGCAGCTGCCTCGATGACGTCAGCTGCTCTGAAACATTTGAATACGCTTCTTGACTGTCGGGTGTTTAACTATCACGCTTTTGTTTGCTTCTCATTTCAAATAGAAACGCTGTGTGTGACGGAGCAGCAGAGGAAACTAATTCACAGTAAATATAAATATCAGACGTGAAAGTGTCTCAATGGAGCAGATCAGAGTTGTTGGAGCCTCGAGGGGCTTTTTATTTATTTAGTCCTGAATGTGTTAGTCTATGTTCTTAATGCAGAACTTATGTAAGTTGATCTGGCCAGAGGTGCGTCAGAGAAGAACAACCCGACAGTTTGAAGGCAAAGAGCAAACTCAGTCAACTGCAGAAGAGATCTACTTTCCTCTTATTGATACAGCTCTTATTACTTTAAAGGAGAGATTTTCACACATGGAAACCTTCTACGAGCTGTATGGATATCTTTACTCCACCGACGTCATGAGAAGGAAGGGAAGCTGGATGAATGCTGCCACAGACTGGAGCAGAGATTTGATGGTGTTGATGCAGAGGACCTGAAACGTAAAGGGAGCAACTAGATCCTTCCCCCAACGATCTCAACACCACCTGAGATGCTTGATTTTATTTATAAGGAGAATATCTTAGACTTGTATCCAAATATAAGTATAGCACTGAGACTTGTGGCCTCAGGTGAGAGAAGCTGACTAAAACATATTTAAGATCAACAACGTCACAGGAGAGGCAGTCTGCACTCGCTGTCTCCATTGAGCAAGAAGTCAGGAAGGTAGTGGATATGGATCTCCTCATTGCAAGATTTGCTGAGGCCAAGGCTCACAAAATAAGAATATAAGGACAAAAAGGAGAAAATACAAAGAAAACGGGAGAGAGATGATGTGAAAAATGGGCAAGAAGAGAGGGACAACAGGTAAAACACATGATACATGTGTATTATGTTTCAAATGTATCTGTATAGTTGACCCGTATTGTGTGTTGTCTTCTCATGTCACCACATAGAGGACAGCTTCTACTGAGCTGTGTAAAGGTAAGTCATCTCTCACATACAGTCATCAAATTACAACTTATCTAGTGAAATCAGTGGGCAGCAGTGGCTCAGGAAGTGGAGCGGGTCGTCCAATAATCAATGGTTTGGCGGTTCGAATCCCTGTCTCTCCCGTCGTAGTGTCTTTGGCCAAAGAAAAATTAATTTGATGTATGTGATCCAGTATTCTATCAGAGAGCCTACTGGTAAATATAATATATGTGTATTTTGTTAAAATGTATACAGTGCATCCGGAAAGTATTCACAGCGCTTCACTTTTTCCACATTTTGTTATGTAACAGCCTTATTCCAAAATGGAATAAATTCATTATTTTCCTCAACATTGTACACACAACAACCCATAATGACAAAGTGAAAACTGTTTTTTGCAAACTTTTGCAAATCTGTTAAAAATAAAGAACTAAAACGCAACATGTACATTCACAGCCTTTGCCATGACACTCAAGATTTAGCTCAGGTGCTTCCTGTTTCCACTGATCATCCTTGAGATGTTTCTACAACTTGATTGGAGTCCACCTGTGCTAAATTCAGTTGATTGGACGTGATTGAGAAAGGCACACACCTGTCTGTATAAGGTATCACAGCTGACATATCAGAGCATAAACCAAGCCATCAAGTCCAAGGGATTATCTGTAGACCTCAGAGACAGAATTGTGTCGAGGCACCGATCTGGCAAAGGGTACAGAAAGATTTCTGCAGCATTGAAAGTCCCAATGAGCACAGTGGCCTCCATCATCCAGAAATGGAAGAAGTTTGGAACCACCAGGACTCTTCCTAGAGTCGCCCGCCCAGCCAGACTGAGCGATCGGGGGAGAAGGGCCTTAGTCAGGGAGGTGACCGGGAACCCGATGGTCACTCTGACAGAGCTCCAGCCTTGTTCTATGAAGAGAGGAGAACCTTCCAGAAGGACAACCATCTCTGCAGCACTCCACAAATCAGGCCTGTTTGGTAGAGAGGCCAGACGGAAGCCACTCCTCAGTAAAAAGCACATGACAGCCCGCCTGAAGGACTCTCAAACCTTGAGAAACCAAATTCTCTGGTCTGATGAAACAAAGATTGAACTCTTTGGCCTGAATGCCAAGCGTCATGTCTGGAGGAAACCAGGTACTGCTCATCACCTGGCCAATACCATCCCTACAGTGAAGCATGGTGGTGGCAGCATTATGCTGTGGAGATGTTTTTCAGCGGGAGGAACTGGGAGACTAGTCAGGATTGAGGGAAAGATGAATGCAGCCATGTACAGAGACATCCTCGATGAAAACATGCTCCAAAGCGCTCTGGACCTCAGACTGGGGCGACGGTTCATCTTCCAACAGGACAACGACCCGAAGCACACAGCCAAGATAACAAAGGAGTGGCTTCGGCACAACTCTGTGAATGTCCTTGAGCGGCCCAGCCAGAGCCCTGACTTGAACCCGATTGAACATCTGATCTGATCTGGAGAGATCTGAAAATGGCTGTGCACCGACGCTCCCCATCCAACCTGATGGAACTTGAGAGGTTCTGCAAAGAAGAATGGGAGAAACTGCCCAGAAATAGGTCTCAAGAAGACTTGAGGCTGTAATTGCTGCAAAAGGTGCTTTCAACAAAGTATTAAACAAAGGCTGCGAATACTTTATGTACATGTTATGTTTTCATTCTTTATTTTTAACAGATTTGCCAAAAACAGTTTTCACTTTGTCATTATGGGTTGTTTTGTGTAGAATGTTGAGGAAAATAATAAATTTAATCTATTTTGGAATAAGGCTGTAACATAACAAAATTTGGAAAAAGTCAAGCGCTGTGAATACTTTCCGGATGCACTGTATGTATGTATAATTAATCTGCTGCTTTGTGCGTTGCCTTCTCATTTCAGAGGGCCCCATGCCTGCCTTTGCCTTGGGCCCCAAATTTCTTAAATTCGCCACTGCCGCTCAGCTCAGTGTTCTCGTTCTTCGAGTACATCTACGACTTAGTGGCCCGAAGTCTGTTAATTAGCTCACACCAAAATGTACTCCTATCCAAAATGTTCAGCACGATTGACATAAATAAACTCATTTGGAAGTTAATTTTTCTCATTACAGTGCTTGAAGTTCAATGCTTTGATGAGCATTTCTATGCATATGTTGTGCAACCAACTAAAGTTTTTGAAATCATAAATTTGGATAATGCTGCCCTTTGACAAATTGTCTGGAAGAAGATGGAGAGCTTAAAAGGTTCATTCAAGAAGTATTAAAATGGAGAGTTTTTCTAACGTTACATTTGTCTTTACGCAATGACTACCGTGACTCCCGCTATGCGGTGCGGTACTTAATAACCGTGCACGCGTGTTAGGCGTCCACGTTGTTTAACCGTTATTACGTTAATAACCGCTACCGTCCTGTTGGATGTTAAATAAGTTAATACATGTTTCGGTTAACTAACATTAACATCAGATGCAATAGTGCTAAGTGAAACGCGATGTGGTATAAGTGCAGTGCAAGTTAACGTTACTAACGTACAGTTATGTTTAACGTTACATTTATTCTAGAAGGTTTCACACTGAAAGCTAACGTTAGCTTAAATGTTAACTGCTAACGTTAACTTTCAAAATCGAAGAGATTAAGTTAACCCCAAAAAAACTAACGTTAACTAACAGGTGAATAATATGTCAAATGGACGAGTAAGTTTGCTAGGTAGAACGGTGCCAGTAAACGGTAACATTTGATCATGTAACGTGTCGGGGTCTCCAAACGTTAGCTGAAACTTACCTTCTGGACCGAGCAGCGCTTTCTTCCGGCTTCCAGCAGCCGCCTCAAAGGAAATCACGTCTCCGGTGGTCAAGTGCGCATGCGTATTAGAGCCGAGTATCTCCGGGTTAAGTAAACGTTACTTGAAATCACAAGTATCATAACTTTCCGCGGCAGAAAGTGTACTTTACTAAGTTTCCTTCAGTATGGTCAACAAATTAAGCAAAAATGAGTTAAGGGCACTCATTTTTTAGGTAAGGTCAACAATTACATTTTACAGTGTATCCTCGTTTACGGATTCCCTCCCTGCCCCTCTGGATTTGTTTGCCCGTTGGACTGATATCCCGGTTTTGACCCTGCTTAGATTGGATATCTGTCTCAGAGTTACAATACCTGTAACCCTTTCACACGTTGTGTTCTAAGATGTTGTGCATTGATGTCCAGTTCATCTGGTGGAGAAGATGAACGTCCACATCCAAGGTGGATCACCAACACTTTTACTTGCTTTTACTTGATGATACCGGTGTTGACTGAGACTTTTTCAACCGGAAACAATGGAAAGAAAAATGTAATACCATATATTGCTGAATATTTTAAAAAGTAGAAGAGGTAGGAGGAGTCTCTCTATAATGAGCTGAATAGATTAAGTGCCAAAAACAGAAGAAATAGAATAAGACAAAGAAAGATTTTATGAACAATAGTGAGCAGCTGAGTAATACATTGTTTGGTAATTGTTCATAGTATTTTAATAACGTGATTGGAACAAGTACGAATGTTGACGACTCCTATCATGTAGAAATTGCAGCTTTCTCTCTACTTGGTACTATTACCTGGCCTCTGTGTTCAATGACAGGAGCACACCCCCTCCATCTGTGAGGAAACCAAAACCTGTGTGACAAACCAGACGGTGGTGGTTCGTCCCTCCAGTCTCCATGTCTCAAGACCCGAGACCTTATACTGTCAAATCATAACAGAGGTTTTCTCAAAACACTTTTAATACAGAGCACGAGGCACCGTGTGGCTGTTAGTGTCCAGGAAGCTAAGATAAAACAACATTCATGTCAGGAAGGTGCGAGGAGGTAAAGGTAGGACTCAGACGCAGTTTTCCAGAAACAAAAAGGGACTTTAATAGTCAAAAAATCCAAACTCAAATTTCCAGAAAGGCAAAACTTAGTTGAGGAACAGGAGACAGGAACTATGACGTGGACATGGGCTTCCGCACAATTAACAATGACGTGACAACAGACACACATGGCGTTAATACTAGGGAGGGGTAGGTAATTGGAAATTGCTGGAAACAATCATGACGCGACAGACAATCACTGGCGACAGGACGAGGCAGGAAGTGACGTGACCTAGGGAGACAAGAGGCAAGAAACTACAAAATAAAACCGGACATGAACCCAAACCGTGACCGAACTCCCCCCTCAAGGGCCAAATTCCAGATGGCCCTAACCTGGCAAGGAACAGACAAGGGGCGGGAGGGACACCAGAGAACCCTGGCGGGCGGCCCAGCGGCCGTAAGACTGCCCGGGGGGCTCCGGGGGTCGGCCCGGAGGACGGTTAGGAGTCTGGCTCCCGGGCGCCGACTGCAGGACACTGGAACGGGAAGCCGCAACGATGCCGTTGCCGGCTGCGCAGCGAGGGAAGCCGGAGTCGTTGCCGACTGCGCGGCACATAAAGCCTCCGGAGTCGCCGGCTGCGCGCCGCAGGAAACCGCCGGAGTCACCGGCTGCAGGACACGGGGGCTGGGCACTGGGACGCCGGTCCAACCCCTGCCATGGGGGGGAGGGGACCACGGGACAGGTGGGAGGGGGCTTTAGTGGAGGGGCCGGTACTGGTGAATGCTGACTGCTGAATCGGGGCCTGGAGTCGTGGGGCCGGAACGGGAGTCGTGGGATTGAATCTGGGAGCCGGTACAGGAGTCGTGGGATTGAATCGGGGGGCCGGTACGGGAGTCGTGGGATTGGATCGGGGGTCGGTACCAGAGTCGTGGGCCTGGATCGGGGCGTCGGCTGGGGGGGGGGTCATGGGCTTGGGTCGGGAGGCCGTGTTGGGAAGCTGCTGCGGCCCAGCGCTGGACGTCGTGCGCTGAGGCCGAGCGTGGAGAGCGTAGGTGGCCTAGAGCCGGACCGCGAGGTCCATCACCCGCTCCCAGTGTGATCCGCCGCCGGACGACGACGAGATGGCCTCCTCTTCTGGTCGCGTCATTCTGTCTGGACGGTACGTTGGGGAAGGTAGGACTCAGACGCAGAGTTTTCCAGACTTTAATAGTCAAAAATTCCAAAACTCAAAAATTCCAAGAAGGTAAAACGTAGTCGAGAAACCACAACAACTGTGACATGGACATGAGCTAACGAACAACTAACAATGACGCGACCAGTGACAACAGACACACATGACCTAGATACACTAGGGAGGTGCAGGTGATTGGAAACAGCTGGAAACAATCATGACACGACAGTCAATCACGGGGGACAGCCAGGACAAGGCAGGAAGTGACGTTACCCAGGGAGACAAGAAACTACAAAATAAAACTGCACATGAACTCAAACCGTGACAATTCATTGACAGAATAAAAGGGAAATAAAAGTTTTATTCCTTCACGTCTTTCTCCTCGTCCTCTACGTGGACCATCTGCTTCTGTGCTTTCAGCAGCGTCACTCCTGGAGAGGGAAACGCAGCTGGTCACCTTCAAACCAAGAAGCAGGTCAGACTGTACGTGCTGTTTGTTTGGGGAGCTGATATCTGACTACAGCATAAAAACCTACAAACCACTACCTCCTACATCAGCAGCTTTATTTTCTTAGTTCTGGCTACAAGGTGAAGAGCCACCGTGTTTAAGGTCAACAGGTCAACCACGAGCAAATCATCCACCGAGATGAAAAATGAAACTGATTACCCAAAGTGCATGAAAACATTCCTCAACTGTAACTTACAAGTGTTTGTCCGAGTGGTTTAAAAGCTCTCAAACCACAAGCCTCTTCTTCCACGAGTGGAGGGTTTCATACGCCTTCTTTGATGCACATCCTTTGCATGAACATTTATACATTGGACTTCAAGGCCATCGTTTCAGAACACCTCCATGAAGTTTGTGTGTGTGTGTGCTGACCTGGTATATGTGGAGGACAGTGGAGGATGGGCGTGTCTTTCCTGCGAGGTTTCTTCTGGTCCGCCTGCTTCTCTTTGCACTCCTTGTCCCCTTTATCGTCCTGCATCTCAGACTTCCTGTCCATCAGGCCCGCCTCATCTGTCACACAGCCACACAGTTACATTTCCACCTACCACACGCGTCTCCATCGAAGACAAAAACACACCATGAACATTGCACTTGCATTTGGTTGAAACCGTTTGGAGCAGCTGATGCTGTTTGATTTCCTACTCTGACTTTTGAACCTTTTCTGATCTTTAACATGTATGTGCTCCTGTGCAGGGTTCAGGTTTTTACACAATAAATACACACTTTGTCTAATAATTGTGTTCATAGCTCATTTACATAGACTCCAAACAGCATTCAAATCTGTGGAGAGAGAAAAGGACCCGACTACAAGGACAGCCGGAGCAGTTCTGTGAGAACGGGGCCCGACCAGTAAATATGACGAACGCCATCGTCCCGCTTTCTCAAAAAACACCCTGATGTCGGCAGAACAGATTGACATTAAAAATAGTGGGAGATACGATACCTGGGTACAAGCATAACGGCATCAGGGAGGGTCAACGTGCACTGAATGCACTTCAAGAGAAGCTCCCTTCACTCTTTCTACATCGATCCAAATTAAGACGCTTAACACAAGATGGCTTCGGGCAAACCGCCAAACGGCAGCTCCCCAAACCAATGGGTGTCCCCCGATGACTACGTCCACTTCTCATTGACAGTGTGGGGGCGTTTGACCCGACAACCAGCGCTGCTGAACTCCTGATTGGAGACGTGTCCCATGTGAGGCCGTTGATGAGCGTAGCTGATTTCCTGTCACGCCACCTCATCACTGGCTCTGTCACAGGCACTTTGCTGGAGGCCCACTGGCACAGTTCTTGTTATCATCTCCTATTCTACATTCTCTCTCTACATCATAAATCACATCAAAGTTTTAAAATACAATTAGCAGAGCCAGCTGTTTTCTGACACATTGTGTACAACTACAGGATCTTTACAGTAAACTGATGGAGATCCGATGTAAACATTTGATTATCATGTGAAAGAGACGTACTGTGCTTACAGCGTTTGCCTTCCTGTGTCATCGGTCCATGTTCAGGCTCCAGGGTCGGCCTCACACAGCCTGTCGTCATCTCTGAGGCCCAGATCACATAACACACAGCATCCATTATTCATTAGTGGACCTCATGACACCAACAAAGGAGAAAGCACTTCAGGCCCATGTGTGCGTGGGGGGTGTGTGTCTCTTTCAGACACAAGCTTTGATCGCAGCCCTCAAACAGCAGTACTCCATCACCTCCATCTACACCTCTTATTGCTTTGTACATGTCCAAGTATTACACACACACACATGTGACGCTGTAACAGGGTTATTAGACGTCTCCACATACAAGCAAGCATGAAACATGAACAGGACCAAATACTAAACGTGCAGGTTTACAAAGATGGTTGGAAGTAAATAAAAATGAATGAGAGTTGAAGAGAAAAGTAAAGTGAAAGAAAGAAACGGGAGCAGCCGTGCCGGGTGCAGAATGGAAGCGTGTTCTTACCTCGGGCTCAGCAGCGCCTCACTGACCGGAGGCAGCAGCGACACTCGGTTATGAAGCTCGGAGGAGGAGCATCACTCCCCCACATGCACACGCACACTAAAGAGGAACACATGTCCAACACATGAACCTCATGAACGCTATTTAGAAGCTCAACATACGAACTTCATGCATTTTGTGTTTTCCATGTGACCCGTTTGAGCGCATAAGATTATTTTATTTGATGATATCTGGTTCAATCATCCGTGCCAGTGTGTTTTAATCACAATGACAAGTGCTACGCTATTGAATGATCCACCTATACCATGTGTAAAAAGGAGACCAGAAGAAGCCATAAAGTCACACCATTGTTCATTGTATGGACCCTTACATACAAGAATCAAAGCAGATATCAAAACCTCTTTTTCATGGAGGGTTTCCTGTCCCGGTGTGGGGGGGCGAGGCGCAAACGATGTTGTATGTTTACAGCTGGTGAATTGTTCTTACTCGGGCTGTTCAAAATGTTGAAACAACTTGGTGACTTTTTATACGAACAAAGACAAAGGTCAACCCCATAAAGTCGTTTGCTTCCTTGGGTGTGTTACAGTAACAATGGACGAAATAAAGTTCACTTCAGGAACAATTCCTCCATATCTGTTAGACGTGTGAGTGGCAGCTTGTTGCAGTAGCTCTCGTGAGTGTTTGAATTCTCACCGCCATGCTTTTGGAAAATAATACACTGCAAATGGCCCCAGGTCCGTATTCTGAATTTTCATAGTTCTTATCAAGTTGTGTCTTTAAAACAGATGAGGTCATTTTAGTGGATGATCAAGGTAGCTGTAATTAAACTTCTTCCAGAGGTGTTGGCTAACTATCGTCCTCTCTATAGAGTCGGGAGCGCATCGCAGCACAGCCACAGCTCTGGTGAAAATGACAATTTATTAATTGCGTCAGACAAAGGACTATCAATAAAGCCAGACAAAACCAACCTGCTCGCCAAACTTCAAGAATGTCTTAAGGACACAAAAAGCTGGATGACCTGAAGCTTCCTGATGTTAAACTCAGACTAAACAGAGGTTATCTTGATAGGCCCAGAGCACCTCCCAAATCAATTGTTTAGTGAAATAGTTTCTCTGGATGGAATTGATCCACCTGCAAATTATATCCATAATTTGGAACTTCCTGTCTCTGCATTTGTTACTTCTAGACTTGATTACTCCAATTATTTGTTGTGTCACGCTGAGGTTCTTAGCAGTCAAAGTGGGTGTTAGCGCGGAGTTGCCAAAGTTGACCGTCAGGTCCTGGGTCGGAGAATCTTTTCCCGGAAATAGAAGTAGTTCAGTCTTGTCGGGGTTGATTTTCAGATGGTGGGCGGACATCCACTGAGAGATGTCAGTCAGACGAGTGAGGGAAGGAGAGAATTAGTTGGGTGTCATCGGCATAGCTGAGCCATGCGAGCTGGTATAGAGCAAGAAGGAGGAGACCCAGGATGGAACCCTGAGGAACTCCCGTAGTAAGAGGACAAGGTTCCGACACCTCGCCAGGTTACATTACATTACAGGTCATTTTAGCAGACGCTTTTATCCAAAGCGACTTACACGACACTTTAATCCCATGGCTTTTCACATTTTTGCCCAGGGAGCAATTAGGGGTTAGGTGTCTTGCTCAGGGACACTTCGACATAGAGCATGGGGAAGCCTGGACTGGAACCACCAACCTTGTGCTTCCCAGCACACCTTCTCTAACCCCTGCGCCACGACGACCCCAGGTAGGTGTGGCCCGTCGAGGTAGGACGAGAGAAGGGAGAGAGCAGAGCCTGAGACACCAAGTTCCTGAAGGAAGGAAATAAGGATCTGGTGGTTGACCGTGTCAAATGCAGCAGAGAGGTCCAGAAGGACGAGGACAGAGGAGAGAGAGGCGGCTCTAGCAGTGTGGAGTTGCTGAATCACTGAATGAAGTCGAACATCTTTGGGACGAGAATCACGACCTTAAATTGCTTGCACAAAATTCGACATTTGTTTGTTGTCCATTTAAATCGCAACCAATCCCCCAATTTTTGAAAAACCTTCATTTTCTTTAAAAAACGGACAAACATGTCACATACACGACAACACTGAAGTCTAAATGCTTGAGCTGCTCGTCGATCTGGACGCTGGCTCCACTCCTCAGTTGTTCTCCACCAGTATCTCCTCTTTTCGTCAGCCGGGCTGCAGGCCTCCACCGAGTACGAGGGGCGCAGCGCCATCCTCGGGGTGGACGTGAACAGAAGTGACGCAACGTTGACACACTTATGTTGCTTTTTGTAGCAGCTTATATAAACCGTGTTTGTTACAAAACACTCTTGAGACGCGCCGATCCAACCGACGCCTTTTGAAGTCTCAATGGGGGATGATGCTATGGAAATTGGTGCTTCCTGTTGTGTGTGTGTGTGTTTAGATGTTAACACAAAGACCCAGAGTACATAAACATACAAAAGTGTTTATTTTAGTCATATGTTGTCTTCATTAACTCATCTTACTCTTACATGGATCTACTGTAGATAAGCATCAAACACAGTCGCCTCTATGCTGCATTAGTTTCAGGTCCGAGAGTCAACCTGAAACATTGATGGCATGATATTCATAGATAGATCACACTGGTGGAAACGCCAGACAACGTTTACCTTCGGTATCACACGGGACCCTCACGCCACCATGTTACACATGTGTGACACCAACATTACTTCCAGGAGATTGAGCCGAGGCCAATTTAAATACATAGTTTGCACACATGCACATTACAAAGTGCATTCAAACCTTTTTATTTTAAAAATGATAAAGTAGTCCCTTTCTCAAGAACCATTGTCAGCCACTGTGTGCGACAACAGAAGTCCTTTCTTCTTCAGTGGATGGAGTCAGATGATGTGCCGCACCTGAAACACAGAATGAAACATGTAATAAATAAATCACACACGATGGACACAACCTGCTGCTTCTTGGACTGTGTGCATTGCAATGATTATTAACTGGCAGTTAATATCTTGAGCTGTGAGCTAAGGTTGTATGTCTTTAACATCTTCATTGGTTTAGAAGACACAACCTATGAGGATATTTGACAGACAGCAGGATTCCTGATGATTATTACAGAATGAATGTTAACGGCTAATAAAAGCCCTTGGCCTGGTTTCAAAAGGCAGATTTCAACTGTAGTTAAATTCAAGCTGATAGACTGGGGGCTGCTGAAAGATGTTATTTAGAAGAGACATGGACGCTTCAGGGTCACATTTCAGTTATTCTATTCCATGTGTCCTGAGCCCAAACGGCCCCGTAGGCTGGTCCTGGTCCTGTAAATGAGTATGAAGGAGTAGTGATGACGGGCAGAGTACTGTTGAAGGCACAGCCAATCCTCCCAATGGAGACGGTGCAGTCCCCACATGCATCCATCAGGGGTGGGGAGCCAACACAGGAGCTTGGACTCTACCGAGCGAAAATAAACTGAACAAACCCTGTTGATTCACCACTATGAATGAAAGCAGAGGCCAAACAACAAGCAGCAAGTCACTAACAGTCACTCCACAGGGCTGAGGCAAGGAAGGTACAGAGTACCGAGAACATGTACTACACGTACTACAGGTACTGCACACACCTTTAAATAACCACAGGAGCAGGATGAGGCCTTTTTATTGGGGATTGGTTGGAAGGAGCTAACTGGGATGCGCCCACAGCCCCACCAAGCAAAGACCATCAGAAGACTCCTTTGGAATATTGCTTCTGCATTTAAGATTTTTAGGACTCTTTGAGTTTGAAGGGAGAGTTATTAACTTTATGTATGTTTTTTAACACACAAGTTTACTGAACAGTAGACTTCAACAATGATCATTAATTCATATAAAAAAAACCTCACCTTTTATTAGTCTGTGTTCACAGAATGATGCAAAGACTCCTTCAACTGTAAAACAGGTCACCCAACAGTTAGAAAGTAGAAGACCCGAGTGTGGTGTCCAGTAGCTACGAGCTGGAGGTAGTAGATGCCATCTGTGATTTCCTGCAGAACTTCACTCACCACAAAGACTGTTCTAACTGCCCTTCCCTTTGCTTTGTGCTGTTGTGCACACGCTGTGGTAGCTTTGTGTAATCGCTGTGTGAAGTTGTGATGGAGCTCTTCTGTTTATTCCAGCGCAGCTTTTCGAGCCTTTACTTGTAACCAGGATGTCTCATATGTTGAGAGACCGTGACCTTTGTTAAAAGAGGTCACGTGAAGCTAGTGAGCTAGCTACTCACGTGGGAACTGAAGGCACAGATAATAAGAGCCCAACATGATGTTAACACAGAGGATATGTAGATAATAATATAGATCTTTGATCTTTTCAGAAGATGAGGAGAATGTCATGTTTCTTTGATGACATCACTGAATGTGAAGCTGCAGGAACATTTAAATTGTCAGCTGTTGACAGCTGTTGTTGTCTTGATAATCAGCTGTTGACCACATCAATGTGCCACTAAACCATAGAGTAGTTAGGTGAGATGTTCGCTGGCTTTTAACTGTCCACAGCCTCCTCCAGCGCACAGCGACAGGACACCACCCACAGAATAACTCCCATTAATCAGAATGCCACCACTGAAATGTCCTCCCTCTACTTGTCTCCTCAAATAGTGTCCTTACTCTCTGGAGGACAGCCATCATGTCCAGCTGGTCCTTCTTGCCCCGGGCCTCACAGATGCTCTTTGACTGGAGGAGGGAGCTCACATCCCAGCCCCTCCAGGCGGACGGGGGGCCGCGCTGCTCCTCCACTGGACAGCACTGAGTGGCAGCTGTCCGCTTGGGGGCGGGTCTCTGCGCCGTTGACCCCGCCCCAGGTAGAGAGACTTTGAGTTGAGAGCAGAGGAGAGACTGCTCATCCAACAGCCTGTGCATATTCTACTCCAAAACACAAAGACAGCAACACAACGGGTCATCTGCTTTGTGCCTCAGTTCATTCTCTTGTAACGTGAACTATCTATGGTGGTGATGAGCAACGAACTGGATCAGTGAGCATTCGTCCCGGGATGAAGCAGACAAACACGTTTCAGAACTTTGCCATTGCTTCTGGGAACATTCCTAACTACAGTTCCCTCTGGCTCGGGGAGTTCTGCGTGTTCCTCAACAACGCTGTAAATGACTCATTGTTACCCTTTTCAAGTTGTCATCATAATGATCGGCCAGTTCATTCAACTGCATCTCCAGCTGTCCAGCCTCCTGCTTCACTGCCCGCCTCAGCTCCTCTACGTCCTGGACCATCTCCCTGCACACAAACACGCACACACTTATTGCTGCTCCACTGTCTACTGGCAGAGAAGAGAAGATGTGCTGTGAAGGCATCAACAGAGGGATCAAAGTGCACTCCATAGACACTAACTGAAGGATGAACCGCAGACTCAACAACCCACCCCCATCACAGGAAGTCACACGGCCCTTTGAGCGAGCAGATGCTGAGCCTCTCCGGATGCGACCGGGCGGTCTTCAAGCAGATGTAGCCATGATAGAGCTCCACGTGGTCTCAGAGACAGCTTGCCCAGGTCTGAGGAACATCTCATCCGTCTACATACAGCTGTGAGGCCGCGTTTTCCACTATGAGCATTATTACAAAACATATATTTGGTTCTAGGAAACCCAATGAGCACCTTCACACGTGTTTGGACGGTAATTATAAAGTTGACTGAGGAAATAATGAAGCACCGTTTTCAAAAGTAATTTTTTTTAGATTTTACCTGAAATAAGAAGGACATTTATTTGTGTACTGCTGTGCATTAATCCATCCGGTTAATTTGAAAACTGTTTTTGTTCAAATATAATACATACAGTGTACATTCTTTGTTTGTTGAGTTTATGACTAGATGTTGATGAAGTTACATGTTGTTTAAGTTTTCCTTACTTTTGCATAAGAAGATTGTCTCAATGTAGACTTCTGGATTTTTAACTTAACTCCACGTGTGAATGCGGAGAAGCCGGCGGAGCACTGCCTGTCTGCTCAATCAAAGGCAAAGCACGGTGTAACGGCCCCAAACCATCACGCTTCAGTGAGACATAATGGATATTTTTCATTATTGAATACGTACTGATCTGATGGCATGAAAATGTGTGAAGCTGAGCGTCTGTTTAACAACGAGATGGAGACACGCGTGTTCTAATGTCACAGAGGTCAGAGCGCCTCACGAGCTGAAGCTCTACGGTCCAAACAGAGCACCTGTCCGGGTCAGAGAGGGCGCCGTAAACCGCCGCCTGGTCCTCAGAGAGCTGCTCCTCCATGTCGCTGAGAACAGAGCAGAAGTGCTGCAGACACTGCATCATCTCCTCCAGCTCATCCAGGGAGAACTGTGGAGAACGAGATCAGTCAGAGTGAAGCAAGGTAGTAAAAAGATCATCAAGAAAATAGAGGCTTTTTTCTGTAAATTTACTGAACAGTTAATGTTTCTTAAATTGTCATATTTTTGCACTATTGTGTACAGTCTTTTTTATTTGTTCTAATGTACTATTATCTATATTGTTATCTCTTCCATTATTTGTCAGATTTATTTTTTTACCAAAATTAATAAAAATTCAATGTATTATTATTATATATATATATTTTTAAATGTATTTGTTTTACAGGTTTAAATATCATTCATTATACATTAAAAAGAAAATATGTTGTAGTATACAAACCGTATCTTAATGTGGAAAATTACAGCACTTTTATGGGTCAACTACTTTTCATTTTACGTTACATTTTGGAGCCTGAAACGTGCCACAAGATCACAAACAGAGTGGGAAGATAAATAAAGTGAAACGAGGCCACATTGGAGAGAGTGGTATTACTCACAGGAATGTTGTCTCTCTTCTGAGTGGCGCCGTTACACTGATGGTCACAGGAGCAGCAACACGACGTGGTGGCCCTGTGATCCTCCCGCCAGAGCTTGCCCTCTTCTTCATATCCGTTCCTGTCCACCTCCTCCTCATCAAGCCACAGCCCTTTGTCCACAGAGAGCGACGTGGTGTGCTGATGTTCAGTCTGCTCACAGTCATGTGATGTTTCTGTGGCACTAGTGCATACGGTTACATCCTTTGGGGAAGTATGAAGGCCCCACTGAGAGAAGTTGGTGGTGAGAGGGCTTCGCTGGATCTGAAGGTCAGTCCATGACTGCACAGCACGGAAAGGGGTGGACGTGTCCAAAGAGAGGAAACTAGACAGAAGCGTGCGTTTAGAGTCCGTAATATAGGGAACGTCCTTCCGCTGGACTATATGAGACGATGGGGATGAAGACATCTGGACAGAAACGGAGCGGCTAGATGTCTTGAGGTCTGGGCTTAAGGAGGGGGTCGGGACCGGAGCTGGGGCCACTGGGGAGGCGGCTTTATTTCTTGACATCTGGTCAGTGTCCATCGTTGTTGAGGATGACGGAGACAAAAGCATAGCTCTGCCGGTGGAGGGCATCAGGTCCAGAAGAGCTGGGCCACTAGGCAACGGAGAACTCCCAGGAGATCCGCCTGAGCTTTCGCCGCTGACTGACTCTTCGAGTACAGGGCTCGGATTTGAAACCTGGATGGGTTCTGCCCAATAGGCTCGTCCTTCAGTATCAAGCTGCTGAAAAAAGGCATCCACATCTCCAGTGTCACCTTCAGAACTATCCACGGAGGTCTGGAAGATCTCATCTAAGCTCTCAACCTTGATTAGATCCTTTGCTTGAACTTCAGCTCTACAATTATGTAAAATCAAAGAACTGCTGAGTGATTTGTTTTCCGAGCCAATACCTCCTCCCTGACAATGTTCCGGTTGGGTTCCAGTTGATAGGAGCTGTGGATCTATTTCTGTTTGGTTACATACTTCCTCAGAGACTACTCTACAACCTTGTGACAGGCCCGCAGAACTCTCTGTATCTGAGATGTAAACAACATTCTTCTGCGTCTGCACAGTGTCAGTGAGCCTTTCAGCCCCTGCTGCTCCCTTTCCACACCTCTGGTCGGTGTCTTCAAAGTCCAAGAAGAAGAGATTCATTGTATCATGAATCATGTCTTGGGCTCGGGGAGTCGGAGCAGGCTCTGTGCTAATATCACGTCGGCAGGTGGACAGCGCTGAAAGGTCTGAGGTTCCTGCAGCAGCTGGATCGATCAGACCCTCCGGATCACCTAAATGAGACTGCAAGGCAGGATGACCAACTGGAAAGGAAGGGTCCTCAGAGGACACCAGAATGAGAGAGGATGAAGCAGAGACGTTGTCTTTTTCCAACTGGAAGGAGAGAGAGGAGGGTGTTTCTTCCTCATCCTTCTGTGAACTGGTAGATGGATCAGAGAGGCCTATTGCTTCGGAGTCTTCCAACACGGAATCCATATGATGCTTTTCCGCATCCGCATCTTGCGAGAGGGTCTCTTTTAGTGGGGTGGGACAATGAAAATCATGGGGGGCAGATGGCTGAAGCTGAGATGATAGCGATGATGAGTTTCTGTGCAGAGCCACTCCAGTCTGTTCTGAATGAAGGTCGCCTGGACTCCTGGAAGAGGAGGCCGACCGCGTGCAAGACGTAACGGTTGACAGGGAAAACGGACGATCCAAATTTGGAGAAGGAAAAGGATATGAGGCAAGAGGAGCAACACTTGGACAGGGAGAGCATGCTGGGCCTTCGGAGCCGTGCAGTACAGCAGGGACGTGGGAGGACGGAGTCTCCTTGTCCTCAGTCAGGACAGAAGCAGCAGGCATTGCAAGCTCTGGAGAGTACTCACACACCGACGTGGAGAGTGAAGCAGCTGGAGACTGATCCGGTTCTGGTTGTGTTTCCCTCTCTGAATTGTGCTGGTCAGAGTTTGGGAGACACAAGGAGAATGGACATGGGGAAGGGTCAAAGTCTAATGAAGGCTTTGGTGAAAGACTGGGCGAGTCAACAGCAGACGAGGTGAGAGATGCAGGAGTATGGGGGGGTGGCGTCTCAGTGTCCCCGGACAGGCCGGACAGAGCCTGGAACCAAACAGAGGACACAGATCTATCATGTCTCTCACCCAGCCAGTGTGGATCATTTGCATACAGGGGGTCTGAGTGTGTACTTGTGAGACCTGGATGAGGTCGGCTCCTGGTGACGCCTGCTTGATGAGAAGGGGGACGAATGGCTCCTCTAGAAAGCCACTGCTGTCTGACTGGCAGCTGTTGCTCCGTAGGACACCGTGCGCTGCTCACACACCAGGGGGGTGAAGACAAGTGGAAGGAGAGACATTGTTAGCGTAGCTTACCACTCACAGTCCAGTACTTTCAGTAAAGAGACCCATGAGGCATATCAAGTTTTCACACACAATTCACTGATACATCCAGTCTTGACATGTGTGAAGATTTAGACAATTTGTTGATAAATACTTTAAAGGTATTTAATATACTTAAATGGTAGCTTAACATAATGTCCTACTTTGTAATGTTCATCACACTGTGAACCATCACGTGCAGTAAAACCAGCAATCATTCCAATATGAAAATGACTGCGTCACCCATGATGTTGAGACGGTATACAGAGGATTTACATATTGATTGGCTGTTTGATTGCATATCCAAAGCATGTGTTGTAAGACTTTGACTCAACAACCACACAGTTTGGAGATGGAAAATGTGTAAACGGTATAATAATGTAATCACGATACGCTTAATGACCCACCTAAATGTTCTGCTCCTCCTGTGTAGCTGCCTGTCACATAACTGTCATCAAAACTGTGGATCTGGAATAAAACATGCAAAAAGACTTAATTAATATTCATATTTGACAACCGCATGGAACACAATAGAACCCTACGGTAAGTTAGCAGATCCTTGTATTAAGTCCTACCTCCATGAATATGTAATGTGTTGATTCATTCAAGCCTTCATCATTGAGTGGCTCATCATCAAACCCTGTTACCTAGTAACTGCTAATTATTGTGCAGCTAGCGTATTCAGTACATTGTCCTCTCATTCTTTAAGAGGACGACATGTTCTAATGCAGGAAGTAGTGTGATGTTCTTATACCCCCAACGTATCATTTAAACAATGATTCATTTGTATTACTGTTGGATAACACGTGTGGCCAGTATATGTTGCAAAATGTGCATGCGAATCACTGTGGACATCTGCACATGTACATGAATGGGATTAAATTGAACATTTATCTAAACTATTCAAAGTATAGCAGCAAATCAGGTTGTGACATGTTTCCTTCTACGTGCACTGATGCTTTCTGCTTGTATTACTCCGTAGCCTTGCATGTCACAAAGCACCTTCCTCTGAAGTTTAAGCTATTAAATGTTGGATGAACGTTGGGAAGTGTTGCACTTGCCTCTTCTATTTCAAACGATTCCCGGGCCTGCGCTGGGCTCTTCTTCCCAAGTAACGAGGTTTGACCTCCTGTCAGGGCCCAGTGTCCGAGTGCTCCCTCCTGGGCCATCACAGGGGCCACGTTAGGCTCCGCCTGAGGGTCTGGACCTGCTTCGGTCTCCTCTGCCAGAGGACTCAGACACACAGTCTCCAGAAGTCCATGTCGAGTTTTCTTTGAGGGGATGTCCTTGTCTGCAGGGCTGAATGGAGGTGGCAGTGACTCAGGGGCAGCAGATGTGGCAGCGGCTGTGTTAAGGTCCTGGGTTTTATGGTTGCGCGTATGGAGTTGGCTGAGTGACTTCTTGGATGCTCTTCTGAATAGGAGGCCCATGCGCCTCCTCCTCTCCTGGGCCTCAGGAGGCCGGGGAGCTCTGAGAGGTGAGGAGGAGGGAGACCTCACCAGGGATGAGAACGCTGTGGTTACCTGCTGGAGAACCTCCAGCTGTCTGAAACGATCTGAAGGAGACAAGAGAAGACACTGAGGGTCTCATGTGTCCACGTGTGCGTAAAAGCATGGAGAGGTCTGTACAAACAAGGCGCCCTGCCGGCCGATTTTCCGTGTCACGCATATGCATTCACATGTATTGACTAGTGACTAGTGCGCTGTCGAGATCTCCACTAGTCTGTACATTCGTCGTCACTGAATTCTTGTTTTGGCTGCTTTGGCTGTGTTCCCCATCGTAGAAAGGTCGTAGCAAGGCGCTGATCACCTGATGAGCTGCAGGTCGGTAAATCCGACACACGGCGAGCGCTTTCTGCGTGTTTGCTGAGGCGCTGATACGCTACGTCTGCAAAAGTACGTACAAGAGGCCCAGAGACACTGAGACCCTCTTCCACTGTCCATGTTGGACCACGTCTAATATTTCCAATACGACGATTTCCCTACAACGCTTAATGTGACTGACCGACCTAATCGAAACAGCACAACCGCCCTCCTACCACACGACAACCTGAAGCTTCTAGAATGATGACACAGCCATTGTGGTAGAATCACTGGTAACAAACAAAAAGGCTCCATCTGTCAAACCTGAATTGGGTACAAAACCAGTGGGAACATTAATACAAGCATCAGTGTACCAACAAATACAGACTTACTGCTGACGTCTGGGTTCTCCAGGTCCAGCCGGTTCTCCTGGGCCTCCAGAAACACCTTGAGGTTTATTCCTCTTGCCTGAGACTGATGATTGATAAAGCGAGCCGGTATGCGTCCTGAAAGGTCTGGTTCATCACAGCCAAAGCCCAGGTCCAAGAGAACCTCCTCTGGGTCGTCCTTCCACAGGTTGAGCATGTCCATCACACTGCCAACAGAGGGAGAATGACTGAGAGTGTGTGTGTGTCTGTGTGCGTGTGTGTGTGTGTGAGGCAGTGTCTTACCTGGGCGCTTTAGAGGGACCTGATGTTGCTGAGCTGAAGCTGCTCCACCTGCTGAGGTTTGGACTTGACCTGCTCCACCTATGGGTGTATAACAGCAAAGACGGCCTGATTCTGGTCACATACGATTTACAGATATTTAGGGCCTGAAACACCTACAGCTTTAGAGGTCAATGTTATTATTCTCCTGCACATTTATGAGGAGTCTCAAAAGTTCAGAAAAACTTGCCCACAGCAGGAAGAGTTCTGCTAATATTCACCAAAATGGGTGTAATCATTGCACTTATCTTTTTGAATAAATGTATATTTAAAATTCTTAAAATGAGTCACAGTAGTTGAAGCACTACGACTGTAGAACGCCAGAAATACATTTTCATATATAAATGCCGCCGGTCGAAGAGCAACGTCAGTCGTTATGTCTCATTACCGATATGATCTACCGGCACACCGGTACTGGCTTGATAGAATTGAGCAGAATCTGTGTTTAGGACGTCACTTATGGATTGTGAGACATTTTCCCATAACAATACTGACAATGCAAAAAAAGAGGTTTCAAATTGAACCGTCCTAAAGGTTCTAAATCTAAAGATTTCTCAAGGACGTTTGACAGGGTGAATCTTGAAGTTACTCAATGAGTAATATAGAGCACGAGATGTGCGGAGAATTCCAGAAATCGCCGGACCTCTGGGGGGACACTAACGGGTTTCAGCCACACAGTGGACACAGTCTGTCTTACGGGTGGACATTTGTCATTCCAGGTGCCACACACACAGTTCACACAGTAAACGGGGCTCACGGTTTACTGTATTTCCTGGTTTTTATATTTGTTACTCTTGGTCTTTTATGTTGTGTGTTATGAACAAAGGGTGCAAATAAATGTCTGTGTGTTCACATGGGTTGAAACATGTGTTACTTTCCACTTGTAGTTCTAAACATGACTCTCAATAAGTAGATGACTTTATGAAAATACTAAATCTATGCAATAAAAACATGTGAGTCGCTTTCATGCTAAAGGAGACAAGAAGGAAGCATTACAGTATTCCACCAGCTCAGATACTTCAGGAACCTTACTGAGCAATGACAGAAATACAAGCTGGATTGTTGGATACTTGTTGCCTGTGAGTTACTGTAACCTCGTACTGACTCCAAATAACGGTCAGTGAAACGGTTCTTCTCTACATCAACATGAACAAAGACTTGAGAATTTGTTGTGTGCTCAATTGGTCAAATTCTAAAAGTGTGGAATTGGAACTATGATAATGTGGAATGCATCCAGAATGTAAAGTGAATAACAGCTGTTGTGTACTCACATTGTGATCCAGGTCTTGGTTGATCAGAACCCCGTGTTACTGGTCCTAGACCTTCATGCCCCTCTGCTCTGAGCTCAGTCATATTTTCACTACAGCTGTCAAGCGTTGCAATAACTTTCCTCTGATCCTTTCGCTGTCTATGCAAACCGGGCAGTGCACGGGGGGGTCAGAGGGGGGGGGGGGGCTATTTGCCTGGTAAATACTGCTCTGTAGTTCTACGTCTGTGTCCAGGTCCAGCCTGACCCAACAGCTGCAGTGGTACCGTGTTGTGTTTAATTACCCATTTAGTCATTCAAACAAACGGCTTCTAATCACTTATCAGATGTTCTCAAAATGAAGGTACTTTTCTAACCAGATCTTCACGTGACACATTAGGTTCGATTGAGGGGAAGTCAGAAGGTTCACAGGCCTCTGAAACAGCCGTCTCTAAACATTAAGCCTCTGAAAAAAATCACTTACAAGAACATTTGAAATGAATGTAGAATTGTAATGAAAACTGCAACACAAGCCTTGTTTAATTTAAGTGGAATGCTGTCAAATGCATTTAGACATTAGAAACAGTTCCACCTTGATTTAGAATACTGACATGAGCTCATTTTTTCTTTCAAACACTATTTAAATATCCTCACATATGTATCCGTTGTGCTAACAACGTGCTGCACTCTACTGGACCGGCTGAAGGTTCGGTACATCTGACAGGATACGAGAAGAAGGCGTCCTTACCGCAGAAACTCCTGGACCGTCCTCGTCCTCTGGTTATCATATAGAGACGCTGCAGGAGAGACAAGTCATCACATACGGAGACATAGCAACATGAGGAAAGAACACAGGGAAACACGTCCTCAACTATCTGCCGGTAGAAAGTCGGTATGTCCTGTCCAGGGTTGGTTTAAAGGCTCCTTGAGCTATATTAGGAACCCCCTCCCTCTCCTTTTTTCCTCCGGTGGGTGTTTGGGTTTCGGCAGTTCCCTGAGCCGTCCCCCTTTCAGTGTCTGGAACAAAGTAGTCTTTCTATCTCCGTAGAGCCGTACCCCGTTTCTAACATGCACACACCATAATGTCCCCACCTCCAGGTCACTGACACGTTAATATCTCAGCTTAGAAGTTAACATTAGAGACAGAACCAGGAGGTATTCTGGCCCATAGATTAGATCATGTGACACTTTAACTCCTGGACGCTTCACTGAAACATCCGTCTTTACCTTTCATGAGCCGGAAGCGTTATCATTTCACATTGCATTCATAGAAGTTACGTATTGGACCGAGATTTGCTCCAAACTTGATGTGAAGTCCCAACTTCTGCCTGTGGTTTCTAAGTGAAGGCGGAGAAAACTGCCTTCACGTGTCTCTGCAGATGCATCTTCATGCACAGTGACGGTCAAACGTCGGCGCGATGCAACAAGCTCACATTCATTTGCATAGTGGCTGTATCCTCATGCGAGACGGTTGGTATCACATCCCTCAAAAGGTCAGTGTGCCTGTGCAAGTCCGGCATCGACCAACCTCTCTAGGAAAGATCGTCATTGGGTTCAAATAAATGAGCTCTTAAATTCTATTTTTCATTAGAAAATGTGAGAAACTAAAACAATAGTTTCCCGCTAGAGTCGGTGAATACAATCTACCAAATCCTCTTTCTGGGATATGGGACAAAAAAATAAGTTGATTATTAATTATTTGATGTGCTCTTTGTGTGAAATCCATGTGACAATTCCCATGTTTAAATATTAAATGAATCATTCAATAAATGGATTAATTTAGACTTTTAGGCTAGCCCGTATTACTCATCTGGACACACTTAATGAGAAAAAAGGGATCTTTTCACTTTGTCTTTACATTACATGTCATGTGTCTTTTTGCTGTTTATTTGGGTTTGTCCATTGAAAGGTCCAGTAGACACAATGACACACCAATGCATACAAAGACACCATAGCATGACATCACAAATACAGAATGGAAGCTCTGAGCTTATTACAGGAAAAGGATGATAATGACCTGTATGATAAATGAATGAATTACTGCTGTAGCCACTCTATTGGCTCAGCGACCACCAGCACTCCTTTACTGCTCCTAAAGGGGACAATCCCATGTGACTGGTGCTGTGCGTCCTCCTCGTATCAGTAGCTACACAGAAGGAGCAGCGTTCTCTCCTTGTTGGTGTTGGATGAGACACACTGATCAATAAATCATCACCTCTCTTCCCCAAACAGCAGTGGGCCTGTAAAGAATCTCTGCTGAGTGCGCCACCTTAAAAGTCCACAATAGGAGGCTGTTTACCTTCTACACCCAACGCCAAGTCATCGTCACTGCCGGAGTTCCTCTTCAGAGGCTCTACAGGAAACAAGATAAGAAGCAGGCCGCACTATTAGTGACAACAACACGGCTCTTCTTTTAAGCACCATGAGATCATATTCTGAAAGCATATCCGAATCACTGTCGGGGAGATGGTACGGATTCTACCTACAGAACTTGGTACGGTCCACACAACACATGGACAGCATGAGACATCGCGCAGACAGCGAGACGACCTTTGGTATTTTTGTGTCATTTACATTCCTCATAAATCATAAGAGAAGCTTCATCTATAAAGGAAGCAATGAACTCCTGAATGAACTGTAAATGCATTTGAAAACTGATATATAGTAGTGGAAAATACAGTAATGATAGTCAGCGTGGTTACATGGATTCCAATAACTGGCTTAGTCGGACTGAAATGGAATGATCCGTTTCATGTAAACACCTTTGTCCGACTATGTGCGGTCCGCCTACGATCCGACTGACACCCCTGGATAACTCGATCCGATCCAGGTGATAGTTCGACTATTGCGGCATGTAACGGTGAATCGGATGAGGAACTGGACTTTGCGTAGCTTCACCTTGCTCTCCGCTCGCCATCTTTCTCCTAATGTTGTTGTATTGTTGTTGTTGTTGTTGGTAGTGGTGAAGCGGTCAAGCGGAAATGGCTGTATCACAACTAGTTGTAATGAAAACAGCGCCACCTATCGTATCGGATATGACATGCTTTCAGCCAATGATTTGATTTATTCACTGCCATGTATATTGGGATAATAGCACCTCCCCCCAAAAGATAGCATAGTCCGACTAAGCAAAGATTCCAATTATACCATCATGTAAACACACTGAGTGTAACTGACAATCCTGTAAATGCATTTACAGGTCAGGGGTCAGCAGCTTTTGGACTGTATAAATGAGGCATTATGTTGAGCAGCAAAGAGCTGAGCAGCAGCTTTACTTGGAGGTGGGGGAGGAGCGGCCAGAGGCCGTTCCCATGGTGTTTAAACCACCATTTGCATGCTGTTTGAATGAATAGTTCAGATAATACTCGCGTACAAGGTTTAGATTCTGTGCAGGTCGGGGAGCGGTTATGTTACATAATACTGCAGGGTTAAAATTCTGCACCATGAAAACACTCTTCAGCCCCTGGCGATGAATTGTATCAACTAGTCGGAATAAATAACTAAATTAAATTTGGATTTGACAGAAAAAGACAAGAAGAACATGAATGAATTACTCACACAGGGAGATGCTTTATGAGCGTCTAATCACTGTGACCTCATACATTCAGCTCTAACATTTGTTTTCACTGCTCTCCTCCCCATCTGGAACCACTACAGTAAGAAGCAGAGGGACCCCCATCACATGTACCTGCAGCTCCACACACCACCACCCGCTTTGCATCCGCTCTGCAAACACAGGTCACATGTGATCACAACGAGGGACACACACACACACACACACACACACAAACACACACACACACACACACACAGGGATGTGGCCAATATATTTTCACAGAAATGCTGTGCAACACGCGCTAAACACATGCTGTGGTGTTTGGTTTCTGATTCAGCACATTACAGCCAGAGTGAATGATCAGTTGAAGTCAGATGAAGACAAAGTAAAACATTCATCCATTCAGTCAATATTCATACAGATCATTAGAGCCACATCAAGGGATTATTTCTATATTAGTTAACTATTATCAGTACGTGAATTAGTTACTTTATATCTTGTTATTCAAGGCACAGATGAATGATTGATGCGTTGAGGGAATGAAGGGGGACACTGGTTTGGTTCTTAATATACTTCACGTTTTACTTTCAGAAGGAAAAGCTTTATTTTTTACTTTTTATGTGTAATTAGCAGCTGGCTGGTGTATCTGGTGTCCACAGTCCTACAGAACACACAACATCCATCGTCTCACTGATACTCACTCAGTCACAGTGGTGAGGAGCCATTTCCTGACGCTGTCCTGGCTGCTACTTTCTGTGGTTGACAAGATGTAACACGTTATAATAAAGCTCTGATAGACGTCCCACCGAGACCTGATCCTCTGCCAGTCCACCAAATTCACAATGAAAGAAGCATTCCTCTCATAGAGGCATGAGACGTGTATGGATCATGTTCTCAACTAACCACAGTGGGTGGGACCCTATAAATGAAATGGGGTTGTTTTAATACGCAGCCTACGAATACACCAGCAGCCTGAGACATGAACTCCTCGTTTGTAACAACCTACTAACTCAGGCTGAGACATGAACTCCTCGTTTGTAACAACCTACTAACTCAGGCTGAGACATGAACTCCTCGTTTGTAACAACCTACTAACTCATACTGAGACATGAACTCGTTTGTAACAACCTACTAACTCATACTGAGACATGAACTCCTCGTTTGTAACAACCTACTAACTCAGGCTGAGACATGAACTCCTCGTTTGTAACAACCTACTAACTCAGGCTGAGACATGAACTCCTCGTTTGTAACAACCTACTAACTCAGGCTGAGACATGAACTCCTCGTTTGTAACAACCTACTAACTCAGGCTGAGACATGAACTCGTTTGTAACAACCTACTAACTCAGGCTGAGACATGAACTCCTCGTTTGTAACAACCTACTGACTCAGGCTGAGACATGAACTCCTCGTTTGTAACAACCTACTAACTCAGGCTGAGACATGAACTCGTTTGTAACAACCTACTAACTCAGGCTGAGACATGAACTCCTCGTTTGTAACAACCTACTAACTCAGGCTGAGACATGAACTCGTTTGTAACAACCTACTAACTCAGGCTGAGACATGAACTCGTTTGTAACAACCTACTAACTCAGGCTGAGACATGAACTCCTCGTTTGTAACAACCTACTAACTCAGGCTGAGACATGAACTCCTCGTTTGTAACAACCTACTAACTCAGGCTGAGACATGAACTCCTCGTTTGTAACAACCTACTAACTCAGGCTGAGACATGAACTCCTCGTTTGTAACAACCTACTAATGGCGCGTTTCCACCGAGCGGTACGGTACGGGTCGGGTCGGTACGGGTCGGGTCTGTTAACCATAATTTGGCGAGCGTTTCCACCGCCAACAGTACCCTTACTTGATAGGCGTGGTGTATTCCAGAAGTTAGTGATGACGTCACTTGATAGGCGTGGTACATGACGGAAAGTAGATTGACGTCATTCGATCGCGCAAAAACTGAAAGCTAACCGCCAACAACAATGGAGGACGTACAGCCTCCTTGTCTCCTTGTGACAGTTTGTCACAAGGAGACAAAAATCTTTGTTTGAGCAAAGGCTACATGCTGCAAGTGTGTTACGTGTGTTGTCTTTCCCCTTGCGGCACGCGCAAATGACGACACTCTTTCAACCAATCAACACTCTGCAGTGAGTCTAGCTCCGCCCTTTAGTACCAAACAATTGTGCCAGGTGCCCCAACGGAAGGGTACCCAAAAAATGGTACGGTACGGTTCGGATTTTTGGTACCATTCTCAACTTTTGGCAGTGGAGACACAAATAAAAGGGTACCGACCCGACCCGTACCGTACCGCTCGGTGGAAACGCGCCATAACTCATGCTGAGACGTCTGACAATGAAAGGACTTTACTTATTCCAATTTACAGCGAGCGATAGACCAGAAGTCTAAACTAAACTAATCTCTCGACATCCTGATTTGATGCTTTTTGTATAAACACCAATGGCGTTTGATATTTTACTCCATTATTTCCAAATCACATTTTTTCTGAAGCACATTCCTCCCAAACCACGTCAAATTTCCGTAAGTATAACTACACTAAAATGTAGCTACCTGACCGGAACAACACACCTACCGCACACTGTAGGTGTGTTTAAAACTGCTTTCCTGCGAAGCAATAAGAGCCGACTGCAGGTTCAAGCATTCGTAAGAGACACATTTTGCATGTAGTTTCATTTACACTCAAATTTGACAGTGAGTGGGATTTGATTACAGTAGGTTTCGTGGGCTAACAAGAACATTTCCGTAGCTTCCCTACCGAGAGCCTCCTGGTCCTGAGCTGTAATGAACTCAAGAGCGTCTACTTGGCTCCACTGGACCTTGGATGACACCAGATTGGTCCTTTTGCCCCGAGCTCCTTCAGACGCCAAAGAAACTGGAGTGTTGGGAACCACAGCTCATATGAGGAGCAACAGATGCACAACACCTGAAAAGCCTCGTAAGGAATCCACACAGCACTTACCTGTGGTCCTGGACTGACCCGGGTACCTCCTGGTTCTATTCCAGCAGCCTCTGGGCGGTGTAGTGAAGAGGCGTGTTGCAGCAGAGCCAGTTCTCATTCAGCGCCTGTGAACAAAGCAGGGAAATGCAAATGACCTGGTTAAACTCCTCAGGCCTACAAGGAAACCAAGACAAGCGTGAACTGCCCATTTTCTGCTTCACGTTTGGACTCAACAGTCTCAGCAAATTATGAATAATGAATCTAAACACATTTTAACAATTGACAGTTTAATTGAATATACACACATCCACTCTCACACTTTATTGGTATGTGGGAGAATTAAGCTCTAGTTCTGCCAGGATGTTAAACCTGCATCAGGGCCGGTGTTACGTGCCTACTGGTTTTTGAACCTACTGGTTTGTCTGCATCTTTGTTTCCCTCTACAGCGGCAGATGTTGTCTGACTCGGTCACCTGATTCGTCACACATTCGCAAACATATTGCTGAAAATGTTCAAAATTCATCACATGTCCTTTGCAGAGATTCTGATTGGATAAGTGAGCACTACATCACTGCCTTCTCTGCCACGAAGAAATACATTGAAGAAAATATTATTAAAAGATCTCCGCAACCTGGATTCGAACCCCCGCGAGCAAAATGACAATTCGCCGTAGGACAGCTGGTCTACGCCGTCAACCAACCGAGCTTTAGAAGTTCTCGGATGTTTCCTTATTTGTCATTAAATTGTACATCGTCAGCGGCTGGTAAACATTTTGGTTCAGGGTGAACCAAGACAACTGGGCCCTGTTCCTCGTACGTGCTAACTGAGTTAGCCGGATCATCTTCAGGATGAGATGACGTAGTTCAGGCTTCTCGGTTCCCCGAAGCAGGTTTGTCTAAATCACCATAGCAACACATCCAAAAACTTGAACCTGCTCCGGTTCATCTGAGCTGCTGGATCAGTTCATCACTCCTCATTGATGAAGGAGCGACATCAGTTAGATGAACGTTTTATAGGGAGAGACTTCTATGACATCACAAAGACCCGTTTAGCCGCCATGACGTCCTGTACGAGCGCTACAGATGCTGAGGACCAGAATCATTTATTTACAAGAAGATTTCCCTGTTACGTTACGTGATGAACACCACACGCTGCAGCCGAGCGTCCACTGTCCCGCAGACCGTCTCACATACTGTCTCCCACTGTCCCTCATACTGTCCTGTCTGTACGGTGTTGCGATGCAGAGAAGATCTGGAAAGCCGCTGCATATCGTGCTCTTCGCTTAATAAACTTCTGGATGTTGCACATTTCACTGTGTGAGATGCATGTCCTGGTAAAATATATTATAACATTGTTTTGTGCTAAAGCCGTGTCTCAAGTGTCCTGTATTTGACCCTGATGTGCAAAGGGCAGCATGATACAGAATGACAGTTTGCAGCTGTGTTTGGGGAAGGAGGTCATCTTGCTCTCTCTTCTCGTAACTGGCGCTAAGAACTGTCTTCAAGTGTATAAAAACCCAGCGTTTTTACTGCTCGGCGACGCCATTACACAGAGCGCTGATAGATACGTGCTGGTGTGTTTGACCTCCGGCTTAGAAGCAATAGTTAGAGCCAGATATCTGCTGAGAATTGCTCATGTAATCTTTTTCTCTTCTAAGTAAATGTTAACTTTTTGACTTTAGTTGATCAACATGCTGGATCCTTCTCATCAATCGACTCGGGGGGATCGGAGATCCTGACAACTGCTTGAATTGAATTGAATTAAATTGTCTGATTATGAACAATAGATATATAATGATTCTCACAGACACATTCACACACATATAATAAACTGCTAGTTCTATATGGTCATCCACATACATATGATACATACGCTGATACATAGATCCTATTCATTCGTATCAATCTGATTCTTTGGGCTTGTTTTCATCTACATACTCTGAAAGAGTTGAGATCTTTATTCTCATTGGATGATGATCATCATGAAGCCTCCTGCCAGCAGACACATTTATAGAACCATAATGTGATTGATTAGAGTGACGAGGCCCTTAAATGAGCCGTTACATTTTAACAACACGTATAACGTTAACTTGTGTGTGATACTTGAGGCTTGTAGCCTCCAGGGGGCGCTGACAGTCTTTAACATCATTATATGATCATTTCATTTTATTTTGTATCGCACAATATTGCAAATTTTCCACCTGTGTCTTTACAGTGTGTACACCTGTGACATCCTCTGTCCAGAAACCTTCACATCGACAGGAAAAACTCCCCAAACAATGAAAAGTATTTGATGGAAAGAATAAAAGGGAAGAAACCTTCAGAGAGACACAGGACGATCCTCCAGGGACGGACAGACTGCGATGGACGTACAGAATGAACAACGTGAAATATGTATAATACGTTAAATTCATCTGACAGAAATGATTCAAATGAACATGTTATCTCCTCATATGTGTTCATGATCATCTCCTGCTCGTCAGCGGAGAAAAAGACGCTCTTCCTTTAAGTTTATTTGCCGTTATACTGTTAAAAAAATCCTGGTTACGGTGATCGACTCTTCTGCCTTCTGATGTAAGATGATTGACATCTGGTTCAAACTAACGAGACGGGAACCGAGATAGCCTGATGTCAATCATCTTGGTAATCTGAGCTGGATGATCGACTTAGTTAAACCACGTACGAGGAACAGGGCCCTGGTTTTTGGTGGTGTATCTTGGAAAAGCTGCAGCTTTGCACCACTGACACATTTGGACCAAAGGAGATATTCTGTTTGGACTGTCCTACAGTGACGTGCATCACAGCCACTTAAGGTCAAGACAATATGTTTAATGAAAGATCACCACAATGTGGATTCAAAATAACAACATGTTTCATGTGGACTGCGCTACGCGATCGGCCAGGGTAACTTCACTTCCTGCCTTGTCCTCTCATCCCCTGTGATTGTCTGATTGTTTCCACCTGTGTCCAATCACCTGCACCTGCCAAGTGTATTTAAGCCGTGTGTGTCTCCTGTCACTCGTCGCGTCATTGTTAACTGTCCAGAAGTCCATGTCAGGGTGTTCCTGATTCATGTCTGCGGTTTTCTTCCTTGGCCTTTTGTTTTTTGGAATTTTGACTTTGAAGTCTTTTTGTTTTTTCCCGCCGCCTTGCCAGGACACCGTCAGCGGCTAGGATACGTTTTGATTCAGGGTGAAACAAGACAACAGGTTTATAATGGGCGCATCCTGGAATTACATATTACATTCACATGTTAAAGTGCTTTACAGATGTAAAGCGTCTACGCGATCGGCCAGGGTAACTTCACTTCCTGCCTTGTCCCGTCATCCCCTGTGATTGTCTAATAGTTTCCACCTGTGTCCAATCACCTGCACCTCCCTTGTGTATTTAAGCCGTGTGTCTCTTGGGTCACTTGTCGCGTCATTGTCTCTTTCGTCACGCATGTTCTTGTCCCTTGTTATGGATAGCTGTAGTTTCATGCCTGTGTGTTTTTGCCCCTTGGCCTTTTGGATCTTGTAACGATTAAAGCCTTTTGTTTCCTGCAAGTCTTCATTTGAGTCCTGCCTTCCACCCCTGACACATACATGGTGAATGAGGATTTCCTTTTTGTTATTTCAGAGCTTTGAAGTGACTGGGACAAATCCATACAGCCAACCTGGACTACGAACAAAAAAAAGTTAAAATACTCCTTATTTTTTACTGTATGGGAGGGAGGCCCGTTACCCATCTGAAATACCAGATAAGTGGCAGGTGTGACGACCTTTTAGCACTACAAGCTAGTAATACATGTACATCACTGCTGTAATGTGTACTTTTATTCTTCCCCGATGCTACAGATATCTGAGGAACGCATCCACATCTTAATGACCAATGAGGACGTCTGCACCCTCACTAACCACCTCAAAGAGGTCTACAATAAAGTGGAGGCAAAGGAAAAGGTGCGAAAGAGAAAACGTACAAAAGGGGGAGGATGACGACAGCTTTGCAGTGGGGGACAAAGTTTTGCAAAAAAATATTCGGGGAGAGCAAAGAAAAGGGAAACCGACTTGTTGGGTCGATACACAGTGATCCATGTAGAAGGAAAAAGTGCTGACCTGATGACTCTACAGGGGGAAAAGGTTTGCAAAATGAGCATTCTCCATCTGAAGAGGTACGTGGAATAATGGATTGCTGCCACATCCACTTCTCCTCCAGCCCCGTAAGATGTTTGGGGGTTCCCCAATCCCAGTCTGTACCCCCAAAATCAGACTCCTTGACCTCCAGTCTCCCGTCATGGCCTGGACCCGCCTCCCCAGAGGAATGCAAGTATAAACCTCAATACACGTTCAATATTAGGACGGTTTGGTCATCAAAGCCCAAATGAGGCCTCGGTAAACAACGCTCTTCTAATCTCAGTGATAGCTGACATGTGGGCGGGACAACGTCAAGGTGTGCTGTGGAGCAAAGTGGGGCCTTCAACATTTGGCCCCCGGGAGGCAGCCGGAGAGTGAGGTACATGAAATGCATGATGTCTTTCATTTGTTAAGGCACAAAAAGTAACCACACACAATTGTCATTTAAGGTTTTAAATGATTCATGCATACAATTGTAAAGCAGCAACAAGAAGAAACAAAGACAATTGTGTCTCATTGACTCGTTCCAAATGTCCACATGTGGCAAAGATCATTCAGAGGATTGAAAAAGGAAAACCTTTTGAAATCAGTTTTGACACGATTATGGATTCAAGCTGCATTGTCATTCATCATGACATGTTTTCAGCTTGACCTCCGACATCCTCCGAGCACCAGTTTGCAACAAACAGCACTGGACACTTGTGGTGAGAATACATTTTATAAAACCATGTGTAGCAGTGTTCAGTCTTGTGTGCTAATCTAGCTAACTGAATGTGATCATTAATCCTCCGTACTTTCATTTAAATGTATTGTGAAGGTAATTGATCCAAAGGAGAAGCGGCTGCTTTACCTTGATCCTTTAGGTGAAACTCCGGATCACCTAAATAAATGCAAGGATGTGACAAGGAAAGCTACAAATGGGAAGTTAATGTCATTTTCTTTGATACAAAGCAATATATATAGTTTTGTTTTGGAAATGTCCATATTTCTCAGTGGACTAGTTGTAAACTAAGCCATCCAAAACAACAGGACTCAACTGTGGGACACTTGTCTGCAAGGTAAGAGTGCAACTGACCTTTGTTGAATTCTGCATGTTTTTATATATAATATATATATATATATATTATGCTTTCGAGGTCTCTTCTGTAGTTTGCAGAGCTTATTCTCAGCGCTGCCTGATAGATTTCTCTACCGACGAGGCTTCCATCACTCTGTTGAGGAGAGAAATGGCATGCAGACTGGTCACTGACACAGGTGGAAACAATCAGACAATCACAGGGGACGACAGGACGAGGCAGGAAGTGAAGTTACCCAGGGAGACAAGAGGCAGAAAACTACTAAATAACACCGGAAACAAACCGTGACATTATTTAAGGGGAATCCGGCTCTCACAGTCCATAATACAAAGCAGAAATTACCTTTTATTTCTGTTTGAAGTTGGTCCACTTCTTCCTAGCCTGTTTGGCAGAGACTGCCAGGCCAGAAGTGGTGAAAGAGTCCTCAGGCATAACAAAAACCTAAACCACAGTAAAACACTCAATATGATGTTAAATATTTCAGACGGAGATTGCCCAAGACCCTGGCCCTCCTCATCCATAATCAGCTCACTAAATCAATACTCACTCCCATTCAGTCTTGCTGGCATTGCATTGGACTGTGAACAGGCTTGCGTTGCCTGCATGCCACACGATGAGGTTTCCTCAGTTGTCCCTTGTTGAAGATACTCCAGCCCCCCCGCGAACTTGTGTGCAGGATAAGCGGTTTGGATGGATGTTTAACCACTACATTAATACCAGTGCCACATTAACTGATGGTTCATGAGAAGGGGTTAATGAGCGCTGACCGCTCGATGCTCACGAGGTTACGTTATAACAGTCACGTTAGTTTTAGTTAAGGCACTTTTTTTTTTTCAACGATGACCAAGGACGTTATACAACCGTAGGATGAAGGGATGATGGGGGAATTCATTGAGGTTACATGTATTTGAAAATCACTTTCTGACCACTGAATGTATATATTTATAACCAGCTAACAGCCCCATGTTCTTCAAATGCCCCGTCCAGCTCAACAATCTGCTCTACGACCTCAGCCTCAGCCTGCCTTTCCAAGTTTTCTGTTCAGGATAGATAGAATTTAAATGAGATAATACTGATCTAAAATTTAATTTTTAGGTTTTTATTCATTTAAATTCTATTTTTATGTTTTTATTCATTACGTTTTTTGAATTTTCACTTTTTACACTTCTTTTTACATTTCCTGTAACATTTGTTTAACTATTTCTGCAATGAAAAATATATGAATATAGATTTTGATTAAAAAAAACAAAAACTATGAGCTTTTATTATTATATGGAGCCCTTCATGTGTCAACGGCTCAGTGTTTCCAACTTAGCAACTTTTCTGACTATCCTGGCCAATTTTTTTAGCACTTTTAGCAACTTTTGTGAACTGACTCTAATGCTAAAATGCAAGCATTTTCCCTCTAAATAACACACAAATGTACCTGGCTGCAAAAGCGCATTGATTGACTTCAACAGCAGGCGCTTAGCTCTTGCACAGGCAGCAGTCAGCCTAATAATTGCAATGAAAGTCTCACAAATTCAAAGATGCACAGAATTTTTGTATTTGTATGCACTTGTTTGTGGATGGCTGTGTGGGTTTTTTGAGACTGGCCTGTTGGTGGCTTGATTTGCAAATGCGTTTTTTCCAAATGGAATTATCGTGGGTTGCCGTCATTTTCAACCAATGAGCGCAGCTCCCTCTTCTCCCTACAAGGCTGCCAGTGTTACAGTTACGCAATTTAGGCAGCGTAACCTGTTTATTTGGATTCTTCCCTGCAGCTCAAATGCAGAACTTCATGAGGTCATGTTGCTGCTCAAATCTTGTGCATTCAACACCTCAAATCAGTTTGTTTTTTCATTTGAGCATATAAAACTTAAAATACCATATACACTATGCAGTTACATCTGTACCCCATATTGTATGCAGATTTTGCATGTTCATTCTCAGCAATTGCCCCACTCAAACAACTGCAAACAGAAATAAGATGCTACCTCAGCGTGAGGCGAAAGACCCACAGCTATTTTCAATAATTGTAACCTAGTTCCAAGATGTTACTTCAAATTAGCATGCAGAAGCTGTAGACAACACTAGCTAATGTTAGCTAATTAAGCTTATGGAGCTACAAGATTTAATTGAATAATAAGTTTCAAATAATTCAAATTGATCTCCGCTAACATTGTTTATCACGACCTCAAGTCTTGCAACAAGGGGGGGGGGGGGGGGGTTACATTAATTGTGTTTTCACTTGAGTGAAGTTAGCAAAATGATTCTATAGTGACCAAGTTAACAATATACTTATGATCCTACGGTGTCTGCATAATAATGCAAATGTGGAATATTATAAACAACTGACGACCCGGTTTATAAATTAGACCAATTAATAATGCATGTAGTGTACACCAGTGAGCTATGATTCTGAAACTATGTAATTAATTAAGAATTAGTGAAACACCACTGTGTTAATAGAATAATACCAATGCACAGCTATGATTGTATTCAATGTAATGTAACAAACCAAAATGCATGCATGCAAAACCACCGAGACATTGGATTTGATTTGAAATAACTAGTCCTTTTGAATGCACCATGAGACGTGACATGTCCAGGGGCGTGGACACTGCCTTCACGTCTTTGCTCACCAGTATAAATACCTGTAGGATCCCAGTGTTCTAGGTTGGTTCCAGTAAGCATGAGACAGCACTATGAGCCACTCTGTGCAAACCAGCGGATCCTCAGCCGAGATGTTCTTTTTATCACAACTACTGTGAAGTCAAACAGGGATTATTCTCATAGAATATAAAGAAGAGAAGGTAGGTAGGTAAATTGATAGGAGGTAACCCAGGCGACGGGTAGGAAAGGGGGCGGAGCATAGGGAGAAAGACCAGCTGACAGAGATCCACTGGTAGAAAACAATAAGGAGATCGAGGTTCCTGAAAGGCAGCGAAAGGGACTTTGTAGCTTCAGGGAAGTCGATTCACACGAGATGAATTCTTGCTGCGGCAATATTGAAATATTTTTGCCCCCAGGGTCATTTAAAAAGAAATTGGGGGCATTTTTTTAAACTCGTGAAATAACATTTAACCTCTGTTAAAAACAACAAATATACTTAATTGAGCTTGGTGTATGCATGTGTCATCAGATGGCAGCAATACAACTATTAGGCAGTAGTCTACAGATTAAGTGTTCTTAGATTTTTTTAATCAAAATAAACAAAATATAAATCAGACTTGATTCAATTTTATTTTTATTTCTTTGTAGTTTCTCGTGTTACGCAATGTGTGAAGCAACAGTTTGACCATTCTGCACTCGATTCACAGCTTCCACAGTTGGCTTTCTGATTACTGATTACATTAGACCTTGAAAGTCGACTGCAGCATCAACTAATAGTATTTTACCCGAGATGGCAGTAACTTATGAGCACGCACTGACTAACGTTAGCTAGCTCGCGAGCCTTCGTAGCTAACGTTAGTCGAATGGTCAATCAGAGCTAGCTAACTAACGTTACATAATTAATACTTAGTCATCACTCGCTGTAGGCGATGGTGTGTTGCTCGGCCGTCTAGTGAAGAAAGGACACGCATTTCTTCATACGTTTGCTCCCCTTGATAAAGTCAGTAGGATTTTATTGGGGACTTTTCTCTAATCTTTGCTTCATTGTGAAGGAATGGCACCGTCTCCTGAGCCCAGTGATAATTCTATTTTTGATTTAGTCTTTAGACGAAAATGCACATTAGTTTTAGTCACATTTAGTCATTTTAATCCTTAGTTTTAGTCACATTTAATATCCATATTAAACTCCTTTTCTTCCCTTCTCAGGCCCAGGGACCCCCTGTGGTGTGTCTACAGCTCCATTAGATGTCCCTACTAGGACAGGCCTATAGATGTCCCTCCTAGGACAGGCCTATAGATGTCCCTCCTAGGACAGGTCGATAGATGTCCCTCCTAGAACAGGCCGATAGATGTCCCTCCTAGGACAGGCCTATAGATGTCCCTCCTAGGACAGGCCGATAGATGTACCTCCTAGGACAGGTCTATAGATGTCCCTCCTAGGACAGGCCTATAGATGTCCCTCCTAGGACAGGCCTATAGATGTCCCTCCTAGGACAGGTCGATAGATGTCCCTCCTAGAACAGGCCGATAGATGTCCCTCCTAGGACAGGCCTATAGATGTCCCTCCTAGGACAGGCCGATAGATGTACCTCCTAGGACAGGCCGATAGATGTCCCTCCTAGGACAGGCCTATAGATGTCCCTCCTAGGACAGGCCTATAGATGTCCCTCCTAGGACAGGCCTATCGATGTCCCTCCTATAGGACAGGCCTATCGATGTCCCTCCTATAGGACAGGCCTATAGATGTCCCTCCTATAGGACAGGCCTATAGATGTCCCTCCTAGGACAGGTCTATAGATGTCCCTCCTAGGACAGGTCTATAGATGTCCCTCCTATAGGACAGGCCTATCGATGTCCCTCCTATAGGACAGGCCTATCGATGTCCCTCATAGGACAGGCCTATCGATGTCCCTCCTATAGGACAGGCCTATCGATGTCCCTCCTATAGGACAGGCCTATCGATGTCCCTCCTAGGACAGGTCGATAGATGTCCCTCCTAGAACAGGCCGATAGATGTCCCTCCTAGGACAGGCCTATAGATGTCCCTCCTAGGACAGGCCGATAGATGTACCTCCTAGGACAGGCCGATAGATGTCCCTCCTAGGACAGGCCTATAGATGTCCCTCCTAGGACAGGCCTATAGATGTCCCTCCTAGGACAGGCCTATCGATGTCCCTCCTATAGGACAGGCCTATCGATGTCCCTCCTATAGGACAGGCCTATAGATGTCCCTCCTATAGGACAGGCCTATAGATGTCCCTCCTAGGACAGGTCTATAGATGTCCCTCCTAGGACAGGTCTATAGATGTCCCTCCTATAGGACAGGCCTATCGATGTCCCTCCTATAGGACAGGCCTATCGATGTCCCTCATAGGACAGGCCTATCGATGTCCCTCCTATAGGACAGGCCTATCGATGTCCCTCCTATAGGACAGGCCTATCGATGTCCCTCCTAGGACAGGTCTATAGATGTCCCTCCTAGGACAGGCCGATAGATGTCCCTCCTAGGACAGGCCGATAGATGTCCCTCCTATAGGACAGGCCTATAGATGTCCCTCCTATAGGACAGGCCTATAGATGTCCCTCCTATAGGACAGGTCTATAGGATGTGATGAATGTAGGAGGAAGGGATGAGTCATCTAACACATAAATGGGCAAATCTCTCCGTTTGCAACAAAAAGAAACCGTCTTTCTTTGTCTATTTATTTACTGACAAATACAACGTAACACATATTTACATAAAACACATCACACATATCGCAAACTTTTAACAAACAGGGTTTATGTGTGCGTACAAAAAACAAGTTCTGTGTGTGCGTGTGTGTGCGTGTGTGCGTGTGTGTGTGTGTGCGCGTGTGCGTGTGTGCGTGTGTGCGCGTGTGCGTGTGTGCGTTTGTGTGTGTGTGCGTTTGTGTGTGTGAGTGTGTGCGTGTGTGTGTACGTGTGTGTGAATGTGTGTGAGTGCGTGTGTGTGCGTGTGTGCGTGAGTGTGTGTGCGTGTGTGCGTGCGTGTGTGTGCGTTTGTGTGTGTGCGTGTGTGTGTACGTGTGTGTGAATGTGTGCGTGTGTGCGCGTGTGCGTGAGTGCGTTTGTGTGTGTGCGTGTATGTGTGTGCGTGTGTGTGTGCGTGTGTGTGTGTGCGTGTGTGTGAGTGTGCGTGAGTGTGCGTGCGTGTGTGTGCGTGTATGTGTGCGTGTGTGTATGTGTGTGAGTGTGTGCGTGAGTGCGTTTGTGTGTGTGCGTGTATGTGTGTGCGTGTGTGCGTGCGTGTGTGTGTGTGAGTGTGCGTGCGTGCGTGTGTGTGTGTGTGTGTGTGAGTGCGTGCGTGCGTGTGTGCAGAGTTCACACTTTTACTCCTTGTGACTGAATGGAAATGAGGTGAAATAAAGTTTCTATTGCAGATATTAAAGTCATACGTGAGCAGTGTGGGTTTGTCTCTGTGCTGAAGAGCTAATTCGACAATAGAAAATATGAAAATGTAGAATAAATGATGAGAAACAGACTTATATATGTCTTATTTTCTTTAGCTGGGTTTTTATCTGTGGGCAGTTGATTCGGACGTTAGTTATGCCGGCTGGTCTTCACCTCTCTGACGTCAGATAGTCCAGCATCAACATCTTTATCGGCTGCCTCACATGATGTCAGCAGATTAAGCCGAGTGTCAGTGTGTTAGCAGATGTCATCTCAGGCAGTGAGCAGGTGGTGAGATATCATAAAAGACGCTTCAGTGTGGTTTACAGCAATAATGAAACATTGACATGCATGAAAAGCACATTTTAAACTGTAAAACTGGTCAGAACTATGATGCAACTACCAGCAGTGAGGTCGGTCTGATATGCATTCAGTACCTCGATGCCACTTAACTGGTAACTAATTCACACACACAAGTTCCACTAAACATCAAGCTACATTTTAATTGTGACAAAATGGTAAACTCCTTTAATGAGGCTAATTTGGATTTTGTATTCACCCCATATACCTTACTGACGAACATCGGCACATAAAGTGGCCCCCAGCAGGTTACTCATCTCCTACGGTCATGTGAGGGACAGTCCCTCTCAATAACAAAGTTAACCATCTTCGGTCCCGTCTTCATGGTCCAGGTCAAAGTCTCTGCAGGGGCATTAGAGTGTGGCAGCGCGTCAAACCCCAGTCAAGTAGTTTGGAGGGTCCATGCGACACGTCTCCTCTCTATGGCCGGGACACTGCGTCTTTCATGGCTGCTCTCCGTGCTCATTGTCCTTCTGCTGGGACTCCAGGGAGAGCCGAGGGACACGCCGCCGCGAGCCGGCGAGAGGAGCCTCACCAATCACCAGTGAGTTGGGCTTTGAACATGAACGCCAACATTGCTGCTTGTTGGGCTGGAAAAGGAATTCCTGATAATGTCTGTGACGTTTCTGCCTGAACCCGGTCTAACGAGGGAAGTGGTGCTTTGACCCCCCCAGGCCACGCATGCTCTCAGATGATGGACATCTGGTCTTCACAACCGGAGACGGCAAAGAGATCCGCTTCGAGACGTCGGCATCAGGCCGGGTCAAGGTGGACAATGAGGACCTCACCCAGCTCCTGGGCCAGGTGACTATGTGGTGCATAAACCGGAGAACCTTCTGCCCACAGGTTGTTTCATGGTGTTGTGGTGTTGGTACCAGCAGCAGGTACTTCATCTTTCTTCATCTTAATTGTCGTGTTTGTGAAGTGTGACATTTCCATCCCAGCAAAGACTAACTTCACATTAAGGACAAACAGACACGGTTCTAAGGAATAAAAGCCCCCGTCTCCTTTTACAACAGTCAACCAGACCACACGGTACAAATATCTTTTATTTACCATAAGGGTTTCATCAGGACGATTTTGTTTGTGTCTAACTGTCTGATTTTAGATCAAAACCAACAAGGAAGACATAAATGACATTAAAGCCAACGGAGGAGGTGTTTCCCCTGAAGTTACCAACAAACTAAAGCAGCTGGAGAGCGAGGTAGGACACAGAGTTCATCCAATAACGGAAATCCCATTTAAACACTGACTCATCTGTACAAACATAGTACCTGTATTTGTCCTGACTGCACTATACATCTATATACTATATGTATACTATGTGTCTATACTATATACTATATGTATATACTATATGTCTAAACTATACACCATATGTATATACTATATGTCTATACTATATACTATATGTATATACTATATGTATATACTATATGTCTAAACTATACACCATATGTGTGTATATACTATATGTCTATACTATATGTCTATACTATATACTATATGTATATACTATATGTCTATACTATATGTCTATACTATATACTATATGTCTATACACTATATGTCTATACTATATTTCTATACTATATGTCTATACTATATACTATATGTATATACTATATGTCTATACTATATACTATATGTCTAAACTATACACCATATGTATATACTATATGTCTATACACTATATTTCTATACTATATGTCTATACTATATGTCTATACTATATGTCTATACTATATTTCTATACTATATGTATATACTATATGTCTATACTATATACTATATTTCTATACTATATGTATATACTATATGTCTATACTATATACTATAGTTCTATACTATATGTCTATACTATATGTCTATACTATATGTCTATGCTATATGTATATGCTATATGTCTATACTATATACTATGTCTATACTATATTTCTATACTATATGTCTATACTATATACTATATGTATATACTATATGTATATATTTTATAGTTTATTGCAACATTTATTGCGATATTATTGCAATTTTCAGACCATTTGATCTGATGACATAATGACAATATAATAGCACAGTAATAAAAGAACAAATAACGTGTTATTTGTCAGTATAGTTGGACATTACAATCGGAAAAAAATAGATCCTATATGAATAAAACCAAAAGAGTAATAAGTGAGCACGAAGCGGGTCGGGTTCCACAAAACGTGTCCAGCGGAAAAAGACGCACCGCCCGCCGGCAGAGCGACGGAGCGGCCCGCTGCCGCTAACAGGCGGCCTCCCGCCCAAAGACGCCAACGGGCGGAAGGTTGTTGTTTTGGGTGGGATGTTAGCTTAGTTGGGTTAGCTGGGTTAGTTATCTTAGTTAACTTAGTTGTGTTCACTGCTTCCCGTCACGTGTCGCTCTGTCTGTGCGCGCTGCATAAGCCCCGCCCCTTTCCACAAGCAGAAGCCTCAGGATCAAATCACATGTTGTGACGTTGATTTAGCTGTAAAGTGGACATGATGAGCGCGTGATGAGTCATCTCATGTGTCTCCTTCCAGGTGTCAACCCTTCAGAACACTGTGACCACACTGGAATCGGTAAGATGTATCACATTCTCTATGACGGCTCAAAGACTGTTGCTTAAATGTTGCCTTTCTTCTGCTTTTCTCCTCCAGACTGTCCAAAGGCTGTCTTGCACCAGCGATCCGTGTCACAATGGAGGGACATGTCTGAACCTACTCAACTCGTACTACTGTCTTTGTCCCGGTAACTGGGCCGTGAGTTATACACCATCTGTTACATTATGGAGCTGTAGGGATCAGTCCAGGTCTCATCTGTAGCAGACCTTCTTACATGATTCTCAACAGGTGGTCCTTCTTCTCTTTGTGTGTGTGTTTCAGGGTCTCAACTGTGCAACGGACGTGAATGAATGTCAGCTGTATTCAGGAACATTTCAGAGTTGCCAGAATGGAGCAACCTGTGTCAACAGCCCCGGCTCATTCAGGTACGTCTCACGCTTCTCACGGACAACTGACAGACTGACAGACAGCCAACCAGATACAAACAGCCACTCACGGAATCACCAATCCGCCTGAGACCCACAACACGTCTGTGGACTGTGGGAGGAAGCCGGAGTAGATGTAGGCTCCACACAGAAAGGCCACTGGCCGGCTTTGAACCCAGGACCTTCTTGCTGAGAGGCGACGGTGCTGGCCGCGCCGCGCCACGCCGCGCCACGCCACGCCGCACCACACCACGCCACGCCGCACCACACCACACCGCGCCACACCACCGCGCCAGAGCAGAGATCTTCCTCCCCAGACCGGTCACATGCTAGATGTCATACATGCGTTGGAGTGAGGGCCTCTGGTTGGGGAGCAGATGCTGGCTCTGGGGCCTGTCTGGATGCTTTGTGAGCACGATGTGTGTGTGTGTGCAGTTGTACGTGTTCTCCCGAATGGTCAGGCTCGCTCTGTACGGTGCGCTATGATGACTGCAGGAATGCGGGACAGGATCTGTGTGCACACGGCACATGCATCGATGCAGACCGGCTCACAGCTGGACAGGTAACCAGCCACGTGGACTACATCATATGTTTATGTACAGTCACCTGTACATATACAAAAGGAGCGTTACCAGGTGTGTAAAGCTCCTTTTGTATGAAAACATAAGCAACTGATTGAGACAAAGACACAAAGAGTAGCTCATTGCATATAGTTTAGTAACGGAAACCTCATGCATGTATGTATGTATATATATACTTCACTTCACTGCAGTGAAACTATCCCCTACATATAGATACAGGATGGGTTTGTGACATATGTACATGTCCCAAACGGAGCGTTCTGGGGTCGTGGATGATGCTCTCATGACTCATTAATAACCACATTAATAACGGCCCGCAGCGGGACGAGGGGCCAATTGTATCCGGTGAAAAGAAACGCTTAGGAGACATTTCAAGAGGCACGAGCGCATGTAATTAGAAGAGAATTTCAAAGTAAAATATTTTTCAGAAAATGTGGAGCTAAATGGCCCACAGACGGGTTCTGGTGGTTTGGGAACTCTGCCTTAAAGCTTGTTTCTGGTTGGTAAGCAGTCTCAAATACAGCGTCCCATACGCAATAATATGACTATATAATCATAGTATCATGTCAGTGGTAATGGAGGAGCAATGTTAATATTAATGATCAGAATTCACGTAGCGTTATCACATCTCCAGTAAAGCCATCCTGTATGTATCTACATGTAGGCCATAGTTTCACTGGGAGTGGGCGCAGCGTAGCTCACTACACCCACCAACATACCACGTAGGTAAGAAATACCTCTGCAGTAAATATTTGTATCGACTGTCACTATTTACTTATTCCATGGCCTTCATGACAATTCAGCATTATTTCCTCTGGTGTCCATATGGTTTTTACCGCGAGCAGCCTAAGTACCAGTGCATCTGTGAGAGTGGCTGGGAGGCTCCAGCTGGGAACCCGTCCTGCGTGTCGGACGTTAATGAGTGCAACCTACCCAACAAACCCTGCTCCACCAACCCTGCTGCTCCCTGCTACAACACTCAGGGGTCCTTCTACTGCGGCGCCTGTCCGGCTGGTGAGCAGCCCGCCGCTCTGCAGACACTTTGGGGCGTTGCCATTGTGTGTTAATGACTCTACACTTCTCAGTCAGAAAAGGAAAAGAAGCACATTTCACTGATGAAGGTTACAAATAACTTCTCCTGTCTGTGTTAGGTTGGCAAGGCAACGGCTACAGCTGCCAGGATGTGGACGAATGTCTGACTAATAATGGCGGGTGCTCCTCCACCCCTGTGGTGCAGTGCCTGAACACCATGGGCTCCTTCCACTGCGGGCCCTGTCCCCCAGGTACAAGTCAAGAAGACGGACGGCAACACAGTTACACTGGGAAATGTCCAATGTGATTGGCTGCCCATTCAATTGTAGCTCGCAGGAGCTGATACGGGGTGAGGGAGGCCTGTCGCGACAAATCAACGTGCAATCATTGCTGGTGCTGCGATATTCATTTTATATATAAATGAACGTCACCAACATTTAAGTTAGAGAGAAGCAGTGAGCCCAACTAAGCTAAAATCTCACCCAAAACAAGAACCGCCCGTCTTTTACCTGAACTACTGTCGGTTCCTCCGGACTGCTGGTTCGCCTCCTTGGCCGGCCGCTTGTTAGCGGCACCGAGCCGCTCCGTCTCTCCCTGCTGCCGCGGGTCAACAGTCATTGATCTAACATACTAATGTAATATCTAATAACGCACCGATCATCAGGACCCCCACCCACCCCCCTGTTGACCAGAGGACCCCACCCACCCCCCTTGACCGGCGGACCCGAGCATAGGTCACTATGCTGCTTACTAACCTAACCCTGCCTAACCCTCTGAATGTATGTGCAGGCTACGAGGGCGATGGCAGAGCGTGCACCCAGACCAACATGTGCAATAACAACAATGGAGGCTGTTACCCTTTGGCCACCTGCTCCTTCAGTCCAGGTACAATACAAACATCTACACCACTTCTTTACTTTGGAGAATAGCGTTTGTGTTTTCTAAATAGGCTAGGGGGACTTTTAAGTCCCTTTAAGTGGACTCTGAACCGATCACGGCACCTCTTGAGAAGCAACACTAATTACACCTGTAATCCCATCACATACATGTATTTCAATAAACATTGCTGGTTGAGTGAGATGTAAACTGACAGGAAGCCTGAAGCTAGCAGGTCTCATATGTTACCAGAACATGGAGACTATTGAAATCAATAACTCTGTGAAAATGGAAATGAAATCTTTTCTAACAGTACTTCTCAATAATAGAACGGATTCACTTTTAGTTTGTAACAAACTGGTCTGATATTGGGACATCTCCTCATCCCCTAATGCGAGCCTCCTCTCCACCAGGCACCAGCCTCCCTGTGTGTACCTGCCCTCCAGGCTACATAGGCAGTGGTTATGGACCAACTGGTTGCTCCCAGACCAGCAACGCCTGCCAGACGAACAGCCCCTGTGTCCACGGACAGTGTGTGGTGAGTGGGCTCACTGTGGCGTCTCCCGTCATCCGCCATCACTCCTTCAGGAAGAAAATGCAATCAGCAATCAATCAGCACACATGTAACACCCTCAGTCCCAAAAGCCCCCTTTCACCAAAGAGCCTTCAGTGGGTCGCAGGGAGAACCTGCTGCGTTCACACCTGGGGAAGGTTTCACTCTCAGATCCTTTCTGCTCAATGTGCATGAATCACGTATCGCCCTGAACAACAGGTCACCTTTGTTGTCAGCTATGGAAGATGGAGCAATTCTGTAACTGTGGAGGTCCCACTCACGTCGGACCACCGAACATCGCTGTGTTTAGCAATTAGCCTCCGTAGGTGCAGACAGGTCAGGTAAGTTCTACAGGAAGTGCGTCAGGATGACTGCCGCTTCCTGCACTACATGGTGCTAGCAGTTAGCCCGTCTGATAGCTCGTTGGTTGTGTCACAGCGTCATCCTACTTTATCAGCGAGGGGGAAATATTTCCACTACAGCGCTGCCCGTTTGACGCAACCTAGCCTGAAATGGAGACCGCTCTCATCAATATGTTTGATTGATAATACAGAAATGATCCCCAGCTGATACTGTCCCTGAGCGCTTGTATGAACCTTCACAATTCATAATATATGAATCCTGCACTGCTGCCGTCACAGGCCACCACCTCGGCTCCTGGATACATCTGCATCTGCAGCTCTGGGTGGGGAGGAACACAGTGTGACCACGATATCGATGAATGCCTAAGTGACCCCTGTCAGAATGGAGCAACCTGCACCGACGGCATCGATGGCTTCACATGTACCTGCACTGCCCAGTGGACCGGTCCTCTCTGCCAGAGCGCCCAGCAAGGTAAGGACCAGAGGATATGGCAAGGACGGACTAAGGTACAAGTAGAATGCATGTGTAGAGACGAGGGACCCTGTTTAATGCACCTTATTGTGAGATATCGCTGAACCTGGATCAGTCGCATGAATCAACGTGTGTGTGTGTGTGTGTGTGTGTGTGTGTGTGTGTGTGCGTGTGTGTGCGTGTTGACAGTGTGTGGAGGCTCCCTCTCAGGCCCCGCTGGTTCCTTCAGCTATCCCAACACCCCGGGTCATGATGAATATGAGCACCAGGTCAGCTGTGCCTGGGTGATTCGCATTGACCCCAACAAGGTCAGCAACAGTCCTCTTACTCTCCTTCCTGTCCGCCTGTCCTTCTGTTAATGTCCACAGGACGTCCAGTGTTCTCACTCCTGTTTCAAGGAAGCGGCCCTGAACACGTGCACGTACTTAAAGTGCTGTCATGTGATCTGCGCTCTGATACCAGAACCACAAGCTGAAGAACGAGCGGACGAGACTGTTGGGATGTGGCAGATGTCTCTGAGCTGTGGCCTTGTCTCTCTTTCAGATTCTGCGTGTTACATTTCCTTTCTTTGATCTGGAGAGCAGCTCCAACTGCAACTATGACTTCCTTCAGATTCACGACGGGGACAGTGTCTCCGCTCACATGCTCGGAAAATACTGCGGCCCAAATAACCCGCAGGAGCTCCACAGCTCCCACAATGCCCTGTATTTCTGGTTCCGGTCGGACCACTCCAGCAGTGCTGGAGGCTTCACGGTTGCTTGGCAGTCTCAGGACCCAGGTAGGCCTGTTCTACTGCTCTGCTTCAAACCAGATCCTTCAAAGGTTGGACTTGTTCACACGTGTGACACGTCACCTGTTCCACTACATGGAAATATGAATAAAACTCAGCTGTTACTGATGAATGAATGAATATATTACGGAATCAAATGTAGAGTTTACAACCATATAGCAGAGCGCTGGTTACATCAGCCTCCATGAGCCCTACGGACAACTGACCATCCCAAGACGCAGAAAGAAGGAGAAGCCCCATAAGCCCCTCAGTGTACTCCACCTACGATACCAATGCTGGAAGTTCTCCAGCTGGTCCTTTGATGGTGTGAAATGTGTTGTCCTCCTAGTGTGTGGAGGCGAACTGACTGCCAGCTACGGCAGCATTAACTCGCCGGGTTACCCAGGAAACTACCCGCCTGGCAGAGACTGCTACTGGACGGTGGCCGTGCAGCCGGGCCGCCTCCTTACCTTTGCATTCGGGACTCTCAGTCTGGAGCAGCACCCGGACTGCAACTTTGACTTCCTTGAGGTGAGAAACGCTGGATTGAGCCACATAAAGTTGAGCCCAGCGTCACGGTGTGCTACGGAAACAGCATTTCTCTTTAAAGCTCGTCCCTCGAACCCAGCTCCGTCTTACCTGGTGGCGATACGCTGTTATATGGCGCTCTGACGTGGGCGCCGTGTGCCACAACTGACCATCTCCCTCTATTCTCTCAAACATTGTAGATCCGAGACGGCCTCTTGCCTGGAGACACAGTTCTGGGAAAGTACTGCAGTACTGCATTACCTCCCCCCATGCAGACCACTGGCCCGGCTGCTTGGATCCACTTCCACTCGGACTTCAGCGTCTCTGACCGAGGCTTCCACCTCACATACACAACGTCTCCAAGTAACACAGCCTGCTCTCATGTAACATGACGTTTATTGGGAATTAGAGTTGTTGTGTAAGATAACGGTCAGGACGAAGCTCTATGGGACACAGACACTAAACACAATATAAATAAAGGTCAAAGGGCATAATCCATATAGCACCTACATACACATGTGGGAAGAAAACCCTGTACTTGTAAATACCTACATTATAGTTGCCTGTCTTACCCTGGGATGTGTGCATTGTAGGTGACCCCGGCTGTGGTGGTACCTTCACTGACAGTGAGGGCATCATCATATCCCCCAACTGGCCCAACAACTATGCCCACAATCGCCAGTGCATCTATCTGATCAGGCTGCCAGTGGGTGAGACATTGGCCCTCAACTTCACTCACATGAACCTGGAAAGTCACAGCAGCTGCACGTTTGACTACGTGGAGGTAGGACCTGTTTATGGACCACACATCTCATCACTACTTTAACCCCACGTCTTGCAACATGCATGTGGAGCAGTGAAGTTTCTGTAGTAAGTATACTGTGATTTTTGGTGGTGGTACACTGCGTATATCACGTAGACTACACGTACTATACTCTTCCAGGGGTCTTTGGTCTCTGGCGATGCTTCTTCTGCACCACCTTGACATATTGCCTGTGTCCCACCTTTTGTCAGCCTCACACCTCTGCTATTAGTCGCTAGTTCTCCATCAAGACCACGGTCCTTTCCCAACGTCAACCAATAGAAGAGAACAGAAATCATGTTTTTGATAGCGATCCACTAACGTGGAGGTTTTCTCCTTACGAAGAGAATACAAGTTGGCTGGAACTATGTTCAAGCTGCAGCCAATGAAACGAGACAATATTGGTCTCAGTTTGATCCTCTAAATGACCTACATCGGAAAACAAGAAGATCAGAGAGATTTCAACTCTTTCCTCCCGTTTCTAATGTGTTCAGGCCTTTCAATTCCCATGAGACCATCTCTCATATTAGCATAACTGCTCCTAGTAGGTCTACCTGCCTCTGCAGCTCACCCACAATGCACCAGCTTCACCACCTCCCTTTCCCTGCTCCACCCCCTGCATTGTAGGTGCGAGATGGACGCGTGGAGACGGATCCTCTGATGGGGAAGTACTGTGGCAGCTCTCTGCCAGCGCCGCTTCTCTCGTCATCCAACTCGCTCTGGATCCGTTTCAGGTCCGACAGCTCGGTCAGCCTGGCTGGTTTCAGGGCCGTCTACTCAGTAGGTGAGATGGGAAAATGACCACTGAGCAATACTGGTCCTTGGTGCAACAACTGGGCATCAAGTAATGTCCTCAGGATGCACTCAAGCAAACCTTCAGGCTTTAGCATTTCCTTAGTGAAGGCTGGTACACAAGGAGTTGTCTCAGGTCCAGTTCCATTGGACACACACACACAAGTCTACCCTTCAACAACTGACCTCTTCTGTGCCCAGTTTGTGGAGGTGTTTTGTCTGGGGCTGGGCAGCTCGGCTCCCCCTACCACCCGGACCCCTACCCCCACAATAAGGACTGTGAGTGGGTGATTAACCAGCCAGAGGGCTCCGTGGTCACTCTGCGCTTCCTGTCATTCCACGTGGAAGGAGGTTCCTGCAGCTTTGACTTTGTAGAGGTAAACAGATGTCACCATCTGCATTTCTAGTGTTTAACTTTCCAGCTGAATACAGAGTAATGGCCATGGTCTGCTTAATCACTTAATGTTATTAGCATTGCTATTATTATAGCTGTATAGCATCTTTGTATTGTCTTTTTAATTGTTACAACCATAAGAATACGGCTGAAATGTTAAACAGTTATTATGGAACTTTTAATTGGTTTTCTTTGACGTCACATGTTGTGTTACGCCACTATGAAGGAACTAAAAAACCATGTCTTTTTTACGTGTTGTCCTGCAGGTCAGGGACGGCTCCACATCCAACTCTCCTCTGCTGGGGACGTTCTGTGGAGCAGAGGTTCCCCCCAGGCTGCAGTCCACTCAGAGATCCATGTACATCCGCTTCAAGACCGACTCGTCCGTCAGCAACCGCGGCTTTGAAGCAGCCTATGACTCGGCCTTGGAGGGTGAGGCAGATATCCACTTTAAGCACTCTGACTGTCCTGGTAAAAAGCCACATAGTGATATTATTACCAGCAAACCTTTAACAAACATCGTTCTACTTCCCGGTGGCCTCAGTAAGGACAGATTGATATGGGGTTCATACACGTACTGTAGTAAGCAGGTGGTCAAAGAGCTTTTCTTCTCAGTCCAAACCTGTCCACCATTCAGCAGTACTTCTATATGGAGGAATACTAGTGCTTCTATATATTTGTGACCCAGTCAAGCTACTTTGACCCGTTTTGCTCTTTGCGGCACCAGGCTGTGGTGACGTCCTCACCAGCCCTTCAGGCACCATCACAAGCCCCGGTCACCCCGGCAGCTACCCCCATGGCGCCAACTGTACCTGGTACATCAGCGTTGCCCCAGGCAACCTGGTCCGGCTATCCTTCGACTCCTTCCACCTGGAGTACCACATGAACTGTAACTTTGATTACCTGGAGGTGTACGACAACGGCACTGTGCAGACAGGAAGCAAGGTTGGCAGGTACGTGATACATTTCTACCTACTCAGCGCTAACGCTAGTTAGCCTGCTAACGTTAGCTCCACTGGCTTCTAGGTAGAATAGTGAGATGTGAGCAGTAGATCTTCTTTCAACCTCTCCGGCTAATTAAACATGAATCCATATTTAGTAAAGCAGCCTGAGACAATCTGAGGCCATCAGAAGGGTCCGGTGCTGCACGGGTGGGCCGGCCTGCGTTCTGCTTCCTGTACTGACGGGTCGGGGGTCTGTGTAGGTACTGTGGGCGCTCGGTGCCTCCTTCCATCACCAGTACCGGCAGCCTGCTGACCCTGCTGTTGGTGTCAGACTGGAGTTTAGCCACTGAGGGATTCTCCGCCAGCTACGTCTCTCTCAACGCCACCACAGGTAGACCGTTGTCTTCTTTCACGTCTGAGTAGATGTCTATGCTGCTGCATACAACTCTTTATTTGATTTATGAGTTCTGTAAATGAAGGTTCAGAAGTACAGCGACGATTGATTGCGTGAAATGTCTTGACTTTTTCTGCAGTTCTGTTCAAACCCAAACTAGCATCTAAACCAATATGTAGCCTCCTCAATCATCCTGAACGCTGAGGCTAAAATTAAGCCTGCGACGGAAACTCACCTTCCACCACTCGCAATTATTTGATCGTTTCTGTCATATGAACTGAATGTACTGTTCATCTTTTACATTGTTCATTGTGTCCACATGTAGTCTGTCCATCAGGAGACGGGTCCTCCTCTGACGTTCTCACTGAGGTTTCTTTTTCCCATGGAAGGGTTTTCACTTCCCTGTGCTGATGTGAGCGTTTCAGGACAGAGGATGTCTCATGTGTACAGACTGTAAAGCCACATGAGGCCGATTTGTGATTTTGGGCTTTACAAAATCAAATGAATTGAAGTGAATTTTAGTGCCTCATGATCCACAATTCTGAGAGAACGAGAACCATGTGGACATGTCAGATGGACCATGTGGACATGTCAGATGGACCATTTGGACATGTCAGATGGACCATGTGCACATGTCAGATGGACCATGTGGACATGTCAGATGAACCATGTGTACATGTCAGATGAACCACGTGGACATGTCAGATGAACCACGTGGACATGTCAGATGGACCATTTGGACATGTCAGATGAACCATGTGGACATGTCAGATGAACCACGTGGACATGTCAGATGAACCACGTGGACATGTCAGATGAACCACGTGGACATGTCAGATGAACCACGTGGACATGTCAGATGAACCACGTGTACATGTCAGATGAACCACGTGGACATGTCAGATGAACCACGTGGACATGTCAGATGAACCATGTGTACATGTCAGATGAACCACATGGACATGTCAGATGAAACGTTGTGATATCAGTAGGACTTGACGCAGTGTGTTTGACCTTTTCAGATCTCTATACTCATTTACATTTGATATGTGGTAGGCATTTACGTGTTTCATTCATTGCATGTGATCGTGCACACACAGTGGGAGGCAGTGTGGATTTGACAATGAGCTACGTGTCATTCATGAGTAATCCAGCCTAGTTTATGGTGAGTTATTGGTACATCATCTTTAAACGCCGTGTGAAGGATGAGGCATCCAACACTAATAAAACGTAGTTGTGAATATTATCACCTAGTCCTACGGCCAGCTCCTAGAATGTTGTCTATGATGTAAGGGAGCAAGCCTCCATTCCCTTTGTGCAACGTGTGTTGTCTGTGGATAGAAGGAGAACTGAACTACTTTTACAAAGTGCTTGAACCTTTTCTCTCGTCAGACTGTGGAGAGACCTTCACCTCCTCTACAGGCTCCTTCAGTTCACCCAACTACCCCGACTACTACCCCAGCACCAGGGACTGCGTCTTCAAGATCACCGTGCAAGTCAACATGCAGATTATGCTGAACTTCAGCCACTTTGAGCTGGAGGGCTCCCCTCCTTCTTGCAACTTTGACTTTGTTGAGATCAGGTGAGGATTCGTTTGTCGAGAAGAAGACAACTCTTCTCGCCATCAGAGATAAACTTCACTTTAATGAGAAACTGACATATGAGGAAGGCTCACTGTGGTTGGTTGACTTGTGTGAAGCTACAGCATCAGAGCAGATCTGTTCACCTTCTTCTATTCGGAGCATCAATGTGATTATGTGACGGCCTGAGTGATGTACCATTAAGTATCAGAGACACTTATGGACAGAGGCAGATGGCGTCAGGAAGCTGCTGTGACTGGTGTCCTAAACACTCAGACTGTCCACATTGTGCGACGCGTCGACACCAGTGCTCACACTTGGCCGTCTCTCGCAGGGACGGTGGCTACGAGACGTCTCCCCTGATCGGTAAGTTCTGTGCCGCTCAGGGACCCCCGGTGCTGGTGTCCCATAGCAACCGCCTTTGGGTCAGATTCCACTCGGATAGCAGCGTCGCCTTTGGGGGATTCACTGCCCACTGGGACGGCACGCAGACCGGTGAGGGGCGTCTTCTCTCTCCCTATTCAGTCTCTATAGGTTCATCATCTTACCATTTGTGTTTTATTATTCGTAATGCTTTGGTATATTATATCAATTAAGATAAGATAGAAGGTTACTAATCCTGAAGGAAATGACTGGGCCAGAGTTTGATCAAAGACTACAGAATTCCAAGCAACCTGAGGCCGGCGCTACGCTAGCGAGTGATCATGTCACGTCCCTTTGCACACTGCGCTCTGTACTCTGACGCCATCACTGTGTCCAAGGCTGTGGAGGGACGCTGAGCACGCCATCGGGAGGCTTCTCGTCCCCCAGCTACCCGCTGCCCTACCACCCCAACGCTGAGTGCTACTGGACCATCAGGACCAACCCGGGCAGCCAGCTCCTCCTGTCCTTCTCTCATTTCCACCTGGAGTCCAGCTCCGCCTGCGCCTTCGATTACCTGTCTGTGAGTAGGCAGTAAAACAGCAGAATGTGCCGAAACGCATTGCTGGACACTTGAAGCCGGTTTTCCTCTCGCAGTAAGTTGATGAAGGCTCTTGTGTAGAAGTAGAAGTGTTCCTCAGTTCTAAACAGCATGCTGCTTTCATGCTGGCTGAATACCTCGTTGTGCGTCTGCCCCCTCGGGGGCAATTGTGAGTAAGTGAGGCAATTGTCGTTTGCATTTTGTTGTTGTTTGATGTGTGTCATTGACGTTCAACGCCTGTGTGTGTGTGTGTCCAGGTATATGACGGTAACAGCACCGGTGGTCCACAGCTGGCCCAGTTGTGCGGCAGTCAGCTCCCCAGCAGCATCAGCTCCTCCAGCAACCAGCTGTACATCAAGCTGCGCACCGACGGCAGCGTCAGCGCGGGGGGCTTCCTCGCATCCTACACCTCCAGTAGGGACACACACACACACACACACACACCGGTCAGCTGTACTATTGCTAATACAACGCAGCGTTTTGATGAGTACTACTACGACTGAGTTCTTCACTTTCAAGTTGAATCAACGTTCTGGTACTTGTTCTATTTCATTTAAAAGTGTCCATTTGAGTCCATGATGACTAATCTCCTTTATTTAGGTAAACCAGCACTTATTGGTGCTAACTTTGTCATTTAGGAAGTGACAGATAAGAGTACTAGTGATGATTTTAACCAGTAATATTCAGCAGGGTGAACATTGTACTGCATTAAACCTGCCATGTAGTCACTCCGTCTGGTTAGTCCATGACTGTGTGTGTGTAACACTCAATGATGCTGTTTCCCGTCAGAATGCCGCGTGCTCGTCTTGAACCAACACAAAGGAGTGGTGGAGTCACTGAACTTCCCCAACAACTACCCACACCACTCCGAGTGCAGCTGGACCATCCAGGCCAGCGCGGGGAACACCGTCAACTACACCTTCACCGCCTTCCAGCTGGAGGCCACCTCCAGCAGCTGCCCCTTCGACCGGATCACGGTACGCGGGCGCACACTGTTCCTCTGCAGGGTTCGTCCCTCCGTCCACACACATGAGGCCTCCGTTTCCATGGTGATCCAAGGCCCAGTCAGCTGCAATCGGCCCTGGAGTGTAGTGATAGTTAACATATGTTTATGGATGTACAGATGTGTGTCGTTGTATTGGACCGTACCGCTGTGTGATGTGTATCTTATCTCCTGCCTGCTAGCTCTTTGACGGGCCCAACGAGCAAGCTCCTCTCATTGGGACCTTCTGTGGCTACACGCCCCCCCCGGCCAACCACACCACCAGCTCAGCTCTCACTGTGGTGTTCACCAGCGACTCCGCCGTGTCCTCGTCGGGCTTCCAGATGATGTGGCACCAGAATGGTAAGAGATGAACAGCTGATGGCTCCGGTGGTTTCTACTACCCAGGTCACACTATAGCAGGGACCCTCACAATCAGATCCAACGATGGCTGCACATCACAACGTCAACCAAGGATAAAGGTGGTGATGACGGAGAGAGAGGGTCATTCAATTAGAGGGAGCAAAGCTCTAGTTTCACTGCGCCCCCGTTGGACCCGACGTGCAGCAGGAGCCCCCCCTCGCTCCCATGGAGGACGCTTCATCATTATTACTTATTTAACTAAAGCTATTCAAATCTTCAAAAGGGAACATTTGAATGTTTCAAAGCCCTTGATGCTCTGACTGATTCTCCGGTCGGGCGTGTGTCCTTGCAGGCTGTGGTGGGGAACTCTCTGGTTCCACGGGCTCCTTCAGCAGCCCAGACTACCCCAACAGGTACCCCGAAAACAAGGAATGTCTGTGGTACGTGACCACGGCGGCTGGCAGCAGCATCACCCTCACTGTCCACGAGTTTGACGTGGAGTTCCATCCTGACTGCAGCTACGATGTGCTGGAAGTAAGACGGAAACAAGAGTCACAAGAACAATATTTCCGTGTTCTTACACTCATGTAGCCGTTAACTGGGCAATATCTGTGTAACTCATTGACCCATGTGACCAAATAAAGAAGACATGCGTCTTATTAGGTGCAAGTTACTATTACTTTAACCCCCCCTCAGGTGTTTGGAGGCCCAGACCTGTTGGCCCCTCAGCTGGCCGAGCTCTGCAGCACCACGTCCAGTCCAATGCGCGTCTCCAGCACCGGCAACCGGCTCACAGTGCGCTTCAAGTCCGACGCCTACGTGAGCGGTCGGGGTTTTAATGCCAGCTGGGCTGAAGTTCAGGGAGGTGGGTGGACATTGTGTGTCCTGCTGTACAGTATTAGTATCGGGGGGGGCGAGTAGTGGACGTACACGAAGACATGCATGAGGGAATTAGTGGTTTTTAGATAAAGTTAGACATTAAACAGTAGTAAAGCCTCTTGGTGCAGCGAGTGCTGCCACCTGCTGGTCTGCGACATCCAGAAGCCACCAGGACACGGAACAGCCTCCACGGTTTGGAAGGAGTCCGCTGACGTGGCAGCTTTGCTCCACTGACTCGGTGTGTCTTATATAATCATATAAATAGGGTGCTGCTGCGTCCTGGGCCTTCACCAACCACAGCACCACTGTTTGTACCCTTCAATGGACTGACTTTCTCCCTGCAGGCTGTGGAGGACCTGTCACTGCTCCATCGGGGGAGATCCATTCTCCTTGGTATCCCAGCAGCTACCCAAACAACGTGGACTGCTCCTGGATCATCAGCGTGGACCCCAACCATCGCGTCTTCTTCAACTTCTCTGACGTGGACATTGAACATCATAGCAACTGCTCCCGGGACCACGTGGCTGTGAGTGACGTCTACGATGCTTCATGCGGACTTCTTTCTCTTCGTGTCGGCCAAGCAGAGCTCCCGGCCCATGGATATGTCTTCTGTGGTTACTATATTATATATTACACACGTGATTGTGTGCTGGAGGGTGAATCTATAGATTGAACAATCAACATTCATTAGAATAGATGTTTTACTCTAGCTTAGCTTTGGAGCTAGCTAACGTCGGTGACTGCAGACACCTAGTGTCTACAGTCAGTAAAGGGACAATGGGACCCATTTGTAAGCCACCGCGTCCATCACATCTACAATGTCCCCTCTGACTCTTCATCCGAGTCAACGCACAGAGCTGCAGGGAACAGGGGGAAGCTCATGCACACCAGCATCCGTCCAGCACGGATCACCACCCCCACAACTTCGCCGCTATCCACGGTCCCTGAAGGCGTCTGCCTACAGCTGGGGGCTAAGCTGCAGGAAACCCCCAAACGCTGGTTATTACTTACTGGTCAAGTATCTATCGCTCTCTAAAAACCTCCTGAAGCTCCAACTAGAGCGGGTGTCCAACAGGTTGGTCGCTCGCTGCCTCCGTTGGGTCCATCTGATGGGAAGCTTGCCTGTATCTATGTCATCAGCTGCTCCCTGTCCACTGGCTCTGCCCCCCCAAAGCAGCTTCCGTCTTTAGGAAGAGGGGCCTTGACCCGGAACAAACACAGCCCGTCCCCATGACCTGTTAAACGTGCTCGTTCTTCCTGTTTACCACGTGAAGACGTGTAAAACCAATGAAGCTGTGGAAGACAACCAGCGCCATGGGTGGAGGACAGTTCCTGTGGATCCAGTGCTTCCTGCTGTACTGAACCCACACGTCTCTCCCTCTGTAGATCCACGATGGTCCAACCACTTCTTCTCCTCTGCTCGCCCAAGTGTGTGGCAGCAGCCTTCCTCCCTCCATCACCTCCACCCAGAACACCATCTACGTTCGCTTCAGGTCTGACTTAAGCCACAACCATCGTGGCTTCAGTGCTCGATTCTCTCAGGGTGGGTCTCTGCTTTCATCCAACTGAAATGTTACAGATCCTTTTGTTACATTACAGGTCATTTAGCTGACGCTTATATCCAAAGCGACTTACATTACTAACCCTTATGAAATGCAAAAGTGTGGGGGGGGGGAGGCACTAACCATGGATTCCTATCTGTTTTCAACAGCCTGCGGTGCAACTATCATAGCGGATGACAGCGGTGGGGCCATCGTGTCACCTCGGTACCCGGCGTCTTACCCACCCGATCAGAACTGTAGTTGGATCCTGAGAGCGCAGGAACCATGTGAGCTGCTCCCGCCCCCCCTCAGACGAGACGCCTGTGACACAGACCCTGTGGGTGTATAACTTAATAACTTGTTAACTTTATGTCGCCAGTTAACCACGTGACTCTGTCATTCACTGACTTTGAGTTAGAGATGATTAACTGGAACTGCTCGCATGATGCTGTGGACGTCCTGGACGGAGACAACTACCAGGCGCCTTCTATAGGTAGTCCTCCTGTGTCAGCTGTTTACCAGGGCTCAGTGTGCAGATACGCTGCAAGCCCCCCGAGACACAGTATGAGCTGATACGAGTGGACTTCTTCTTCTTTGTCAGGGCGCTACTGTGGCTTTGAAATACCTCAGCCAGTGACGTCCTTCAGTAACTCCATGGTGGTAAACTTCATCTCCGACCACTCTGTGTCCAGTAAAGGGTTCAGAGCCACCTTCTCAGCATCCACCTCCAGTAAGACGAAGCAGTGCTGCAGCCAATGCGTGTAGAAGTGATCCCACGGGGCGCCGTCCAGCATAAGTCATGCTGCCACTTCTTCTGCTCAGGTTGTGGAGGAGATCTAGTGATGGAGAGCGCTGCGTTTAACAGTCCGAACTATCCAGATGCTTACCCGCCTGATGTGGAGTGTGTGTGGACCATCAGCAGCTCTCCAGGGAACCGCCTCCAGCTGTCATTCATGTTAGTCAACAAGAACCCGACTGCTCAAAGATGACCTTTGGGGTCAAATGTCAAGCACGTCTTTGATATTGATTCAACCCGTTTTTAAGTGACATGTAGGGAGACGTACTCTTAATGCCTGAGTATATATGAGTTCCTGGTCCACAAAGTATGAGACGTACCAGGACGGATTGTGAACGTGTTGCAGAGGCTTTATAGTTTACACCACGTCTCTATTATGTCCACATGCTAACAGCTGCACATCATTGGATCCTAACTGACTAAGAATGATACGCACAGAGAAGATGCCCGTGATGTTCTTTGGAGCGGGTTGAGCCTTGGAGGAGTTGTGGTGAAGCAGTAACCACCTGGCGTACTACTGATAGACGCCTGTAATAATCTGTAGCTATCTTTGGTATTAGAGAGAACCTTATGACTCCACAGTAACGGGACGTCTCTTGTGTTCAGCCTCTTTAATCTGCAGGGAGACGCTGGGTGTCACAATGACTACGTGGAGATCAGAGAGGGCTCCTCCACGGGGGCTCTGGTGGGCCGCTTCTGTGGCAGCTCGCTGCCCTCTAACTACACCTCTGTGATTGGTCACATCCTGTGGGTCAAGTTTGTGTCCGATCCGTCAATCAGCGCAGCAGGATTCAGAGCCACCTTCTCACACCGTGAGTTCATCTGTTCATCGGTTTCCAGCTCTGACTAAAGTGCTCGGTTCATATTAGCGTTGCTGGTTCCTACTGATTCCTGGTTATCATTAAGATCCTTGGGAGGCCAAACCCAGTAGTGTACAGAGGGTCATGTAGGCAATCTGTGCGATACCTCCATTCACATCTGTCCCTGACCGGCGAAACCCGTCTCTAGAAGATGGTTCACACGCGTCCTCACAGTCAGAAAGATCATCATCTCATATTATGCCTTCATAGAACCTCAGATGAATCCGATGACAAACACATCAACTCGTTTCAGACCTTTTTATAAATGAATAGTAGTATTGTCAATAATGTGACCAAGCGAGTCACAGATCTGATGCTCATCCAGGAGCGACTTCAGTGGAGATGATGAGCAGTTCTCATCGATGCTCATTGCTCATTCAGTCTTGTGGCCAAGCAATGGTCCTTTACAGGAGGTCTCCACACTGCAGGCACTGTGCTGTCATAGTGGGGTTAGTGTGTGAAGTTCACGCGCTGGTTGGACAACACAGTCAGTGTCTCGTATCTTCAGTGACTCGATCACTGGAGATACGAGACACCGACTGTCTCACTAAGCGTCACTAAGCAGCGTGGTCTGTGTTCAGGGACTGAGAAGCGTGGCGTTGACTTCTTTGCTCCTCATTAGTGTATGGCAATGATGTGGAGGGGGAGTCTGGTCAGATAGCGTCGCCGCTGTATCCCAGAACCTACCCCAACAACGCCCACTACCACTGGACCATCACTGTGGACGGAGGCAGCTACATCCAGATCCGCTTTGTGGACATGGACATAGAAGACCTGTACGACTGCAACTACGACCAGCTCAAAGTAAGACCCCTTTATACCTTTGACTCCAATACAATATTCTGAATGTCAGCGTAAGTGTTCAGATGATGAGATATAGTAGATAATAATAATAATAATAATAATAATAAGCGTCTTAATGAATTATTCACGTTGTGGCCTGTACGTACGTACAGTAAATGCTGGGAGGGCTGAAGTGGAATACAAGAGCACTCAGAAGGAAATAGTCTTTAGTGAGCACATCATCTGATATACACACGGTGTATCGGACAGCAGGGACACCAGAAAGGTGGAGCCCCCCATCGTTGTTTCTTACCTCCAGATATTTGATGGCCCTGACGTTCATCACATCCCCATTGGAGCGTTCTGTGGTTTGGCCTTGCCCCCCCCCTTAAGGAGTTGGGGGAGCACTGTGACCCTGCAGTTTACCACCGATTCAGTGGTGGGGGGACGAGGTTTCCTTGTGGAGTGGACCGCTGTCCAGGACTCTGGACCACCGCCCACTATCACACCAGGTATAAACTACATGCTACTTTACATTCCAAAGAAAGCCAGAATCTGGTCCTGGTGCCTTCAAGTGAAAAGGAAATGCAGATTGGCTTCTGTCTTATTTGCATCTTCTTGGTACAAATAGAAAAATCTATGTGATTGGTGTATTTTTAGAAGCTGAGTCTTTCTATCTGACTGTAAACCAAGTTATTGACAAACTGAGGCTCACTGTTAATGGGAGCGATCATGGAACGGTCCCAGCTGCTCCTCTGACTCCATCCACAGCGTCCACTCAGAAGTCTGATCTGGAGTCAGCGTTGTTACAATCTCTGAACGTGTACCTTTAACTGTCACATGAATGACTTTATGAACAGCAGTTGACTGTCCAATGACTTGGACCACAATATGTGTTGTAGTTTGTGTGCATAATTAAATCATTAAGGACTAAAAAACATTATTCAACTGAGGGTATTGACATGAAACCCATTCTCTGTTTCTACTAAGTACATGAACCTCTGTGTGTGTGTGTGTGTGTGTGTGTGTCAGGGGCTTGCGGGGGGGTTCTAATGACGGGGGACACTCCTGGCTTCCTCTTTTCTCCTGGATGGCCGGACAGCTACGCTCCTCACCTGGAGTGTACCTGGTTGATACGTTCTCCAGACTCCACCATAGAGCTGAACCTCCTCTCTCTGGACATAGAGGACTACCCCGGATGCTACTTTGACAGCCTCGTCATCAGAGACGGTGAGCCGTGAGTGAAAGGACAAGAAAAAATCACAAGCAAAAAGCATAGGAACCGCCAAGTGTTGGACAATAAAAGCCATTGGCAGAAATGAAGAAGAACACCAGGGAGGTGGTTTGTGTGTGGCAGCACACGCTGTAGAGTTGGGTCCATTTAGTCCTCTGAACATCTAGTGATGGTTGCCATGCATGTGTGTGTTCTCAGGTGGGAGCAGTCTGTCCCCCCTGATGGCCACTGTGTGTGGTCCAGATCCCCCAGCTGCTCTCCACTCAACAGGAGACTCCATGTTCATCCACTTCTCCTCAGACGCCAGCATCGCTGGCCGAGGCTTTAATGCCTCCTACTCCAAAGGTCATAGGTCATACCACAAGCAAATGACAACCATTGGATATTTGGCACGTATATGCAGCGACTTTGGCACAATCGATGGTTTAACCATTTAATCAAACCGTAGGTAGAAGATATATAAAGGAAAAGTGTTTCCCCAACCAGTGTAACAGGGGTTCGCCCCCCTGAAAAAGTGTGCAATTTAAATTAATAAAATAAAAAAGTGTATAATTGGTTTTCCACGCTGACATGAATGTGTGCGCTCGTAGCAGCGGGGCAGAGCCCCAGAGGGACGACTTTAGCTTTAAAGAGGCTCCTCGGCTGCTTTGTGTGTAGACATTTGCGATTAATATGAACTAATATTCGCTGGCCAGCACCTACAGGAGTAAAGCTGATCAACAAAAGGCTTCATTTACACACTCTGGTCAAATGTAGATAATCAGTCTCCATCAGAGCTTCACCACATGTTGTTTTGTTCAATCAATGCCTTGAGAGGCACTCCAGCCCTCTTTTATGACACTTATCCTAATGTTGTGCTTTTTAAGGTTGTGGGGGCCTGTTGCATGTAGACAGAGGGGTGCTGAGCAGTCCTCAGTACCCCCACAACTACCTGCCCGGTCTGAACTGTAGCTGGCATGTGATGGTGACCACAGGCTTCAGGGCTTCCGTCACCTTCCAGAGTCCGTTCCAGATTCAAGGCTATGGAACTCAATGCAGCTCTGGAGACTACCTGGAGGTACATGCAGCACATAGAAATATATACAAGCATAGGCACATATTCAAAAAGCCGTTTACAGATTTTATAGCCTTGTGTTGGTCGTACTATGCTGGATTCATCACTCTCAGATCGCTCCAATAATAGCTTGCCCTCTGCACATACAGGCAGTATTTAATTCAACAGCAGCAAGAATAAACAAAGAGGTTAGCGATGCTTGTAATGTGTAATGCATGTTGAATTAACCACTGGTAGTCACAGCTGATGTTTGTTCTCGAGACCGAGGGACGAAATCGAGCAGCATACGTGGGTTTCATCGTCTCCACAGATCTCTGCCTGTTCACACTAAAGCTAATGTGAAGTAATAATAATAACAGTTGTTTTCTGATTAGTCACTGGCTGTTGTCTCCACAGCTAAGGAACGGTCCAGATGGTTCGGCTCCACTACTGGGCGGACGTCTCTGTGGTTCAAGTGTGCCATCTCTGTTCCAGACTACTGACAACCACCTCTTTATTCACTTTGCATCTGATTCCACCAATGAGGCCACTGGCTTTAAGCTGACCTTTGAAGCCCACAGTCAGGGTATAACAACCTCTTATCTATTGCTTCTGTGTCAATAGAATTCATTACAACATTCATATGGTTGGTGTGTTGTACACCAGTGTCAAATAATACCAACAAGTAATCAATTACTTTATCAGTGTTATTATTCCTATTGGTGTTGATGGTTCATTTAAAAGTGCATGAATTGATTACAGGGTTGAGTGAGACAAGGGTTGAGGAGCCATCAGGATACCAGGAGGCAAATTTCACGCAAATAGACAGGCAGACACGAAGGTAGAAAGTAGGTATGTAGACAGAGAGGTAGACAAGTAGATAGAGAGGTATTAAGGTATGTGAACAGGTAGATAGACAGGTAGGCACGTAGACAGAGGTAGACAGGTTGATAGAAAGGTATTAACATATGTGAACAGGTAGGTAGATAGAGAGGTAGGTACGTAGACAGAGGTAGACAGGTAGGTATGTAGACAGAGGTAGACAGGTAGGTATGTAGACAGAGGTAGACAGGTAGGTATGTAGACAGAGGTAGACAGGTAGGTACGTAGACAGAGGTAGACAGGAAGGTACGTAGACAGAGGTAGACAGGAAGGTACGTAGACAGAGGTAGACAGGAAGGTACGTAGACAGAGGTAGACAGGAAGGTACGTAGACAGAGGTAGACAGGTAGGTACGTAGACAGAGGTAGACAGGTAGGTATGTAGACAGAGGTAGACAGGTAGGTATGTAGACAGAGGTAGACAGGTAGGTATGTAGACAGAGGTAGACAGGTAGGTATGTAGACAGAGGTAGACAGGTAGGTACGTAGACAGAGGTAGACAGGTAGGTACGTAGACAGAGGTAGACAGGAAGGTACGTAGACAGAGGTAGACAGGAAGGTACGTAGACAGAGGTAGACAGGTAGGTACGTAGACAGAGGTAGACAGGTTGATAGAAAGGTATTAACATATGTGAACAGGTAGGTAGACAGGTAGATAGAGAGGTAGGTACGTAGATAGACGGGTAGATTTTTTTACAACAGCCACAGAGAATTTAAATAATTGATTGCTGTTGGTATTTAAAGAGAATTGCTATCAAAGATCGGGGCATATATGGACATGCCTTTCATGATGCTGGTTAATTGCAAAGTGGTCCCACACATTTATATGTTTTCCCTTTTTTGCAGCATGTGGAGGCTACATTGAGCTAGATGGTAACGATCCTCCAGGGTACATCACTTCACCAAACTATCCCCAGAACTACCCCCAGAACATTGACTGTATTTGGGTCATAACTGTGCCCAATGGAGAAGCTGTCCAAATTGACTTTGAGGAAGAATTCTACATTGAGCCCACCAACAGGTACAGCTGCTACCCAGGCTGCTCTTAGGTTATATTCACATGTCCTTTGCTTGCGTTTGGTTTTACACTCTGGAGACTCCACTGCCTTTTGTATTTGCTCTTCTATTTACAAGTCTCATGACATCCTTCTTTAATAGATGCAGTTCATTTTTTTCCCTCAACTGCTTCAATAAAATATGCATAATTTGATACACCTTCAAGCCCTTAAATAAAAGTAATGGCCAAGACCCAAACATGCAGACTGTTTGGGTCTCAAATAATTTAGGTTTTATTTAAGAAAGCAATGAGGATTATCAGGTGATTTTCCTGTGATTCCGTCCTCATGTCTTTAACTTCATGTTTCTCAGCTGTCTGTATGACTACCTGGAGCTGCGGGATGGCTCAACAATCAACACTGGTTTCATTTCCCGCCTCTGTGGAAACACCCGGCCATCCACCCAACATTCAACAGGTGCCTCCATGCTCCTCAGGTTTCGCACCGACGCCAGTGTCGTGCACAAAGGCTTCAAGGCAAAGTACTCGATAGGTAGGCAACTGCATGGTTCCAGATATTGACAAATTATATTTATGTTATAGTAACAAATCTTAAATAATACTGTAGCCACCATAAATAAAAGTGACATTGTATTTTCAGCCATTCAATGCTAATTGTTGCTCTGTTGCTATTTGAAAATGCTACATTTGAATTCATCCCTGATACCGTGGGGTCAAAGAGAGGAAACCTTTCAAATCCTACACGGGAACGGCCCTCAAGTTCTCCTCTTCTCCTCTTTGGAAAACGTGGCCATTGAAAAGAAGTGAAAAATTCCATCATTTTAAAATAAAAATGTCCCTTGTTATGTCCGATCTCTCCCAGCAACATGTGGAGGTACCTACATAGGTCAGAGGGGTACGATCCACAGCCCTGGTTTCCCAGAGGCCAACTATCCTGACAGCTCCAGCTGTGAGTGGTACCTGGAGGGGCCCACAGGGCATTACCTCACCCTTAGCTACGGCAACCTCAGCCTGCAGACCACTCAGGGATGCTCTGCTGACTATGTGGAGATCAGAGAGTACAATGCCTCAGGTAAGACACTCCCCCATGAGAGTCGACCATCAATAAAAAACAACAGCTCACAACCGCACATCTGTACCAGTTTGACATGTTTCACTCACCATCTCCATTTGAATTGGCTGTCAATGGCAAATATACATTTTCTGTGAGTATTGAAGTTCACTTCCAGAACACTCACATTGTCACCAATTGTGGTGAACATTCATTTTTCCCAGTTTCTATTTTCCAATGTGTTTATGGGAATGACACGGAAAAGAAAAATGGGAAGTGAGCACTATGCAGTCAAAAGCCATATGGCTTGATACTGACATGAAAGTAGTCATGTAGTAGTAGAAAGTAGTCAAAGTGACCCTCTATCCTGTGTTGTACTGTGTGTGCAGGGCGCCTCCTGGGCCGACACTGTGGGAGTCACCCTCCGGCTTCCGTTGACACATCTGACAGTTTTGCCTATGTCAGGTTTGTAAGTGATAACAGTGGAAATGCAGCTGGCTTCAGTCTGACATTTGAGGCCAGCATTGAAGGTAAAATCATTTTCTAAAGATGAAGAGATTATTTGTTCCACAATGACAAACTACTCACATTCAGCTAAAGCGGATTCCGATCCGTCACTGAAGGTTTGTTCCAGCCCTATTAGTTAATATTCATTTCTCTTTTGGATTCTTCTGGCCGCTCACAGCTCTTTTACTGGACATGTCATCATTCACCTTCATATCCATCCACTGATGACAGGAGCTACGCTACACAGTAGATCAGGAACTTTTCTAGCCAATCAGTTTGCCTCAGAGAAAGTGTCCTTGGACAACAGACTGAGAATTAGATAAGAGCCTCCTTGGCAGGTGGCTCCGTGCAGGTTTACCCCCCCCCGTCACTGAACCGGTGAATGATGACATGTGAGTGGTTAGAAGATCAGAAAGGTGCTATAGAAATACAAGGGAAATGACCATTTAAATAACTTTTTCTGGTCATTTTATAAACTGTACTGCATTCAGTAAGTCACATAAAATGTCCCAATACCTTTTTATATCTAGATATATAAATGTCATTGCTCATATTGGAAGTGTCCCTTTTGTTTGACGTTTCCTCATCCAATGGCAGTCTGTGGAGGAGAGCTGAATGCCCCCTCAGGGACGATCTCCTCTCCCAACTACCCCAACTTGTACCCACACAACCGGGTGTGTCGCTGGGAGCTGGTGGTGTCACCAGGCCGCCGGGTCACACTCACCATGGAGGACCTGCGGCTGGAAGAGTCTGCTGCTTCCTGTGCATTTGACTACGTTGAGGTAAGTTATTTGGTTCTTCTTCTAGTGTTTATCATCATTATCATATTTCTGAGACAAAGAGACACTGGCAAGGTTGTGGAATGTGTTTTTGCTAAAAGTACAGTTTATGATGGAGTAAAAAAATGAAATTGCTCTTAAACTACGTTGTACAACTATGGCTACTATGAATAGAAACATCTTTCCTGCATTTCATTTGACCCATATGAAGTGAGTGGACGGTCTATCTGTCTACCTGCCTGTGTTTCCTCCTACCATTGACCTACCTTTCATCCTTCCTACCTACCTGCCTGTTTCCTCCTACCATTGACCTAGCTTTCATCCTTCCTACCTACCTGCCTGTGTTTCCTCCTACCATTGACCTACCTTTCATCCTTCCTACCTACCTGCCTGTTTCCTCCTACCATTGACCTACCTTTCATCCTTCCTACCTACCTGCCTGTGTTTCCTCCTACCATTGACCTACCTTTCATCCTTCCTACCTACCTGCCTGTGTTTCTTCCTACCATTGACCTACCTTTCATCATTCCTACCTACCTGCCTGTGTTTCTTCCTACCATTGACCTACCTTTCATCCTTCCTACCTACCTGCCTGTTTCCTCCTACCATTGACCTACCTTTCATCATTCCTACCTACCTGCCTGTGTTTCTTCCTACCATTGACCTACCTTTCATCATTCCTACCTACCTGCCTGTGTTTCTTCCTACCATTGACCTACCTTTCATCCTTCCTACCTACCTGCTTGTGTTTCCTCCTACCATTGACCTACCTTTCATCCGTCCTACCTACCTGCCTGTGTTTCCTCCTACCATTGACCTACCTTTCATCCTTCCTACCTGCCTACTTACCTACCTGATTCCAACATATTTTTTATGTTTGATCACTTTAAAACCTAAAGTCCCTTAGTTACTGCACAACTGTGTTTTCTAGATCCTCAACGGGTTGTTGGTCGATGCCCCTCGCCTACACATATTCTGTGGTACAGTACCAGCAGGCACAGAGGTGCGCTCCTCCAGCAACACAATGACCGTTGTGTTTCACACTGATGCCTCCGTGTCCAATGGGGGCTTCATGGCTTCGTACTCCTCTGATGAGCCTGCGGGTGAGATACTTCTCAGTAAAAGAGTTATTCCTACATTAGTTATTGCTACATATCCTTAGCAAAACATGTTTGTGGCAACTGGAAAATGTGATAAAGACATCGCTGCCAGCCTCAAATAATAATCACTTTTTAGGAAGAGGAAGGAGAAGCGTTGCCAAAATCCGGTTGTGGGTGAACTGATTAGAATATCAGGAGGGCCAACCCAGTCCAATATCATGATTTCTTTATTAAATGGGGCTATTAAATGAGTTTATTTAATAGCCCCGTGGTGATAGTGTACAATCAGGCTCCACATGGCGGCAGGAAGATATCATCCAGGTTTAATTTACTGTGAATTGAGAAGACCAGATGAAGAGTCTTCAGCATGCAGGGTTAGATTTCACTTTATAAGAGCCTCCTCACTGCCTTTACCTATAACTATTTGTTAAAACAACCCAACATCATCTGTTTCATGCCGTCTTTTGTTAGAATGTGGTGGGATCTTGAACAACCCAGCGGGTGGAAACTTCACTTCCCCTGGATACTTAGTGTCCAACTACAGCAACAACCTGAACTGTGAGTGGCTAATCCAGAACCCACAGAACGTCAACTCCTCTATCGTGGTGCTGATAGAAGAGCTGCACCTGGAGAACCAGCAGACCTGTGAGTCCGACTACCTCCAGCTGCGCCTTGGTGAGTGTTGTTACACATCTGCTGATCAGTCTGAACACCTGAGCCGTACAGTACAGGGTGAGGGTACAAGCTTCACTTGTTTTATTATGAGGGCCCGAGCAGCCGACAGCGTCGGTCCTGCAAGGACCTTTTGAAATGTCTTTTGCTTCTGATTTTTATTTGAAAAGATGGGGTGCATATGTGGGGGATCTTCCATGCCACAGAATTTGTGGCGACCAGCGACGAGCGGCGCCCAGACTGTCTGGTTTACTTCAGCTCAACCGTCCTGCTAAAGAAACCATGAAGACATGGTTGACCGTTGTACTTAAACCATGAGCTTTAGTCCAAAAATTCTTTCCAAAAAAAAAATCCCAATTCCAAATATATGAAAATAATATATTTATGTCAATGCCAAGCTATAGCTATGCGTTTTTATTCTAATAGGGGCGGCCGTGGAACAAGGAAATACCCTAATGATGATCGTTAGGGGAGTAAAGTAAAGACGGCCCTCGGTCAGTCTATTCCCTGTGTCCCATGCATAAGCCTTTAGTAGATCTCAACTCCCATACGCGCTGCCTCAGGTCTGCGTAGTACTGAGGTTTGCATGTGCTATTCTAATAGTGGATGATAACAATGTTCATGCACTTTGGCAGCTTAATGGAAAGCTCAGTCTCTTCCAGCACAAAGGGGCTTGCTTTCAGTCCACCTGACCCCATATGCTGGTCCTGGGTGTGTCTGAGTACGATCACCAGTGCCTAATTAGAAACATCATTATGATCATCTCTGCACGTATGAAACTAGCTCCACCCCAATCACAGGGAAGCAGGTCTTGGAGAAAGCGGATGGATTTCTTTTTGTTTCACTTCCCCCCCCCTCCCACAGGTGACTCAGATGGGGAGCTGCTGGCCAAGTTTTGTGGGCAGACCGCTCCCAGAATTCCCATTGTAGTCTTTACCCATGAGCTATGGGTCCATTTCAAGACTGATGCCTCCCAGGGAGATGTGGGCTTCAGGGCCAAGTACATGTTCTCTGGTAAGACACACGTAGGCTGTCCCTGGGTATGGCACACGGTCCTGGTCTACGGACCAGTCCGTGTGTGAGCATTCTCTCTTTGCAGAGTGTGGAGGCTTGCAGACAGGTGAAGGGGGACTGGTATCCAGTCCTAACTACCCCAACACATACCCCAGCCCCAGTCGATGTGCGTGGCTACTAGAGGCTCCAATAGGACACACTATTACAGTAAGTCTGTGTTTGCTTCCATTACCTCTGTATTCATTGAGTCTTATATACATAAGGGACCTTTCTGCAACAACAGAAAAGCTAAATTAAATTAAAATTGACATTGATGCAACAAACAAACTAAAACACAATTTAGACAGTAAGCGCACGTGTACCAAATCTATTTGAGGAGTTTGTATTCATATAGTGGACCTGTAAAGTCTCATTTTGAGTAATGGGAGCACCCCCTTTGTACTCCCAGTACATCTACTGCTGTTTGCTGCAGATGGAGAGGCTGATAAGTAGTCTTCATTTTGTCTTCCCACAGTTGACCTTCAGCTATTTCAACCTGGAGCCGCACTCTCAATGTGGCTGGGACTCCGTCACCGTTTTCAATGGAGGATCCCCTGGCTCTCCTGTTATTGGCCAGTACTGCGGGGGCACCTCCCCAGGCACTATACAGTCCGGATCAAACAAGCTTGCTGTAGTCTTCCTGGCCGACCATAGTGTTTCCACAGGAGGCTTTATGGCGTCCTGGTCGGCTGATTCCTCAGGTGGGCTACACTCACTAAATGAACGTGCTCCACATGCCGCATGCTGACCTGATTAGTAGGGATACAATAACGAGTCCAGCTTTCTATCATCTCCATAGCAATGTCAATCAGACATGCTTACACAAACTCTACTAAATATTCCACACTCTTCAGCTGGCTAACCATTTATATGCACTTCTTTTCCTGGCCAGGCTGTGGAGGGGTGATCCATGCTGACATGGGAACTATCAAGTCTCCAAACTATCCCCAGAATTTCCCAGCCAATGTGGAGTGTTCCTGGCGGATTATTGCTCATGAGGGGAACCACTTGGAGATGAGGTTCAACTCTGATTTCCAGATTCCAGACAGCACTGGGACGTGCCAGAGCAGCTACATCAAGGTAACGCCACTGAGCTACAGCAGAAAGCATGTCCGAAGGAGAAAAAGGAGGTTTCCTAAATGTCTGTTTAATAGCAAATTAACATTGCTGTTACTTTGGCTGCACTTGAGCAAACATTCCAAAGGTTGAAGGTTCTCTGCTATCTCTGCATCTTAAAAGTACAGCCAATGCGGAAGTGCCTTAAACTCAAACTCTCTCTAATGTCCATCGGGCTTTAGGGCGGGGCTACACACTGATTGACAGGTCTCTTTACAGACCATGAGGCAGGGGATGCTTTGGGGCGGGGCTACACACTGATTGACAGGTCTCTAACAGACCATGAAGCAGGGGATGCTTTAGGGCGGGGCTACACACTGATTGACAGGTCCCTAGTAGACCATAAAGCAGGGGATGCTTTAGGGCGGGGCTAGACACTGATTGACAGGTCTCTAACAAACCATAAAGTAGGGGATGTTTTGGGGCGGGGCTACACATTGATTGACTGGGCTCTAACAGACCATAAAGTAGGGGATGTTTTGGGGCGGGGCTACACGCTGATTAACAGGTCTCTAACAGACCATGAGGCAGGGGATGCTTTAGGGCGGGGCTACACACTGATTGACAGGTCTCTAACAGACCATAAAGCAGGGGATGTTTTGGGGCGGGGCTACACATTGATTGACTGGGCTCTAACAGACCATAAAGTAGGGGATGTTTTGGGGCGGGGCTACACGCTGATTAACAGGTCTCTAACAGACCATGAGGCGGGGGATGCTTTAGGGCGGGGCTACACACTGATTGACAGGTCTCTAACAGACCATAAAGCAGGGGAGGCTTTAGGGCGGGGCTACACGCTGATTGACAGGTCCCTAGTAGACCATAAAGCAGGGGATGCTTTGGGGCGGGCCTACACGCTGATGGACAGGTCCCTAGTAGACCATAAAGCAGGGGATGCTTTGGGGCGGGGCTACACGCTGATTGACAGGTCCCTAGTAGACCATAAAGCAGGGGATGCTTTGGGGCGGGGCTACACGCTGATTGAGTGGTCGCTAAGGCAAAATTGTCCGAAATTATAGTTTTCCTTACTTTGGTCTTAAACCTCAAATTCTTCTCAAGTCTTCTTCAGCTTTGTACGAGCCCAAATTAAATAAGCCCCGCCTTGTTGCCATTCTTTCCTATCTTCTGCCAAAGATGCATAGATAGAAGACAATACACCTTCTGAATCGGAATGCTTCTTCCTACAGGTGTGGTCAGGTCAGACCCAAGATACTGAGGCCCTGCTGTCAACAGGCTGTGGCTCAGTGGCCCCGGGCACCATCGTTGCTCCATATAACATCCTGACGAGCCGATTTCAGGGAACAGGAGCCCCTGGCAGAGGGTTCTCAGCGTCCTTCAGCACCAGTAAGATCCAGGCAGACATCTTCACTGTGTGGATAACGTCATACTGACTGAATGTGAAATAGAGCCTGTGATTGTAACACATCTGTGTTTGCTATGAATACTTTTCTTCTCTTGGAGTTTCACCTGTAAAACCAGCTTTTCCATATTTGCCGTGTTACAGTAGTAAGTAGTTTTTAGTCCCAGTTGTCGTGGTGATATTAATAATGATTGAAGTGAATTTCTACTGAAGGGATGGTGTTCCCTTCAGTGTTAAAGGATGAGGTCTGATGTCTTCTCATTATCAGGGTGCGGAGCAAACTTTACAGCTCCTAGCGGCCGTGTGGTTTCTCCCAACTACCCTGCCAACTACCCCGACCACTCCAACTGCAACTACACCATAGACGCTGGAGAGCAGTCTGTGGTCGTGCTCACTTTCCAGGTCTTCCAGGTTGAAGGCAAGTATGAGCAGCACACAGAAAGGACTGCAGATGTCTTGTCTCTGTTTAACATCCATTGCAAATGGACATTTGGTTTGATAGTCAAGCAGCTTTGATGACTATCTGTCTGTTTTCTAGCACATTCCAACTGCCAGTATGACGGGCTGAAGATCTACAGCATGGCTACCGGTGGCCCTGCTCTCGCCACCCTCTGTGGTAGCAGCGTCCCGGGGCCGTTCTCCAGCTTCGGCCCCATGTTACTCCACTTCTACTCTGATTCTGTGATCTCTGACCGGGGCTTTACGGCAGAATACAGAGCCATCCGTAAGTAACAAATGCTGCACTCTGATGACAGATGCAAGGTCTGAATGTAGGGACTGAGGACAAAGACAGCTTTCCAGAGTACGTTGTTCCAGTTGAGGAGGGTCTCTGTCGTTCCATATAGTGAGGTCACGCTCAGAGGTATCCATGTCCAACCGTGTGTGTGTGTGTGTGTGTGTGTGTGCGTGCAGCATGTGGTGGTTTCTTCAACAGCACAATGGGTACAGTCAGCAGTCCAGCTCTGTCCATGACCAACTACCACCACAACATCAACTGTACCTACCACATCGTGGTCCGCGCCAACACAGTGGTGGATATCAAGTAAGACTGCAAGAGTTTATTTATGGAATAAGGTGTGAGGAGGATTCCTACGGAATAATAACCATAATGTTCTTGTATTGGCTCTTCTCACTAAAACATCTCATTGAGTTCAACCATGTTGTTCCTTCGGTAAAACTATTTAAAACTAGTTTTGGTTACATTTTTATGTTTGAATGGAATAAATGCAGAGGGCAGAGGGCTGATCAGGATGCTAAACACCTTTAACACCACCTTCTCCCACAGGTTTAACACCTTCCACCTGGAGGCATCTTCATCCTGCCGCTATGACTATGTGGCAGTGTATGATGGACAGGACATCTTGGCGCCTCTGTTGGGGAAATTCTGTGGTTCAGTGCTCCCACCTGATCTGCGTTCCTCCACCAACCAGCTGTTCATTGTCTTCAAGACCGATGCGTCAGGGAACGGCATCGGCTGGAGGGCTGTTTACACGGAGACACTCGGTAGGCCGACATTGTTTCACTTTATTGGACAAATGAAACCCTGAAGCGGAATGATTATGTAAAGAAGGACACTGTTTGGTTTAGTGCTATCTCTGCAGATATTGTTCAAATAATAAGTACACAAATGGTTGTATTCTGTTAAAAAGTTGAGGGGACTTAAGTCTCACCTCCTGTCCTTGTCTCCACGTTTGTATCATTGTTGGCAGGTCCTGCACAGGGATGTGGTGGCTACCTGTCCATGCCCATGGGCATGTTTGGTTCCCCAGACCCAGACCTGGACGGGCGCTATGAGCCCCGGATGGACTGCCGGTGGACCATTGAGCTGCCGGTCAACAGGGCCGTCAACCTGACGTTCAACTCCTTTGAGGTCGAGAGCTCCTCCACGTGTGTCTACGACTACGTCAGAGTAAAGAACCTTTCCTTCATCCTGAAGATACTGCGCCAAGCTTTCCCTGTTCTGTTGCTCGTGGGACAGAACTTACTGTGTTACTATATCAACGTATATCAGCGGTTATCAAACCGGGGGGCGGGACCCCCACGGGGGTGCGGTGGGCTGTCGGGGGGGGGGGGGGGTGCTGCTTCATCACCACTTCCTTAAATCAACTAGTTGTACGTTGGGCAGCGTATTGATGCAGATGTTCTTTTTCTGTTCAGTTCCTTCATGTATGTGTACTTCTGTCAGGTGTTTGATGGAGACAATGAGAACTTCCCTCTGGTTGGGACATTCTGTGGAAACTTTGTTCCTGCTCACTTTGTATCGAGTGGAAACTTCCTGACTATTCGCTTCGTCACGGATAGTTCAGTGCAAAGACGAGGCTTCAACGCCACCTACAGCGCCGTGCCGCGTAAGACGCCGCCCACTCCTCTGCTTCTCTGCACTCTGCTTCACAAAGAAAACAGCGTAACCTAAAACATTTTCATTTTTACATTTCTAAAAATGAACAACATGCACAAGTTGCATTTTCTGCAATGTTTCCGCCTCAATCTGGAACTTTTGGAATTTTGGAAAACCTGTGATCAATAGCAATACACGGCTAAATCGAGCTGTGACTCTTCTTATCACGCGTACCTCTACAGTAACTAAAACATTTTGAAAGGTTGGATTCGAGGGTAAAAGAAGGAGAACACAGACTAAGGATGTTACTCTATATCTCTTATCATGCTGTCATTTCCTCAGCTGATGTTTGTAGTCATACATGTTGCTGTTTGTGACCCTCCCAATGTGTTTGCCTTCCCCCAGTGGTCTGCGGCGGGACTCTGAACGCCACCACCACCATCCAGAGCCTGGTTTCGCCTTCCTTCCCCAATGGCTATTCTCCTTACACCTCCTGCCGCTGGGTGCTGGATGCTCCGGCCCAGGAATCCATCAAGGTTTCAGTCCAGACCTTCGTGCTTCAGCCCAGCCAGAGCTGCTCCACAAACTATTTGGAGATGAAGGACTGGCCGGTGGTGAGTGTTGTTACCCTTAAAACGGGGGTCTGCTATGAAACCACTTTGATGATAAACGATGATGTTGTGACGTTTACCCTGATTGAGAGGACTCGTGTCTCCAGGGAGACGACGGGCAGTCACATAAGTTCTGTGCATCAGATGGTCCTCCACCAGACTTCTACAGCTACAGCAGAACCGTCCTCGTGCACTTCAAATCTGACACCTTCATGACAGGAAATGGCCTGATGCTGTCCTACCAGATCGCCAGTACGTCAAGCTCTTCTACTGCGCCAATAAACTACCCGGGGCTTTTAACCCAATCACAGATTAACTGGGGCTACGTTGAGTCAACATTTACTGGACAGGATGAAACAGGATATTGGATAGAGGTCAAAAAGACAAGGTTCAGGTTGGATGCACACGCACCACAACGCGATGTTTAGCATCTTTCTTCAGGGCTGCGTGTTCATTAGTATTTAGGGTTCGGTTCTGTGGAAACCCTCAAAACTGCAAACAAAGCTGTTGAGCACTTTGATCAGTGTCAGCTCACCTGCACATCGCCGTCGCTAACTCGTACTACACTTTCCCACTGTCCCTTTGTCAGCCCGTCTGACTTCCACATTTCTCCCACATATTTAGATACAAATTAGTATTTCCGCGTGGGTTTCCTTCCTCTAATGCATGAACCGGTCACATCAGCGCCATCATCCCATGGCAGGAAATATGTTATGAGGTCTTATTCTTTCCCAATAAATGTGCCGTAGTTGGAACGGTTTGGTTAACAGTTAAAAGTGTAAAACTAAATGATTGACGTCAATAAGTGAATAACCAACGGGGCACCACCCTGAGCTAACAGGGACTAATGAGCAGTACTATAAAGAAAAGTCTCAGAATTGGTTTTCACTCCTTAAGAGTAAAGAACTCTGAAGGTTGAGCACAAGTAGACACAGGAAATATCTGCTTTTTTTAGGGTTGGCGATGAAGCGGCGACCCGCTGCGGGGTCGCGACCCCCAGTTTGGGAACCACTGCTCTAACGTATAACAGAGTGTATGGAATGAAGCCACATGACCCGATGAGAGGAGGCAGGCGTGTGTGTGACTGCTGTCAGACAGCAGAGGGAGACACGGCCTCAAAGGTCCAAAGTAAAACTTTAGATCACGTTAGATCAGATTAGGACATTTGTGTTGGAGACGTCAGTGTGAGACACTAACAGATGATACTTACAGTACATCCACACAGTCGCCAGCCAGCAGATGATGATGATGATCTGGTTTCTTCGTCATGAAGTCAGGACCATGCTGTGGTTATTTCCAGGTTGTAGCCGGACCTATGAGCAGGAATATGGCTACCTGAAGAGTCCAGGCTGGCCGGACATCTACCCCCACAACACGGACTGCACCGTCATCCTGAAGGCACCACACAACTCCTCCATCTCCTTCTTCTTTAACTATTTTGATGTGGAGAGCCACAGTCACTGTGGATTTGACTACCTGGAGGTAAAACCACTACAAACATGTAAATATACAATACAGATAGTATAATCCTATGAAGACTTACAGATACAATAATCAACACGTCTTTTTAAATGTGTACACTGCTTTGTGTCCACGTGATGAACGGAACACAACAGATCCAGTACTGAGGTAGAACAATGAGCGGCGATGGCTGAACAGTAGCACTTGCTTTTGCTCACATCCTTATGGTACTTATGGTATTGAGAGTACAGCAGTGATGTACTGGTGAGCGCTTTCCTTCCACCACCAGGCCAAGCGTGTGCACGGTGTCAGTAAATCCCGACCCTCTGTTGCCTCTCAGATCCGTGATGGCGGTGAAGCAGACTCGCCACTGATTGGTCGGTTCTGCGGTAACACCTTGCCCAGTCCCATCTTCACACCATCCAACCTGCTGTACTTACGCTTCAAGAGTGACTTCTCGGCGGCCCGCGATGGATTTGATGCCACATGGACGTCCTCCCCTCACGGTCAGCGCAGAACTCAAACCAGGTTTCACACGTTTCCATTCCAACCGAAGACCAAACAGTTGTTGCATTACACATAAAAAGACACACACAGAAACACCAACACACGAAAGCCCCTCTCACACAATTCAAAGGGCTGGTTGTGTCGTGCTGGTTGTGTTATTTACCAGTGTAATGATTCCTGAGTCTGTCTTTAAGTTGACCGTGGTTCCATATAATTGTGTTCTAGGTTGTGGCGGCACTCTGTACGGCGACCACGGCTCATTCTCAAGTCCAAACTACCCGGCCACCTACCCCAACAGCAGCCACTGTGAATGGGGCATCGAGGCCCCGAGAGGTCGCGTGGTGACCATCACCTTCGCCCAAATCAGTATTGATGATACTGGAGATTGTCAGGACAACTTCTTGAAGTTGTATGATGGCCCAGACGCCACGTCACCCCCTGCTGGACCTTTCTGTGGAGTGGTAGGTGACCCAACTAAAGCTAAACCCGACTAAAGTAATCAGGGAGGCTTACAAACGGCCGTCATCCTAATCAATTAGCCACATATACTTTACAGAGGCGTCATTGATTCTCACCTCGTGGCATAGAGGTCGTCAATGAATAGTATCTGTACATACATCAGCGTATATGATGTAATCCATAGGTTATTATTAGGGCTGTCAACATTAACGCGGTAATCTATGCTGTTTGTAGCGGGGGAGGTACGGACCACAACACACAGCCGTTGTAGTTCCAAACAAAGTATTTCACTCCTTATTCATTACTCCTCAATGCAAGTCAACAGGAAACAACGTGGTGGGGTCAGAAGACTGGGTGAGTTACAGGGGCAGTCCAGGACAGGCAGGGTCAGCCAGGGAAGCAGTCTAGGAGAAAGGACGATCGGGGTTTAAGTACTGAGTGAGTGTGACTGGCAGGTGGACAGAACGAGCTGATGAGGTGGAGATGAAAGTGAAGGGCCGACACTATTAATGTGGCCGAGATTAATGCAATAAAATATTGGAACGCAGTTAACGACCCCAGAAACGAAACCTCTGCTAGCGGCAGTCAGTTAGAAAACAAGACGCTAGCTGAAGATAAACAAACAGGAGAACTGTGACCACTTCACACGCTGCTATGCTAAGCTAGCTGCCAGGCTACTCCCACGTCAACATCTACCCTGCAGAGGACCACCACTGTGTCCCTAAGAGGCCGTGGCTGGAAAAGGTCCTGGGTAAATGTGGGGAGATTGTTGGCACTTCGAGCACAGCCGTCAAACGATGGAGGACGAGGACGAGGACGAGGACAGCAGGAAGTGTCACTGGTTCAGTTTGCAATTACTGAATTTCAAAATGTGCAAATAATTAGTTATTTTTTAAAATCTATTGACAGCCCTAATTATTATTATTATTTATTCATATCACACTTACGGTTCCTGTTTCAAAATAAAATGACTGCCTAGTGAACATGTGATGGAGAGAGCCATAAATAGAGGTTTGAGGTGAAGGTGGTGTATTTGTCAGCTTAGATACACGTGACACGTCTATGGGAATGACGCCATCTGTTCCTCCTCTGTGATGTTTGTTCAGGAAAGCGACATCGCTCCGTTCACAGCCTCCACCCACCAAGCGTACGTGGTTTTCCGAGCCCAGTACGCCAGCCAACCTTCAGGTTTCAGACTCTCCTGGAGCAGCTGAACGGACGCCTCCAGAACCAGTTTCAGACCTGCTGTACATGTAACCGAACCACTGCCAATCAGAATAATAAATGTGCACTAACAGAACTGTTCCATGCTTTGTTTTTCCACATGGTGGGTTTTATTTGACATAATATATGTTCTCTCTGTAATATATATAATCAATATCCCAGGTCTTTAAGAATTTAGCATCTGGGTCACTTTAATGCTGCCGTCCTTACTGTCAGATGACGTGGAACACACAAGGTTCTAGAGGCAGCGTTGTTTCTGTTCAGCCGAAGACCAAGCACTTCTTAGTTTGATGTAATCATACACGGCACAGACATGAACTACTGATTTAACAAAAAGAAGAATGGATTCTGGGAGAACTGGGGAGTTCTCTCGTCCTCTTGTCGCTGCTGTCACGTCGGGGATGGAGGAAGCAGGACTCAATCGCAGATCTTTGCAAATAACAGACTTAGGACTTTATTTTAATAATCAAAATGCCTCGTGGGAAACTGCAGACCAGGAGGACACCGACGTAGGAACCACATCCAACGTAACGGCATTCAATGCGCCGACAGAAAAACAAGCGACACACATGGTTCAGATACACTGGGAAGGTGACTGGACACAGGAGACACAATCGGGGACACGGCAGACAATCACAGGGGACGACGGGGCAGGAAGTGAAGCTAAACCAGGGACACGAGAGGGACGACGCTACAAAATAAGAGTCCCCCCCCCCCCCCCCCTCATAGCAGGGTGGTACCACTCAACCTGCCTCACGCCACCCGTCAAACCCTTTGATACAAAAAGCAACTTGTGACAAATGTCTCTGGGGGACTGGAGACTTTTTATGACCGACGGGAAGCACGTTGCTGTTCTCACTCCAAGAATCAGCTGGTGACACCTGAACTCCTGTTTGGGGCAAAGTGAATGAGCTGGAACCTTATAAAGTGACTTAAATAAGGATCGGCCTTTCCTTTAACACAAACAGCTTGTTACTCAGCTGTGTTCAGCTGTCCTGTTGCTATGTGCTGCTGGGAAACAGATTGTCCACCTGCTCATCTCTCCATCAGCTCCCCATCCCTTTGTCCGTCTCCCCAACCATCTGTCCATCAATGCTGTTGGCTGAACAGGCTTTTTGGCAAAAGGTTCAACAGTTCCGCCTGATGGGAAATGATATGACGGAAGTCGGTTTTGATGGAGGAGCCATTGTTCCCTGCCATCATGTCCTTACAGCCTTATGCATATTAGAAATGTTATCCTGAAAGACTCATATCATTGAGTCAGAGGAAGGCACGCTTTCTACAAGGGCCTTTTTCCACATAAAGCTTTTTAGGTTTCCAAACCATGAAACCAGACAAAAGGATAAGATAGATTCAATAAAAGCACAATAGAATAAGGTCCCCCTTATTTATTTTCCTCTTGCTTAAAAAACAGAGCGTTTTTCATTAAAAGCTTACCTGTAATGATCTCTGCTTGTTACCCATCTAGTGGACAGCTCTCTCTTAAGTTAGTGTGTGTGTGTGTGTGGTTGCGTTGCACCAGTTTGCTCTTTCTTTGCACAGGACAATAAAGTTTGCATTGCCTTATTAGAGGATTCAAAAAGCATATCTTGCCCATTTGCTCTTTTTGCACATATTTTGCCTCTGCACAATATAATAAGCAGTGGTTTACATAAGCATGTTTTGAACTAAATAGCTCCCTTATATAGAAGGGGACTATTCTAGACCGCCGTCTTTGTGTGTGACTTCTGCAACAAGATCCACCACCATTTTCATCCTGAAAGAAACCCCTATTCCTTTCTCTTTATCTCACAAGAGGAATTGAGGCGTTGACAAAAAAGAGGAAATATTGGAAATAAGCCGGTAGTCCTCTTCTTATTTTATAAAAAAATGATTAGGTGGAGTAACAGGATATAATCAGTGAATCGGACAAACGCATTGAGACACTTGGTTTATGTTATTTTCAGCCAAACGGAGAAATGGAGGGAACCCAGATAGCAGTCAGTTCTGGGCCGACTGGCTGTCTTCCCCCCAGTGTCGGCTTATTATTTACTATCCATGTATGTGCCAGAATTGGCCCAGAAGTGGACGTATAACTACAATATTTTTGTAGTAAAGCTGATACCGAGCCAGAGGCTGCTGTTATAGGTCAAGACTATGCTGTTTGGCCCACAAACACTGACTGAATGCGGTTTGCGGTGAAGTATACGTGTCGTTTCAGGGCCAGAACCGGTATTACCAACATCAACCGGCATTTTCTAATGCGAGGTGCAACTGGGAAGATTACATTGTCTTCAACAGCTTGTCCCCAATTGACAGTCCGAGTTGAATTGTCGCTCATGTCTACATTTCACAAAATGTAGTTGTCTGTTAAATATACATTATAAAATAGCCCATCTACCTAGTTTTCATTCCCTTAGTTTGTAATAAGTCAATCACAGTCGTAAAAGAAAGTAAAGCGCATTGTGTGAAATCATTGGGAGGATACCAGCAGGAGACCCTCTTGATTGTACCAAACCTCCATGTGGTTCAACTTTGTTAAAAATATCTATTGTAGGATATTAGAAATAACCTGACGACCCGGTTCATAAATTAATAAAATGCATTTAGTGTACATCAGAATACAGCCATGATTCTGGATATGATTCAATACACTAATGAGAATATTGTAAAACACTGTAATTTTGAAACTGTGATCAATAAAATAATACCAATGTACATGATTGTATTCAATGTAGTATAACCAACCAAAATGCATGCATGTAATACTTGATAGCACCACAACTAAAGCCTAGTTTATGCTTCTGCGTTTTCACAGCGACGCAGACGCAAGACCCCCTTGCGCGTCCCTTGCGTGTCCCTTGCGTGTCCCTTGCGTGTCCCTTGCGTGTCTTTTCACACCTCCTTGAGCGCGTCGACCCATTTTTCTAGGCTTGCGTCGAAGCGGCGCACAAGGGTGCGATTGGTCCGCTAACTACGTCCTTTGCGGTCTGGCCCACGTTTTAAGAGAGGACTCAAAGAGCAGAATGAACAGAAAAAGGTCGTCTTTATTTGGCTCAAAGATCACAAAACTCAAATTCGCTCCGTTAGGAATGTTTTGTTTTTTAAGATCCTGGGGGCTGTTGCACAAAAGTAGAATAAAGAAATCCAGGATAACTGACTTGACTTGTGTGATCTTAATCAGTTGCACATCTGCCGAGCCGGGATGAGAAGGGGGAGCTCAGTCAATCCAGGTGGACACAGCTGGATCAGTGCACGTTCACGGCTTTCTGAAGAAGACCACGGGGTCCTGATGCACAAATGGAGCATATTTTTCACCCGCCGAGCAGCAACAAATCATGGAAAATATACGAGGAGGTGAAGCATAAAATATGCAACAAAAAAGGAAAATGGCAGCTTTTTATTTCTGTATCTGTGTGTATGTGCTGGTTTTACCCTAAAGTGTCTTTGAGCAGCCTACCATGTAAAGCACTATATAAATACAATGTATTATTATTTATCCTACTTTGCCTTAAAAGAGAGCAGAGGGAATTAATTCCTCTGGAAATTGACCCTAAAGACTCATTTCAACCCCTTATTCACAATAGGAGAATATGTTTTACAACCATATGCACAAATCTCTATAAGCTGTGTCTTAATTCTAAATATCTTTCTCCAAATAATGTCAAACTAACAAGACTGGAAAACAGGTCAAGATCAAATATAAAACCATTTAGCAGGCTGGTAAGCGCCGAGTTTGCAAATGGTGTAGAAATAACTTGATGGGCAAGTATTATATTTAAAGTGATTTTAGCAGTTAAGAAAAGGGCTCATTTGTGTGACACTGGGGGGGGGGGGGGGGGGGGGGGGGGGGCGCGCACCAGGCTTCAACCCAGCTGAGGAATTGGCCCTTGTTTTAAACCAAGGCAGCCTGTGATGGGGGGATTCAGGGGGACTGGCTGCCCTCTTCATACATGCTACATTCTCCAGTACATCAATCACCATCTGTACGGAATATGTGGAAATCCTCTTTGATGTGACACCTTCTTCTGTGCAGGGAAGGTAACAACACACACTTCTGACAGTGCGGCAAATAGTGCCTTTATTTACAGTTTCGGCACATAAAACATGCCGTTTGCAAAAAAGCTCAGCGCCATACAGACATCTGTGGGATGGTGAGATGCTTCACGCTGGTCTGGTCCTCTCACGTCTGACAGCACGTCTCAATCGGTCGGTCTGCCCGCATCGACTACTAACCCCGTTATTACGAAATCTTTATTATCTGCCGGACCTTCTTGACCGGTCCGTGAAATTTTGTCTGACATGAAAACGGTCCGTGAGGTAAAAAAGACTTGTGGACACTGATCTAAACAACTACAATAGTAGAGTTTAAAATCAAACTGGTGACAGCAATAGTGACAAGCAATGCATGTTAATGGAAATAAAACAGAACACATCCAGAAGACAACGGAATAACTGAGCAGCAGCTGATTTAACACGAGACTCCAAGATTAATGTTGGCCCGGTCTGGAGCAGGCGAGCTGCAAAGAATAAATTATCATGGTTACTTGGCTGGGCTTAATTCAACCTGCTTTTGTGCAACCAAGTCCAAGCTAAATTCATCCAGGATAACGGAGAATATCCCGGCTTAATCCCTTATCCTGGTTTCGTGCAACAGCCCCCTGATCAGCCAGTGTGCCATCCTGGAGTCACGAGGCCCTATTTGAAACTCCAAACAGTAATTGCTACAGCGGGGCTGCTAGATACGTCCATCGCGATCGACCAGTCGATCTCAAAGGCAGCACTAGTTGATCACGTGCCATCAATAAAAAAATGACGTCCTCGCTTACTAACGGACGGTTTCCTGTCCTCACAAAGCAACGCAGGCTGACTCCAGTAAGGTAACGAGCCAGAATGAGTGAGACGCTTGTGACGGTTTCCTCCTTCTGACAGACAAGAGGCTCCTTGTGTTCTTCATATCGACTCATATCGACAGGTTAGTTGAAAAGTACGTCACGAGTCGGAAAAGTGTGGCCCCCCCTGTGGTAGAGCATTCATGTATCGTTTTGGGGTTTATCCTAGTGAAGCACGCAATATCAAACACCCTCGTAAATGGGAAAACATCCATGGCTTCCCTAAAACTGAAGACCGCTGTAATCGGTAAATGCTCCTCATAGATCAGATTTTATTTGTTTGTACCAACAGAAACGTTTTTCCACATCAGCTGCTGTAAGGAAGAACCCACTGACTTCGAGTCCTTCTGAACGCGAGGTGGAAATGTTCATGAAGAGGTGGCTACAACTGGCAGCGGAACGAGAAGGGAGCAGAAGACGGCCAGTCCTTGTAGCTCCATGAACAACTAACGTTGATTAATGCAATAAAATATTACAAATTTGAGAGAGTAAAATATATTGTTTTACAAAAACTGCAAAATACGAATTAAAGTTTGTTAATAAAGTATTTGTTTCGGTTTTTGCCTATCAGGTGTAATTTGTTTGGCAGAATCCTCTGTTCCTTAATGGGTTTTTGTTTATTTCTTTAATCTGTCTTTTTGAAAAAGTCATGAACATGACATTTTTGATTTTGATATTTTCTTTAGATTTTAAACACATAAGAATATTTAGCATTTAAAAACTGCAGCTCGGCAAAATTGTATCGTTAATTGACAGAAAAATCAAGTATCACATTTCAGCTTGGTTGCCTTGGTCAGCTTGGTAAGACACATGATGAAACAAATGCAAAAATTCCATCTTGGGAGCCCAACAGGTAGTCATGAGGCACCTCCCTGGGCGGTGCAGTTCCTCAGTGCTGGTGGAGGGCATGGGCATATCGCCAGCAGGCCACTTCCGGGCGAGATGTCCTAACTGGCCACACCAAAAACACCTCCCCTCAGACCTGTCGGGTAGTGGACGTGGCAGGGTTCTCCGAGCCGGGCGAGGAGGGGTTGTCGGTGGCTGGGCCGGAGTCAGAACCTCACATCTTCGGGGAGTAGAGCTTGTCCCTACCATCATCTGCTGGCCAACCCGGTGGTTCTCCAGTAGGTTAATCAGCTCGTCTACTGACCGTGGGTGGTTCGGGGCTGCCCATCGCTTGCCGTCGGGAGGCAGGGCTCGGATGCAGCGGTCAATAACGACACGGTCGATGGCAGCTGGACCCTCCCCGGTTACCAACCAGCTGCGTGTAAGCCTCCCCAAGCGTACCACCTGGCTCCCACGGGACCCTGGGGTTTCTACACCCAATCATGGACCCGCTGGGCGCGGCCGGCTAAATTGTGCCCATAGTAGGCGAGGATGGCCCCCTTCACCGTTGGGTCTGTCACCTCCCTTGTTCCGAGGTCTTTTTAGTTGTTTTCCATAATCTGAGCCAATGGAAGCATGTAGATGTTGAGCAGAAGGGGCCCCAGTATTGAACCTTGGGGAACACTACATATCATTTTCTTTAGCTCGGATGTGTAATTAGCTACAGACACAAAGTATTTTCGGTCTTTCAAATAGGATTCAAACCGGTTAAGTGCTGTGCCAGAGTCCTACCCAGTTGATTAGTCTATCCAGTAGTATGTCATGGTCGACCGTGTCAAATGTGCTGAGATCCAGTAATACTAAAGACTGAAATTCTGCCCTTGTCTGTGTTTAAGTGGATCTCGTTGAAAACCAGCAGTTGAAAAGAGCAGTTTCAGTACTGTGGTGCCGTCGAAAGCCTGACTGGAAGACATCAAAACCGTTATTGAAAACTAATAGAGATACAGAAACACCAGGGGAGGCGGTTACACTCCTGCTACACCGTTCACTTTCCAAGGTCAGCGCTGTGAGACAAACAAAGACATCCTTGATTTAAGAGTCCAACTCAGACACATGGACATTCAAAAAAACATTACAAAAAATCAATGAAGCATATATAGTAACAAAAAATACTATCAATCATTTTCAAATAGTATTGATGGGAGTATAACAATGTACATTTTCCCAGTCAAGCACATTGTTCAGAGGACCTGCCTTTTTCATAAGGGCCATCAAATTATGTTGTGGATTCAGTGAGCTTTAGACTTGAGGCCTCTAATCTGTCACACAGGCCTGTGGGGGTGATCAGATATGTTCAGTCCTTAAACATACTTCCTGTCAGTCATGCTGTATTTCAAATGATCACTGACAATGGCCAAATGTTGGGTTTGTAAGCCTTCTATCTTTAGAATGGAGGCAGCTAAAACGCTGCACTTCACTGGTTGTCATGGAAACAGTGCCTAACGGCACTAGATTGATGTGTTGAGGGCGATGATGAAATGAGGAAAGGGACTACTATGAATCACTAACTGCATCAATGATGTTCTTATGGTCTCGTTAGATCAGTTGAATCATATCAAGACCTAAAAGCTTAAAAGTTCCGATGCATAATACATTTTATGAGAATATCACAAAATGCTGGGAAGCTAACCCCTGAGTGGACCTTGTAGTTTCCATTAATTAAATGATGAACAATTATATAATAGCCTCAAATATACGATAGTAATGGTAAATGGTAAATGGCCTGTACTTGTATAGCGCTTTTCTAGTCTTCTGACCACTCAAAGCGCTTTAACACTACATGACATCATTCACCCATTCACACCCATTCATACACTGATGACAGGAGAACCATACACAGTGACACCTGCCATCAGTAACTAACATCCACACACTGTAGTCGCAGCTACAGGAGCCATGTTGGGTTAAGTGTCTTGCCCAAGGACACAACGACATGCAGGTTAGCCGGGCCTGGGATCGAACCGACAACCCTCTGATTGGAGGACGACCGTGCTCCCCACTCACCGACAGTCGCCCATAGTAACATCAGTGTTAGCCAGACAGCTAATTGAAAGGACCACACAGAAATACAAACTAGACAAAGTCTTACATTATTCACAACAGCATCCGCATGCACAATACTAAACAAAGAATATGCTAAAGAAAAAAAATAGCTAAATACAACTAATAATGATTGGAAGTCTTTGAGCGTTGAGATGTAATGTGAAAACAACATGTACGCCACAAAGAAAATGTGTGGAATTCAATTGAAAACACATAAGCAGTTTGTGGTTTGGCACTGTGGTTTCGGGGGCAGAGATGGGGAGTGGCTCCGGGACGGTGCCAGGTGGAGGCGGAATTGGCCTCAGCTGCATTCAATGTCTACTTAAGCAGCAGTGTCTATGGAGGCTGCATTCAATGTCTACTTAAGCAGCAGTGGCTATGGAGGCTGCATTCAATTTCTATTTCAGCGGCAGTGTCTATGGAGGCTGTATTCAATGTCTCGCTGTTGTTGTTTTTGACAGTAGGGGGCGGAGCCAGTCACCATGGTCTCTACATAAATCTGATTGGTTACAAACCCCGTCTTTGGATTGGCTGGAGCGATGCATTCACACAACTATAGAAGCCCATTTCCGCACTGAAGAAAGGGGATAGAAAGTCGATATTATGAGATAATCAAAATATGAGATTGTCAAAACACAAACGCCACTTTTATGTAACCGTAGTGGAGCGTAGATGACAACCAGCTACAAGCATCATTTACCATCATTACCGGCACATTAAGACCAACGCGTCCAGCTCGCAGACCGGTCCGTCAGTCTGAATCTGTGAATATCTAATAACTTTACTGAACTATGGAGGAGCCTGCGCATATCTTACCTCATTGTTTAGATTTTCCGAAAATCAGTCCGAATTGAAAGTTGGCGAGATATTCACAGATTCGGACTTCATTTTACCAATACGGACCGGTCTGCGAGCTGGACGCATTGGTCTAATTGTGCGGCCGACGTACCGCTAATGGTGGTAAATTATGGTTGTAGCTGGTTGAAAATGTTGAAAAGTCATCACATGTCCTTTGCAGCCATTCTGATTGTATAAGTGAGCACTACGTCACTGGGACGTATGAAGAAATACATTGAAGAAAATATATTTATTAAAAGATCTCCGCAACCTGGATTCAAACCCCCGCGAACCAAATGACAATACGCCGTTGGACAGCTGGTCTACGCCGTCAACCAACCGAGCTTTAGAAGTTCATGCCACACGTCATGTAGAGATGCTTCAGCTGGTCTCCATCGGGGAAAATATCTCCTTGAATGCCGTATCCAGGCCTGACATGATGCCTGGTCAATATCTCCACATGTCTCCTCTATTGCCTGTAAAAGGGCTACCTGTTGATGAGGATGACGGTCGTACACCTTCCAGCGCCAGGCAGAGAAGAACTCCTCGATGGGATTTAAGAATGGAGAGTATGGAGGGAGGTTTAGTGCCATGAAGAATGGGTGGTCTGTAAACCAGTTGCGGACCAAAGCAGCCCTATGGAAACTAACTGTTAATAGGAAGGCTTACTCCTTTGGCCTACCTGCGCGGCGGAATAATAATACCAGAAGATGAACGGACGTCCAGGCGTTCATCTCTTCAGCCATTGAACTCGTGGCATTGTTTATTACAGGCACAACGTGCTAAACTGCCCGCTCTCGGGAGAGACAGGTAGGGAGAGAAAAAGGGGTGGAAACATTGCACTTATATGGAAGTGGTGCTATCGATATCACATGACTCCAGGCCAGTTACATGCATCCATACACTCTTAACACTAGCATTGTCCCATATGATGACATATCGGGTATGCTCTGGTCTCTGAATAGTGGGCATTTCATGTAAGGTGTCCAGGAATGCAATAATGTGTGCAGTGTTGTACGGGCCTATGGTTGCGTGATAGTGAACAACACCAGTTTGGCTTATAGCTGCACACATGGTTATGTTACCACCACGTTGTCCTGGGACATTGATGATGTCACGGTGTCCAATAATGTTCCTGCCACGTCTCCTGGTTTTACCGAGGTTAAAACCGGCCGAATCTACAAAAAGTAGCTCATGTCCCATGGCATCTGCTTCTAGTTTCATCACTCTCTGGACAAGACAAAACCAATGCAACACATCAGGCCCATGCATAGCACTACGGTATGCACGTCCAAATTCAGAACCAATGACACTATAGCTTACCTGCGCAGAGTCATATCGCAGTTGCTTTACACCTTCTGTGTTTCTCTCGAAAGGAACTCTGTAAATTTGCTTCATTCTTATTCTGTGGCGCGCAAGTACACGACTTAGCGCAGAAATGCTTACACTGTGTATATTTTGAAAGATGGTGTCATTATCAATAATGAGCTGCTGTATTTCGCGCAGTCTTATTGCATTATTGGCAATCACCATGTTCACTATATGGGTCTCTTGCTCTGGAGTGAACATTCTTCCTCTGCCCCCAACATCTGGACGTCTAGCAATTCTGTAAAGTACCAATTTCAGTATTTATGGTATTATGTGTGGTACTGTTGTGGTTCTCATTAAGAGTATGGCAGTGCTACAAAGTACTTACCGATTCTCTATCGCTATTTGCTGATTGCAAAGTCAACTAATTATCTAAAACAGTTTTCACATGTGAAAGTGTGCCAGACAGTTGGCAAAATAGTGTTAATGATAGCCATACATGTGTATAATTTTGCTAGGAGTGTGTTGGAAATTTGGTAATTGAGTGTAAGCAGTGAGTTGTGTTTAAAGTTCTGCAAAAAGAGTGTTGTGCAGTGAGTTGTGCCTACAGTTTTGCAAAGTGTGTGTTACAAAATTGCAAACTGAGTGCAAAGCAGTGTTTGTGCTTTTAGTTTTGCAAACTCAGTGAGTGGTTTTGCTATACGTATTAATAGTTTTGGAAATTGTGCTACAAGAATCACGATTAGCGCTTGAGTATTCAGAAAACTATGAATATATTTAGTAGCAAAGTCATTGTGCCATTTAGCTTTTCCACCAAGCTGTTTGAGGGTGGTGGGGAGCACAGAGGCTTCAGGGGAAAACATCTCATTACCAAGGTGCTTTTTCCATTGTTGATGTGACAAAAACATGTTATGTCTCAGAATTCAACTTACTTCGGTCACGATCGGTCAAGATGTGTTTTGGGGCGCCGTACCTGTAGAAGAAGTCCATTATGCAGAGTGTGACTTCTTCTGCTCCATTTGTTCTTAGCAGGTAGTCTTCTATCCACTTTGTAAAGTAGTCCACCATCACACAAATGTACATGTAACCATTGTTGGTGCATTTCAGCTTGCCAACTAGTTCCATTCCCACAAGCTCAAAGGGCTCGGTCACCTTGGAATGCAAAGCAAAGCTTAATACCAACAATACACTACATACATGTTCAATTTAATGTTTATTCACCTCTATTGGTTTGTAATGAATTCTCTCTTTCATAGAGGTCCTCTTTTTCTGGCAAGCGCCTCATTGGACAATCTAACAAAGTGAAACAATGCAACACTCTTATACTGAATATGTAAATATTCCCATAAGCTCCCCCGGAATATGGAGCTAGAAATACTCACCCATTTTTAAATGTCAGCCTTCATGCCAGGCCACTAATACATTTTTGGAGGATTGCATCAAAGGACTTTTCAATACCACAATGAGCCCCAATATCGCTGGTATGAAACTCCACAAAAGGTGTTGATTGCTTCTTGTGGAGAAACTACAACCTTGGCAACATGATGACGCTGCTCATCTTTTATCTGCGGCACTGGTAATAAAGTTCCCCATCTAGGGATTTATATTGCACAAACATTTGAAATACATTTCAAATGGGTTAGGAGACCATACTTACCACTTGGTAACTCGTCTTTTAAGAACGGATCGCTGATTCTGGTTATCAGTCGGATAGTTTTTGTTGATCTTGAACTCAGGAAACTCGTTCACTTTGCGAGGGTCCGTCAGTACTTTCTTATCTTTTCTTACTATAGCTTTTATGAATATATTTCTACTGAGCAAAGGTCACACCAACTGTTCCATTCTGCTTTTATACTGATGATAATAATGAACCTAATAGACTAATCCCCGGTGTTTTCGCATTTCACGTCTGTAAAGCACTTTAACATGTGAATGTAATATGTAATTCCAGGATGCGCCCACTATAAACCTGTTGTCTTGTTTCACCCTGAATCAAAACGTATCCTAGCCGCTGACGGTGTCCTGGCAAGGCGGCGGGAAAAAACAAAAAGACTTTAATAGTCAAAATTCCCCCAAAAAAAAGGCCAAGGAAGAAAACCGCAGACATGAATCAGGAACACCCTGACATGGACTTCTGGACAGTTAACAATGACGCGACGAGTGACAGGAGACACACACGGCTTAAATACACTGGGCAGGTGCAGGTGATTGGACACAGGTGGAAACAATCAGACAATCACAGGGGATGAGAGGACAAGGCAGGAAGTGAAGTTACCCTGGCCGATCGCGTAGCGCAGTCCACATGAAACATGTTGTTATTTTGCTCGACAACATTCAAATCCACATTGTGGTGATCTCTCATTAAAAATATTGTCTTGACCTTAAGTGGCTGTGATGCACGTCACTGAAGGACAGTCCAAACAGAATATCTCCTTTGGTCCAAATGTGTCAGTGGTGCAAAGCTGCAGCTTTTCCACGATACACCACCAAAAACCAGGGCCCTGTTCCTCGTACGTGGTTTAACTAAGTCGATCATCCAGCTCAGATTACCGAGATGATTGACATCAGGCTATCTCGGTTCCCGTCTCGTTAGTTTGAACCAGATGTCAATCATCTTAGATCAGAAGGCAGAAGAGTCGATCACCGTAACCAGGATTTTTTTAACAGTGTAACGGCAAATAAACTTAAAGGAAGAGTCTTTTTCTCCGCTGACGAGCAGGAGATGATCATGAACACATATGAGGAGATAATATGTTCATTTGAATCATTTCTGTCAGATGAATTTAACGTATTATACATATTTCACGTTGTTCATTCTGTACGTCCATCGCAGTCTGTCCGTCCCTGGAGGATCGTCCTGTGTCTCTCTAAAGGTTTCTTCCCTTTTATTCTTCCCATCAAATACTTTTCATTGTTTGGGGAGTTTTTCCTGTCGATGTGAAGGTTTCTGGACAGAGGATGTCACATGTGTACACACTGTAAAGAAACAGGTGGAAAATTTGCGATATTATGCGATATAAAATGAAATTAATCATATAATGATGTTAAAGACTGACAGCGCCCCCTTGAGGCTACAAGCCCCACAAAGATACAGTACATATGTTCTATTCATTCGTATCAGCTTATGTATCATATGTATGTAGATGACCATATAGAACTAGCAGTTTATTATATGTGTGTGAATGTGTATGTGAGAATCATTATAGATCCATCGTTCATCATCAGACATTTGAATTTCAATTGAAGCAGTGAAATGTGGAATATCCAGAAGTTTATTAAGCGACAAATAAACCAACAGAACATTACGAAGAGAACGACATGCAGCGGCTTTCCAGATGTTCTCTGCATCGCAACACCGTACAGACAGGACAGTATGAGGGACAGTGGGAGACAGTATGTGAGACGGTCTGCGGGACAGTGGACGCTCGGCTGCAGCGTGTGGTGTTCATCACGTAACGTAACAGGGAAATCTTCTTGTAAATAAATGATTCTGGTCCTCAGCATCTGTAGCGCTCGTACAGGACGTCATGGCGGCTAAACGGGTCTCTGTGATGTCATAGAAGTCTCTCCCTATAAAACGTTCATCTAACTGATGTCGCTCCTTCATCAACGTCATCTCATCCTGAAGATGATCCGGCTAACTCAGTTAGCACGTACGAGGAACAGGGCTTTCAGACTTGCCAGAGTCTCTGCCCCGAGCGGTGGCCCTAACCGTCCCGGCTTGCCACACCCTGATGCTTTATTAAAACAAGGTCAGATTACATGGAGTCAGCAAAACAGTACATGAGGAAGGGCCCAGCCAGGTCTACTACAAAAGCATGATTTTGCGTGGCGTACGTTTGCACTGTTTTGCGTTTCCATTAGCAACCTGTTTCCATAAACACAGTGTGCTCGTTCATATGTTACTGCACTGATGTTAGGGAATACAATCTGCCTTATGTTCGTAGTTTGATCGCCGGTTTACAATTTAGCATTCGGTGCGGCAATCCTGGGTTCCCCAGCTTGTTCCCGAACATTAGCATCAAGCTACTGCTGAAAGGCTGGGTTACCATTCAAACCCTACGCTAGGCATCCGATTACACTGCCCATCCTTGTTGAGATGCTGACAGGACTCTAAGGGAATTTTCTCCCCTTACAGCGACAATAGCCTTCTATGCTTTTCTCAGATGTGGCTGAATTCACAACCCCGGCTAAGGCCTTCGGCGCTCATGTCATTATAACTTCCACTCCAAAAACACTCCAACGAGGAGGCGCTTGCTCAGTTACAGTGGCATGTACCGCGTTCGATTTTGCCCTTTTTAAAGCCATGTTGGCATATCTCCATGTGAAACTGACGAGGCGCAGCAGCTCCCAGCAGACGAGCCAGAAGCGAACTGGCTCCTGGCACCAGACCTCCCTCACTACAGGGAATACGTGTGTTTTCAGATTACATTCTGAGATAGCAGAATTCAGAATAGGGTCACAGGGGCAACAGCTCAAGTAGGGGACACTAAACTTCCCTTTCCCGGGCCACATCTACCATCTCTGATTGTGGGATTCCAAGGCGCTCCTAGGCCTGGCCGTGCCCGGAAGACCTCCCTAGAGAAGCACCCAGGGGGCATCATTACCAGATGCCCAAACCACATCAACTGGCTCCTTTCGATGCAAAGGAGCAGTGGCTCTACTCCGAGCTCCTCACGAATGGCTGAGCTTCTCACCCTTTCTCTAAGGGAGACCCCAGCCACTCTCCTGAGCAAACCCATTTCGGCCGCTTGTACCCGTGACCTAGTTCTTTCGGTCATGACGGTTTTGGTTTTTGTCACAACGGTGCGGTAAAGCGAGCGCAGTATCGCCCACGCTGCTCCAGTTCTCCATTCCAGGACGAAAAGCGCATTGTTGCTCTTCAATCCTTAGTTCGACTATCGGCTAAACCCTCCTTTCCAGCACCTCCGAGTAGACCTTACCAGGGAGGCTGAGTAGTGTGATACCCCTGTGATTCGTGTAAGGAAATGGAGTCACGTGTCTGCAGCTCAATTCATCTTAACGCCGCTACATCCTCGGACAGACTTTAATAACAGAGGAAACACTGACTTAAATAAATTGAAATAGGAGGCACATGGCTAGTTAGCTGCTGTGAGGACACTATCATCAGATTGTGTAAAGTTTTTCAATCGCGTGAGGCACCAAACCCGGAAGGCCTCCTTCTTCAGTCGGACGGCTTCCCTGACCACCGGTGTCCACCACGGGGTCCAAGGGTTACCACCCCTTGATGCACCTAAGACCTTGAGGCCACAACTCACTGCTCACGGCTTCAGCAATGCAAGTTTTGAACATAAACATACAGGAATGTGAGAGAAGCTCCGCCGGAGGTGTGATTTGAAAATCTTTTGGACCGGGGCCTCCTCCAGACATTCCTAGTTCACTAAACACTTGGGTTTACCAGGTCTGTCCTGATTCTTCCCCCAGCTCACCACCAATTACCGGATTGTCCAAAAATCTCTGTCCAAAAGATTCTTTGAATCTTTATTGTTGGAATGCTGCCTCAGCATAGTATTGTTCTTCGAATCTTTGTCAACATCGTCGTGTTCTTCCTTCATGTGGCACCTTTTCAACTTCTTCACTTTCAGCTATTGAAACCGTTCAAATATTAAAATATTCGGCTCTTTCAGGAGATTGGGGCTTTGAGTTTACAACTTCAAGCTCTTATGCTTTAATTTATAACCGTTTTTTAACATGGTTTTCTATTGGAGTTCATTTTCAAATCCTCTTCATCAAATTTCAAATGTTTCTGCTCTGCCAATCTTTCTGCTGCAGACACCATTTAAACTTTAAAAGTATAAACAATTTAATAAAATAAACAGTTTGTTGATATGTTTTACTTTTTTTAATAATCACTGATTATGTTTCATTACTTTTTTGTCTGTCTGCACTCTTAAAATTGCATGTGTGCTGTTACCATGGCAACTCAGACGCACTGCACACAGCTGTTCCGTATTAGCTGATTACAGCAGTCTGACAGGACCTGATTGTTATAGCGGACATTTCAGATCCTGCTAGAGGCGACCGTGGCACATGGAGTAATGGGTCGGTGGTTCGAGACCGGGGCGCCTTCACCGGCTCCCACTGTGTGGGACGAGTCAAATGCAGAACAATTTCACCAAAGGGATCAATAAAGGATGCTTTCTTCTTAGAACTGGATTTTAACACTGACTATCTTTTGGCTAATAACTTTAAACTAAAACATTTTTATCAGTCTTGCTTGGCGAGGGGCATTACCTTTTGTTGATAAAATGTTCCAGACTTTTCGCTCCCAGAAGTCTCAATCTTTTTTCGCCTCTTCAACGCTCCTTTCCGCCATGATTAAAAGAAAAAACGTAGTTTTTTTCCTCGGTGCATGTAAACAATGGAAGCAATAGCGCCCTCCAGCACTTCCTGTAGTGCATTGCAATGCTGCATGAAAAAGACCAGTAGCTCTGAATCTTTTTAGAATATACGATAATAATCTGCGTCAACGATTTTTCATAGTCGATTACTTCGACTAATTGTTGTTTGAAGTATTGAAGACCGTGTCCTTTTCAAACTCAACTCCCTGGCAGGCAGTCCAATATGCACTAAAACGTCTCCAGTATCCTGTAGCACACTAAAGCTGTTCAAGATAATTAAGGAATCTCACCGTAGCTGAAAATAACCGAAGAATAAAATCAGGAAAGTAAAAAAACACAGTACAGTACTCATTGGTAAATGTATACAGTATATGCATCTGCTTTACTGAGCCTTAAAAGCAGACCTATTCTAGTGTTCTTTCTATCTGCTCTGTCTACCAGGCTTGTACAAATTCAGTGGGCACTGTTTCTATGGCAACAGCAACCTGTCCCATTAACGCCTTTAGGTAGAGCAGTATTCCAAAAGGATCTAAAAAAAACACACTGTGTCTAACGAAGCAGCTGTATCACAGTTATTGTGCTTCACATCTATGGCTAACGGATGTCTTTAGCCATAGCGTCACATTGCTACAGCAGTCTTTTGGTAAATGCACTCAGAGAGAATGACGTGCAGACGTATGTACTCCCATTCACACTTCAGTGCTCCCACTCTTTGAGGCTAAATATGGAGTGGTGCACTAATTCTATGTCAGCAATGTGCATGTCCATCATCGACAGCTGCACAAACACACATATTCACAAAGAGACTTGCTGTGCTTAAGACTTGAATTCTATTTCAGTGGATATGGCGCCAGTAGTGGATTTAATTGTGATACTTGTGAACCTTTTGCCTTCTGCCTCAAACTAAATAACATTAATTCAGGAAGTGCAGTTAGTAACAGTGTGGGCTCCATATATCTCTGACAGAGTGGCAGCGGGACTAAGGGATGGTTGGTTGAATTTATTGTTTGTAGAGATGTACAGTTTGTACATTTGTATACACATTGAGTGTGTGTGTGATGTCACAGAGACCAATCACGTGGCTGAAATACCTCTGCCAGAGTAGATAAAGATAGAGGGAGGAGAGAGAGAGAGACTTCCCAGTCAGTGCGACTCTCTCGCTCTACACAACCTCAGGCTGTTATGTTGTAGGGCTGTGAGAGTGAGCTTCTCTGTAGCACCTTCTCGGGGACGCACACATCCGGTGAGTAGACCGCTGTATTCATCTCGCTGTTTAAATTAGCCTAAAAACATCCATTTGGAGCTGAGGACTTTAAATGTAAATGCTCCTGTCAGATCAGAGATTACGTGAATGTTCGAGTGATTGCAGAGGTAACTTGTTTACAGAAGCGCAAATGAGCCAAGAGGGTCTTTTGATTCGGTAATCTTTTAATTCCTTTAAGCTGCTGTCTGCTTGCTGCCTCCTGGCAAAGAGACTTTTACTCACACACACATTTAAACAGCGGCTACGGAAACCTTACATCTCAAGCTATTTTCATGATATTAAGACACTGAAATGAACATTGTCAAGCTGCCAACCAATGTGCCAGAACCACATTGGTGCATTCCATGCTGTGGTTCTGGTCCCCTTCGTGGCCCAATGTGGTAGAGCTGGGACGAGGACTCTGAGTGAGTACATAGCTCCGTTTCCCACCTCGGCCCAGATCTGAAAACTCTCCTGTTACTAACATGAACTACATATTTTAGCGTAAGAGATTCAGCAGAAGAATCTAGCAGTCCCTTAATTAAAGGAAGTTAACAATTTAGCTAGATGCTTTTGATTTGTCTGGTTAGCCTGGCTTAGCTCAAAGGCAAAGGTAAGTCGGACATACGTAGCGTATCTCTGTTCAACACAAACAGCCCTACCAATGGGTGCATTTGTCTAATCCGTCCCCAAATATATAAAATAAATGTTTATAGAAGTCAAGGGGCACCAGCTAAGAAGCAAGATCATTTTCTTAGAAGTGGATCAAGAACAAACCAGGGCTGATCATCCATTTACAAAACACAGCTCCAAATTAATGCTAATGTGACTGCTGGATGTGGAAATACTCTTAAATTCTCCAAGTGATAATCTGACAAAGGCCAAAACACATGTTACATCTGATATAACTATTGGAAAAGAAGTGACTTTGTAGAGTTTCGGAAGTAGTATGTCTTGAAGAATCCCTAGCAGCTCATCACATGCATCCACCTGATAACAAGTTGAAGAGTCACAGGCAAATGTAGACTTTATAAATCATTTCTTAGCAAACCATGCTGTAGATTTGTGAAGGCGTCTGCTGTTAGCCTTTGTGCTGTTTATCCACCAGAGATCAGATTAAGGGATTAGAAGTCAGGAGGACCTTGCTGAATGTCCAGACAGACAGGAAGGTATTGGGGTCATGTCATTGGGATCCGTGTCTGGCGTGGATCATGGGCAGAGCACTCACCTGAACCAATTTTACTCCACTCAATTGGCAGAAGAACTCTTAGCAAGCCTTTCAATGTAAAAATGCCTTAAAGCCTACTGCATTCAAGTTTAGTTATTAGTATCTGTATCACTTCAAGCTGAAACACCAAAACACTGCAGATCACTGGTTGTTCAGGAAGGAATGTTACTGAATCCTAATTAGGATACTATAATAGCCAAGCTATATCAATAGGGATCATTCTCATATGGCAGCCCAAACGGAAAGCCATTGGTCAAATGAATACAGACGTTCCTACCACAGAACCAGGGCTTGACATTAGCATCTGCCAAATAGCGGGTAAAGCAGTCTCTCTCTCACTAGCCACTTTGGCAGGTGGTATTCTATATATATATATATATATTATATATATATATATATTATATATATATATATATATATGAGAGAGAGAGAATACTATATATTATTGTAGTGTAATGCTGGTTTTTAAAGTGTCACGAGTGCATCATCCACAAACCCAGAACGCTCCGTTCATTGGTGGCAGTGGTGGTTCTTGTGCACAGACTACGGACTGTGACGAGTTTCCCCTCTGTCAGGGTGAAGACCTGTTTAACAGCTCAGGGCTGTTTGGCAGACGGTCTGCCAGCAGAGATGTTCATGGGGAACCGCCTGCTCCGTTTTCTGACAACGGTATCCAGAGTTTCCTCGGCTGGATGAGACCGTCCATTAGTCTTCTACAAACACATCTAACATAATAAACTCATTGCAGGTTCTGAAGCCTCACACATTGACCGTGAGACAGACTCATTTCAACCAGTTCACGCGCCACATTTGTTAAACCGCCTCGGCCACCGTCTGTTCATTGCTAAGCAACATAGACGCGCGAACACGCGTGACAGGTGGAAGCTTTTGATACAACTTGAGGAGACCTGCTTAGTGCAAAGCCAGGGGTAGTAAAACCTGCAGGGCAAACACAAGAGAAAAACTGGTGATGAAAAAGAAAAGTGGAGGTCGAGGCGAGAATGGCTGGTTTATGATCCAGACAAGAACATAATGTATACAGTGCATCCGGAAAGTATTCACAGCGCTTCACTTTTTCCACATTTTGTTATGTTACAGCCTTATTCCAAAATGGATTGAGTTCATTATTTTCCTCAACATTGTACACACAACAATCCATAATGACAAAGTGAAAACTGTTTTTTGCAAATTTTTGAACGAAAACATAACATGTACATAAGTATTCACAGCCTTTGCTCAATACTTTGTTGAAGCACCTTTGGCAGCAATTACAGCCTCAAGTCTTCTTGGGTATGATTCCACAAGCATGGCACACCTATTTCTGGGCAGTTTCTCTCATTCTTCTTTGCAGAACCTCTCAAGTTCCATCAGGTTGCATGGGGAGCGTCGGTGCACAGCCATTTTCAGATCTCTCCAGAGATGTTCAATCGGGTTCAAGTCAGGGCTCTGGCTGGGCCACTCAAGGACATTCACAGAGTTGTGCCGAAGCCTCTGCTTTGTTATCTTGGCTGTGTGCTTCGGGTCGTTGTCCTGTTGGAAGATGAACAGTCGCCCCAGTCTGAGGTCCAGAGCGCTTTGGAGCATGTTTTCATCGAGGACGTCTCTGTACATTGCTGCATTCATCTTTCCCTCAATCCTGACTAGTCTCCCAGTTCCTCCCACTGAAAAACAACTCTAGGAAGAGTCCTGGTGGTTCCAAACTTCTTCCATTTCTGGATGATGGAGGCCACTGTGCTCATTGGGACTTTCAATGCTGCAGAAATCTTTCTGTACCCTTTGCCAGATCGGTGCCTCGACACAATTCTGTCTCTGAGGTCTACAGATAATCCCTTGGACTTCATGGCTTGGTTTATGCTCTGATATGTCAGCTGTGATACCTTATATAGACAGGTGTGTGCCTTTCTCAATCATGTCCAATCAACTGAATTTAGGACAGGTGGACTCCATTCAAGTTGTAGAAACATCTCAAGGATGATCAGTGGAAACAGGATGCACCTGAGCTAAATTCTGAGTGTCATGGCAAAGGTTGTGAATACTTATGTCCATGTTATGTTTTCATTCTTTATTTTTAACAGATTTGCAAAAAACAATTTTCACTTTGTCATTATGTGTTGTTGTGTGTAGAATGTTGCGGAAAATAATGAATTTAATCCATTTTGGAATAACAAAATGTGGAAAAAGTGAAGCGCTGTGAATACTTTCCGGATGCACTGTAGCACTGATTGTAGGACGTACGGCAGTGAAAAGGGTGAGAAGTGTCTATGGGCTAAGTAGCTTTGGAAACCCAAAACAGTATGTGCACACCAGCGACTGTGCTGTTGTCTAAATACTCCATACTTAAAGGAACCCACAGACAGGTTTTGGCTCCACTAGTATGTTCCAGTAGCATTTGTTATGGACTCTTCTCCCTGGTGTCGCTGTTCATACCGGGCATTGCATCAGTCAAGGTTAAAGTTCCAAGTTTGTTCTGGAAACCTAACCTAAATTAGTTTGAGAACACCTCCAAATCATGTCTGTACCCAGTTGTTTACTGCAGTTTACAATTGGAAACATTATATAGTCAAGGTATCGATGTCTGTCTGTTAACCCATTGTGACTGACAGGTGTTGAGGGTTTTCTTACTACCACTGGGTCTTTTAAAAGAGCTATGTGTCACCTGCTGTGAACACGCATGCAGTCTTCACAGTGTCAGGTTGGTCCAGCTTTGAACCAGGCAGCGCCTCTATTTTCAGCCGTGTGGGATCAGGCCTCCATAGTGTCAGCAGGTGGATGGACTAATCGGCAGCATGACTAGCATTAGCCTCCCCTCATTCAAAATTCTTTCTGGAAATGGCTTCTCAGAGATTGTGCCACACAAGGGTGCCCCCCTAATATATTGGTAGAGGAGACTGCATACACACATATTTCACACTGCACTCATATTCTATATATTTGCTTGATTTTGGTTCAGGTTTTCAGGTGACACACAATGATAAAAACCTCTCCTGATTAAAAGCATACGCTACAGAAACCCAGACCAAAAGTGGAACACGGTATCGTATGCTTCTCTTTTACTAGGATTGGATGATTATTCCTTGTGTGTTCAGAGACTGAAGGATGAATCTGTAAGCAGACATACGAGTTGTTGGGAGTGGCTGTGAATTAATATCTGTACAATGTGCTGCTAATTATCACCGGGGAGACCTCCTCCTTCTTACTTACTAAAATAAATGACCAAATCTTTGGATTTACCAGCCGAGAAAAAGATTCAAAGTCCCGTTTATGAGCTGGATCATTACCTTGGGTATGTTGACCAAGTAGGACAGTGTCCTTTTTAACTAACCAACACACCTGTTGAATGTGCGTCTGAAAGCCAACAGTGGCAGTCTGCATCCTGTATGCTGGTTTAAATCTACTATAGTGCATCATATCATATAAGATCATTATTTGTTTGTAGCAAAAACAGCTGGTTCATTGTGTTGATCCAAGAGGCTTTATAAAGTACAACTATGTACATTGCAGCGATGTACATTTGAATGACTTACTAATGGTGTCATTCTTCATTTGATAACACCTGTGTCTAATGGGTTTGCAAATTCTGGGCACTCGCTAAGTATAAATATAGTTTTAAGTCTTCTTCAATACAGCATGATGGTCCATTCATGGTCAAACAGATCATAGAGCAGATTGAAAAGTTTCTAATAGACCATGAAGCTTTAACGGTTGCTTACTGTGATTTAAAGGTTGCTATCAAGCGTTGTGCTGTCTAGGGGTTCGTGTTTTCAGTTAATGAAAAGGAATTGGAATATTGTACTTAGCGCCACCCTCAAACCTCAGGACTAGTTCCAAACTCGAGGCTTCAAACCAGCAGTCCACAAATCAATTGCAGCGACTACGTCCACTGCAGTCCGAATTATGCCTGAATATAAGCCGCACCACCTAAATTTAGAATGAAAGAAAGACGTGTACATCTATAAGCCGCTGGTGTCCATGCGAGTCGTAGAAGCCTTTTCGTCTCAAACATCGGAGACCACGATGGTCCATCTCTTAAATCTTCTGTTGGGTGGCGATTCTTTTGGCTCTGGAAACACAATCAAACGTCTTCCTCGGCTCAGTATCTCTTGTATAAGCCGCAGGGTTCAAAGCGTGGGAAAAAAGTAGCGGCTTATAGTCCGGAATTTACGGTATTGCTAAAAGGTGATATGAAGAAAAGGGGTTGATCTTCATTTAAAATGGTTCATCTAATGCTGTAGAAGTACTGTCTTACTACAAGCTGTGACTGAATCGCTGCCACAGCCATGTGAGGGTGAAAGGTGTGTGAGGGGGCTACGCATCAATGTGTTAGAATAGAATCTATAATCAATATAAATGCTTCTGATAAGAGCCAACTACAATAGGCCTCTCAGGACAGACTTGTACATGGCAACGGTATGGACAGTGTGGATATTTGTCGTTTGCTTGTGAAATAAACTAATATACTGTGAATGCCACATGTAAATATTGCTTTGCATGTTAATAACCTGAATCTATAAGTCTCATATCTGAATATTTTACTCTTGTTATTACCTATTAATTCCAATAGGTCGGCAGCATTTGATGAGGAAATGATGACCACTGTTCTTTTTCCTGTTTTGTGTCATTGAAAGTATTTCTGTTCTATAAAACCTGCAGCAGATCAAAAAAGTATGAGTATAGATGACATTATCAGACTAATGCTGGTAATCAATGTGTAAGCAGCATTTCACTGTTCTCAGACAGGGGGCTACTTTTACCACTTTATATGATCAATCCTGAAACTTCTTTGTTCCACATCCCGTTGGCACTTGAATGCTTTCTAGCTAAAGTTTTTTTTTTAGCCTGGTTTTAGGATTTGATCTTCGGTTGGAAGAGTCCCTTTAAGAAGGAGGATGTTGTGTCCAATTATAAACTCATCTTCTTCTGCTGTGTTCACGTTGAATGGATTGGTTCCAAACAGTAGCATTTAGTAACCGAAAGGACAATGTGACGAATACAGCTGCTTCACTCATAAGCGATGCGACCCAGATGATGGTAATGACCCGAAGCCCAGCAGTGCTTTCCTGCAGAGGCTGCTCTTATTCCACAGCGTGAAGCATTACAACGAACTGGACAAGGAGATGTTAGACATACACCCACATGAAGCCATGAACCCCCTCTGATATGCAGAGAAGTATCACTGCTTCAGCCAGAGCACATTAGATCTAACTATAGTTCATGACTACCTAGATGCTTAACAAAATAGGGTACAACATCAATATATTAGCCACATTCCACAAGACCACAGCATTGTGAGAGGTTTGTCGGGTGCATCTTAACCCTGAGTGATCATTCTGTTGTTATTATTAAAGAGAACACCGTCATGTTACATTCCCTGCAGTCATTGGGGCATTCCGTAGGCCTCGATCGATCATCACCTGACATGTGACACAGACATGCTACTGCCGTTGCTCTCCCTCCCTCTCAAATCCATATTGTGGTGGGAGACACAGTAGTAGAGTATGATGTCATGTAATTGGGTGAACATATTCGATCCCTTGCTCAAGTTTTCCCACTGACAAATAAATTAAGTACAACTAAGCAAAGCTTTTAAAAGATAACTAAATTGTGTGTGTGTGTGTGTGTGTAACTACTTTTTCTTTCTGGACAATTATTTTTCTGTGGGGATAAAAGGGAACCTTTTAAGTGGTCTGACGTGTAAAAATCAGTTGATCGATATGTTAGAAAAAAAATCAATATAACATCAAATCCTTTTGTAAAATGTAGCTAGCTGGGTGCAGTCGTGCTAATGCCGTATTTTGCTTCCCATGCTTGCTTTACAAATCAACAGGGATGGACACATAACACACAGAGATAACTCCATCAACGCGCCGTGTTAGAGAAAGTTAACATCGCTGCCCAGCTGCGACACCTATATATCACACACGTGTTCCATTAGATTGTGTATTAATATATTCATCATATTTATATGTAATATACTGAATTGTATGAAGAAGATATCCTGTTTTATGTTAAACCGGAATAAATTGAATTATAATGTGTGTTTTATACCTTTTTTGCATTGAAGCATACTGGCTGGCTCTACCAAAACATAAATCCACCAGCCGCCACTGCCTAGTCTTATAAAACATGGAGATACCAGGTTGATACCATATCCAAGTGATGTGGACACGTGTTTCACGTTGCCAAAGTCAGGATTACTTGTCTAAAGGAGGCTGTTGTGACGTCCTCACGACGGGGGAGCCGTCATAATGTGGATTTTCTTCCTGTGTCCTGTTGTGGTAAAGCGATCTGCCAGTTTTAACCACTTTTGGGAGTCGTCTAATCCTATTGCATTCAACTGAACCAGGCGTAAATGATCGGCAGCTTCCATGGGCACTTACAAGCCAAAATGGTTAGAGCGTTGCTCGTGATCCGACACGCCGTGTTTGGAGGAAGTGATATACTAACTATAACCCTGAGAACACAACTGTTGACCATGGAGTTGGAAAGGTCATATGTTGTGGCTGTTTCTCTGCCATGGGGGCAGGATGGACAGGACAATGCGCCGTGGAATCTCTTCCAAGTGAGCATATTATCAAGCTAGCGCTCTCTGCTGAGCTGTGATTCCAGCGAGAAGGTGGGACAGAACCCCCACACAGTCATGTTACATTCCCTGGAGCTTTGTGCTCAATGAATCATCCACCTTCACCACAGCAGAGGAGTCAAATGTAGCATTAACGATTCAAAAAGTTATTTTCATGTCTTGGAGACTTAAGAGTGGATATTTTTGATTTCAACTGGGGTAATTTAACTGGGATTACCCCAAAATCTTTGAATAAAGTTGTGTAACCTAGTGGTAAATGTTCACTGCAGAGTAGGTTAGTAGAGATGCTCAGGGTGAAAACTGATGACCGTTGGATTCATTGTGTAATGAAATAAAACATCACTAAGTGTACACAGAATAGAGCTGCCGTGTTTAGTTTATTTTGAAGGCCTCTTTGCACATGACATGTACAGCCTGGTGAAGGAGTTTGCAAGGTGTTTCCAAGAGTCTAAATGAACATGATGCACATGATTTGGGTCGTCGTGGCGCAGGAGTAGAGAGTGCGCTGGAAACCACAAGGTTGGTGGTTCGAGTCCTGGCTGTCCCATATCCCTAAGCAAGACACCTAACCCCTAACTGCTTCCTGGGCAAAATGTAAAAAGGCCACGGGTTAAAAATGTTGTGAGTGTTTTAGTGGAGGTAGAGTCTGAAGAAGTGTGTCTTTAGTCTGAAGATGTGAAGGCTCTCTGTGGTCCTGATGTCTTTAGAGACCTCCTTCCACCATTTAGGAGCAGGACAGCAAAGAGTGGAGATCTAGTCGAGTGTTTTGCTCTCAGTGAGGAGGAACAAGCAGTTTATCACATGCAGAGCGGAGAGTGCGGGTCGGGGTGTCGGGTAGTCCAGGAGGGAGATGACAAGAGCCTGAATCAGGACCTGCGCTGCCTTCTGAGTGAGAAGAGGACGTGTTCTCCTGATGTTGTATCTCCACCTCAGACATTCAGCCTGACTTCAGTGCAGCTGTTGAAGCCCAACAAAGACCTGATTTCTAGCACTGAACTGAAAAACAGATTTGTATACACAACACAAGCAAGTACACTGGTACTTTCAGCACATCTAATCAATACAGTATGACTTATTTATCACCAATACATTGGTTCCACTGTGGATTATTCTGTAGGTGAGCATTTCGCCAGGAGAAGAAGTTGAGAGCGCCTACCTTTTTGTTTCCTTTGTAATCGGTTGTTCAGTTATTATAAATGATAATGTGCAAGGTGACTAGTAATTGAAGCTTCCTTGGCCTCAAAGGGCCCCGTGTTTGGGGAGCCCTGAGCTGAGAGTCCGTCCGCTTCATCGGGCAAAGAGGAGGCCTACACAGAGGTGTGGGGGGGGGGGGGGGCGAGATATTAAGGAGCTAAGAGGAGTCACGTAGAAGCTGAAAAACTGGTTTTGTTGTGGGCTGTTTGTTTGTGGGGGACATACATGGCCGATGAAGTTAATTAGGGTCCTTGCTACAACTACTCGTAGAGGAACCTATTATTTTATCAAAGGAAATGTCCCTTTTTGAGGCCTTTTATCATATTCAAAAAGTTGTTAAATTTGGCACGCATATCAAAACTGGTGAAAAATTGGATAATTTTGGGGTCTCTCATTTTGACGAGAAATGTCCCTATAGCGCCCCCTATAGTATCCCACTAGGCCAGTTTTTTCCCCCGACGCCCGATTGACTTGAAATTTGGCACACATGTGCTCTTGGACATGCTCTACAAAAAAGTCAATGATGGTATGCAAATGCCCCTAACGAGACTTTCCGCCATTTTGAATTTTGTGAAAAACACATCTTTGGCCATTTCTCCTAAACGCTGTGTCAGATTGAGACAAAATTCGCGGTGGATCATTCAATGTCCCGTAGATCCATACAATTCGTATTGATATCTCATTGATTTGAGAATATATGATCTAATGAATTTCTGCATTTTTAGCCTATTTTCATGATTTTTTTGGAGTTGTAAAAGACCGAACTCCTCCCACGGATTAAACCCAATTCTTTTCAAATTCGCACAGTGTGATCTAAAAATCTCGAAAAATTGCATTTTGCCGGAAGAAATTCCAAACTATCTGTGTGGGGAGAATTTTCAAAAAACATAATTTGCCATGAAAATTGAGGTTGTTTTAACTCAACCTTTATCTAATCTGCTCCATATTTCTCATATGGCATGAACTTCTTACCCAGTAGACATCCATGAGATCATTTTTAACCTTAGTCATAGCGCCACCTGGTGACAACAGGAAGATGATTGTTTTTTTTATTTTACACCCTGTTCCTCACAGGTTATGCTCCTCAAAGGTCAATCTGATCCCTCTCAAAATTTCTTAGCGGAGAGGCGAGACCTTGATAATGCTTCACTGTGAATCCGATAATCGGTGGCGAGATGCATTGGCAAAGCTGATCCTTCGCCAAAAACAACTAAACCGTTGTAACTCTACTCCATCATCGGATTCTTTCCAATTTATACAAAAATGAAGAGATGTAAAGTTTGATCAAAGGCATACTGGTAACAGGAATTCAAATACAAAGGTGGCATTTTGATAGGCTTTAATTTGTAAAATGGTACATCAGAATGTTCTGGTCTCAGCGAGACCTTAGGGATGTGTACTCTCTGGCTGGAGTGGAATTACTGTGTAACTATTGATACTTTCCTTTTAATTCTGACCTGAAATTGACCAGATGTAGTCTTGTGATTGAGATTTTGGCTCATGTATGGTATTTTGATAGGCTTTTATTTTGAAATGGTACATCAGAATGTCCTGATTATCACTGAGTGATACCTGGAGGTGGTATACTATCAACCTGAAGTGCAATTATTAACTATTGATTGATACCCTTCTTCTGACAAAATGAATCAGATCCCTCTCAAATGTTGTCAGAAAAGACCTAAAACCTTAATAATGTTAAAGAAGAAGTTTGCAAAGCGGCATTCCTGGCGTTACTCCACACGGTTAAGGATGACTGACTCTTGGACGCTTTGTCCGATGGCCGCAGGAGGTCTTGTCTGCGTTTCTAGCCGTCCGACCGGTGCCCCGACATGCGGAGTAGCGAGGACCCGTCAAACGCTGCTCGCAGTTTTCAATTTAATTGATCCTGATGCAATCTGTCTGTCCCGTAGGCCATCATGGAGGAGGCTGACCTGCTGAGGGAGAGGCTCCAGGCAATAACGGTAAGGTTATTTCCTGTGCTGCTGGCAGTAATTATTGAAAACTAGGATGTGCACTCTGTGTCACATATTGGGAGCTGCTTTGCTTGCTTTGCTCGTATTATTAGAGAAATCCATTTTATGGCCCCTTCCCCCCCTCCTATTGTGATGGAGTGAACTCTGCTGGATTACACACACACACACACACAATGTTTGACAATTTAAACGATCGGTGTCACACAAAACAATTTGTAAGTCAATTTAAAATATATTTCTAGTTGTATCAATGTGTTTTGTGTG